>NW_024582507.1:1537538-1547880 GCF_018398535.1 Haplochromis burtoni
CATCTCTAGTTGGTACTCACCATCGCATGTGTGAAGAGTGCTCAAATAAAGGGACTTGTTTGGCCTGGTTGTGGCCTCCTTGTACAGAAGACTCTTGCCTTTGCTGTGCGTCGCCCCATGAGAAAGCCTAACAGCCAGACTCTGAATGTCGACCCTTCATGCTAGTAGTAAAAAAGAGCCAAATGCCTAAGAAACTAAAGTAAAACAAGCAAAGACCTTCCGTGTCAGCTCTGTCTTTCCTCTTTCATGCCATCTGTCATTCTCCTTCAATCTTGCCTCATGTCTCCCAGAAAGTCCTGGTGGTTGGAGTGCTAATTTAACATCGGAACATGAAGTGAGAGGCCAGCAGCAGCAGCAGCTCAGAGTTCACTCAGATGTCTGATGGAAACTCAGCGCAGCTTTGTTTACACATTCATTCAGGATCATTTGGCTCCAAACTGTTTGATTTTTTGTTGACGCTGGATTCCGTTTACCCTTTCCCCTCCATTTGTTGTATTTATTGTAAGCTTTCGGAGTCATATGGATTTGAAACGATTTGTGCGCATTTTGCCCAATTACGCCCTCCCTGGACCCCCATGCATGCACTTACACTCAAATGTACAAGAGCATAATATAACTCAGTCAAAGAGTGATGAATGTGTGGTTTCACAAGCGCCAGCACAGCTGCTACGGTGGTTAATAGCCCATGCCTTTGACTTGCATCCTTGCTCCTTCTTTCACTCTCACTCTTACACACAATTAATCCAGTGCCAGTGTAACTAAGCCACATTCTGGTTGTGAGGTAGTCTGTGGCAGAACTCCATTAGTTTTGGCCCAAACGGGACGACTTTGTTCCAGCCTTTACCAGCAGCGCCGGTTCACAAACCTCTTGATCTGTCAGCAGACTAATGCCTTATGGATTTGTACTGATTGACTAGAATAACCACACTCTCTACGCATTCCAGAGTTCGTCTGTAACCAAGACTAATCCTATAAGCCCTAATAGACATTATCACTTTACTCTGAAAACCACGCACGATTTACTTCATCCCTTTTCCTCTGATCCTGCAGCCAAGTAGCGATGTATTTAAAAGCAGCGATGGGAAAGCACGAATATGCAGGTGTTAAATAAGCAATACTTCATTATTAATGATAGCTGAAAATGAATAAATAAACATGATGTGTTGTTCTGTTCCTCTCAGGTTCTCAGCTCCTCTGCCTGTTGTCTACCAGTCCATTCAGAGCTTTTTACTGCCGCTCGTCTCTCTTCCTCCCAGTGTTTGACTTCGGATGACTATGCCTGCTGTTTTTGAGTTCTGCTTTTCATTTGCTTTATGAGACCAACTGTAAATTCCTGAGTGAGTTGTGTCTCACAGTGGACTGCATCCAGTTTTTCTCTTACTCCACCAAATTCTGCCTCCTCCAGCTTTACAGACTGGCAAGCGCTTCCCCTGGCACACCTTATGCTCTTTCTGTTTAGCCTGGGAAAAATTGGACCACCAATTACGAGGTGATAATTATATTCAGCACAGCTGATGAAGGGCCGACTGCGGGTAATGATGCAGGGTTCCCTTGCTGTTCTTTTCCCTTTGGAGGTGTGCAGCTTAATCAGCTTGGAAAAGCTCGGTGTGTTCAACAAACACATTGATGTAAAAGTACTAAATAAGATTCTTTTTTCTTTTCTTCTTCTGAATGTTCCAGATCTGCCACAATCAAGTGATTGCTGCAGAAAAAGACAGAATACATGAGAAAGATTGAATGTTTTTCTTGAAGTTTGAATGAGTGAGTTAGCAAGTTTTTCTTCAACTTTATGTTTTTCTCCCAGTGTGTCTGCATGTGTTTGCGGTCTGAGTGTTTTTAAGCATGTGAGCAGGGGAAGATGGAGAGAAGTGGAGCCAGACATGGTAACTGAGAAAATGGAATAATATAGTGAGGTAGAGCGTGTGTTTGCGATAGGCTGGCCAAAGGAGGTTCTTTAGACATCTGTTAATGATTTTGCAGATGTGTGTTGGGGACATAGAGGGGCGAGTTTCACTGTAACAACAGAAGCTGCATTGTGCTTTGTCTAATTTGGGTGCATTACATTCTTTTTTTGTGATGCAGGAGTTCCAAGAGTTGGCTCCAAGTGTTTAGTGAATGGCTTTTATCACTTAGAGTGAAGTGTCAGAGCACTAAATGTCAGTGCAAGAATGCACAGTTGCACAGGCGCATGCATATATATATATATACACACAAGAAAATTTTATTCTTCATAAACCGGTAAATGCTAGAAAGGTCTCGGGTGTGTGCTACAGCCGTTTGAACTTGTTGCTACGGCTTCCGTCTAATAGGAAAAAGTCAAAGGTCGGCACAGAGTCGCTTAACAAGAGGATATGACATTTGCACATAGGCATATTGAAAATGCGCAGCTGATGCGAGACACGTTTGATGTGCAAATAAAGAAAGGCTTTACCTTTGCTAAAGGACCGTGTTAAAACTGCACATCGCAGGATTGAGTTTTACTGTGAAAAAGAAATGTTATGACAAAAATGCTTTAAATGGGGTTTCAGTGTCAGTGAACTTAAAAGAGTCCCTCTTTTTTCCTATGACATCCAGAGAGGAGAGAGGGAAAGTGGCAATAAAAGATGTATAGAAATAGAAAGAGTGGGGTGGAAGGTGAAAGAATGCCACAGACAGCAGTGGTGGTGGGAGGGGAAGTGAGGCTTTGGATAGAAGCGGGATTGAGTAGTTGACGGCTTGAAGGGTTTACGTCTGACAGCTCAGTGTGCATCACTGATCCCACTCTGCTCTCAGCCCATACACACCCGTCCCCCTATTATAGCTCCTGCATTCAAAAGCCCTTTCCCACTGGGAAGGTCAAAGCCCAGTGGGAAAGAGAGCATTTTGTTGCTATTTTGTGTTTGCTGTTGAGAAAGTGAGTGGAAAGGGCAGCCTGGTAATAAAAAGAATTTGCTTCTGCTGCCCATCTCTTTCCCATTTCAGACGTCAGTAAATCTCAAATGGGATGTCCCTTCGCCCACACACTCAGGCACTAAGACGTGTCTAGACAGAGACATTTTGTGCGTCCATATGAAACAAATCAATTAACCAAGATCTGCTATGTCACAGATGTTTGGGTAATAATCAAGAAGAAGGAAGACGTTTTGAACTTTTTTGTTTTTGTCTGTGTGTGACCCTGTGTGCACATATGTTTGCATGTGCATACATATGTGCTGATTTTTATGCTTTTATGTTTATTGGCACAGGTGCAGTGCTTCAGCACAGTCCTTGACTTTGAACATGCCAGATCACGAAGTCAGCAGAAACAGAAGGGGTTCTGATGAAAGAGAAGCTGAATACCAGTGAAGGTGGAGGTGAATGTTTTTTCTTACACTAGATGGGATCTGGAAGTGGCTTTAGTGTCCATGTGGCTGAGCTTTAAGTCAGTAATTCTGAAGTACAAATGTAAACATTAGATCACGACAAGAGGCATTTAACTTATGGAGAATTCCCTGCAGGTTTGACTTCTATAATCATTAATGTGCCTAATCCTCTTTATGTAATTATTGTTGGTCGGCTGTTTAACCCCTTCACCGTGAAGCCCCTTATTTGCGGTTAATATGTGAAAGGTAGGGCAGCACGGTGGCACGGTGGTTAGCACTGTTGCCGCACAGCAAGAAGGTCCTGAGTTCAATTCCACCATCAGGCCGGGGTCTTTCTGTGTGGAGTTTGCATGTTCTCCCCGTGTTTGCGTGGGTTCTCTCCGGGTACTCTGGCTTCCTCCCACCGTCCAAAGACATGCAGCTTGTGGGGATAGGTTAATTGGATAATCCGAATTGCCACTAGGTGTGAATGTGCGAGTGAATGAGAGTGCGAATGGTTGTCTGTCCCTATGTGTTAGACTGGCGACCTGTCCAGGGTGTACCCTGCCTTTCGCCCCATGACAGCTGGGATAGGCTCCAGCGCCCCCCGCGACCCTGAAAAGGATAAGCGGAAGCGAATGGATGGATGTGAAAGGTATAGCAGCGGCTAGTTTCTGATTTTGCATTGGCTGCAAAAGGATGGGGAGCTTTTTGGTCCACTCCTTGTAAAACCCACACAAAATGTGTAGCAAGCATGTAATCAAAGTCACATAAAGTCTTGTGGACACAGTTTTCCCTACAATATGTCAGTATTTATAGTACAAGTTTGTGTTCTTTATACAGTAAATGTAAAAATGGATTTTGAAACTTCTTGGCTGGGTTGTCTGGAGTAGACAACCCAACAGGGGTGATCAGAGCAGAGTGAACGGCTCCAGGAATTGACTGGGCGTGACACAGGAAGCAACTACTTTAGCGTTTGGTTTGCACTGAATGTTGCTTGCTGTTTGGATAAGAGGACAGAAATACATCAGTCTAAAAAGAACAGGCTCGGGAAATGCTGCACAGTGACACCATAAACTGGCCATCTTTTATGGAATAGTGTCTAATACTGAATTGCAGTAATAGACTATTGCTCTGTTTGTTTGAGGGTGCAGACTTGCATGAATTTGACTGGAGTCTATGCACAGCCTTAAATGTTTGGTAGCCTGTGGTAGACACAGTGCTGTAACTTCAGCCACATCATTCACTGAAAAAACAATGATGTCATTTCCGAAAGATCGTACTTGGGTTTCTTAGTCTTTTGCTTTTGCTTCCCCCCCCCCCCACATTTTTTATCTTTTTTTGCTTTCCCTCGAACCCCACTAGAGTCTCTGGATTGAGGGCTCTTTGTGGTGAAGTTTAACATAGCACTGGCTGCTGGCACCAGCCAGTGTGGCCTCTGCTGGGTTTCCTGGTTTGCTTTTAAACCTAATTGCTCACCACATATGTGACAAATGACGCCAGATGCAAGAATGGGGAGAAATCCAGCTCCCTCAGATTTATGAGCTCCAGAGAAACAGTTGGCCTTATTTATAGAAGCCTTTTTACTGGACCTGGCCCCAGGGAGTGGAGAGTGACTTGACCAAGTGCCAATGTGCACCGTGGCACGTGTGATCCATTAGGTATACTGGAATAATTCACTCAGGTATGTGGAGCAGCAAGTTGTCCGGGGTGCGTGTGTATGTGTACGTGGAAATGTGTTAATAGTGCAAGAAGAGGTGGAAAAAATTTCAATATCAGAACAAAGCAGAGTAAAACAAATTTCCTGTCACGTGTTTTTAGTGGATAAGCTTGTATGTTACATTCATTGGAAAATTAAAAACCTGTGCTGACTACATTAAAATTGAAAATGCAGAAAGAACTAATTATTATTGAACTAATAACCGTTATTGCTTAGTTACATTTCAAGTGGACTAATATTACAGCCTTATCTAAAGAGAAAAGCCAAAGCAATTTAGATGGTCTTTCACCTGCATCCTTCTCATTGATGTTGGATACTGTCGTCACTCTTAAGTTGGCGATTTCTAGTAATAAAAGAAAAGAGAGGAGAAACTGGAAAAACCAAGCAATATGGTGCAATTCAGTGCAATGCAATGCCTTCATACATGCTCAATCATCCAGGTAAGGAAATCCCAGAAAGTTGATTCTGTTCCATCTGTACATTGTGTTTTCAGTGGGAGAAATCAGTTGACTTCTTCACTTTGAGCTGACTGCAGGTCTCCCTCCACACATGTATCTTCGATTTTGGCTACTCTTCAGTGGCTCCCTGTTAAATCCAAAATCAAATTTAAAACCTTTCCTCACATGTGGGTCTTGGATAATCAGGTCCCATCTTACCTTAAAGACCTCGTAGTACCATTTCACCTTAATAGAGCCCTTCACTCTCAGACTGCTGGCTTACTTGTGGTTTCTAAGATATTTAAAAGTAGAATGGGAGGCCTCCAGCTTTCAGCTCCTCTTCTGTCGAACCAGGTTCTACTTTGCATTTGGACCATGGAAACCCTTCCAAGTTTTAAGCTATGGCTTTAAAGGTTCCTTTCTCTAATAGTTAGGGCTTCACTCACGTTTTTCATTCGCTATGTATTTATACACCACTCTGCCTTTAATCATTAGTTATTATTAATCTCTGGCTATCCTGTCTCCCTTCCCTCACCCCCAGCTGGTAATGGCAGATGGTCATCCCTCCGATTGAATTGAAATTAGCCTAATGACCAAAGCTAGCATCATTGACTAACAATAGACCAGGAGTTCAGTTTCATGATCATTAAAAAGCAAATTGCCATGACCACTGGTCAACAAATTCATGGCCAAAGCCTGGTCAGTGTGCTGCTTACAGCTTATTTATCCAGTCCAAAATACACAGCAATGACGGTACAATGGCGTTTATGTGCACTGCCTCCATTATGGATTGTAAAGTCAGGATTGGTGGGGCTGCTCCAACTTTCCAAGCTAGAAGTTTGACTTTAAGGGGTATTCCAGTTGAAGATTCTTACTGGGAACTTAGAAATTCCAACTTCTGACTTCAAATGGTACGCACCATTTGCAGCCAAACCCTTGAAGTAGAGCTCTTTACAGCTGGCTGATACTTATCACCCAAGTACAGTTGTCCTTTCCACTTTGACGCTGTTACTTGGTGCAACAAAAGAAAATCAAACATATAACACAATCCGCACCACAGTACCATTATTATACTGTTGTATAGCATTATTGATGCCATTATTAGATCCATGGCTCTGCACATGTGTATTTTATAACCACCATACACACACAGCTGCAGACCATCAAAAAAGTGTTATGTTCCTGAATTATCACTCTGAAATGGTTATAGTGCTTCTGCTTTATAGTGTCCTTCAGTTGCTCCTAGTTATTACTATTTTTTAGTTTACTAGTATGGATAAAGCCTTTTGTGACCCACACGAGGAAAAGTACAATCACTGTTTGCACAGAAAAAAAATGTTACTGATTCTAGTTCAAAGACTGGTGAGAGACCCTTAACCTGGAGCAGCATTTAGACTGATTGGCGGCATGTTTGATGCTGCTTCTTTGACTCCTCTGTCCTGTCTCAGCTCCCTCAGGTATGCAGGGCAGGGGTTCTTGGCATCTGCAGCTTTAGACTGCAGCCCATATGAGCCCTCATTTACTACATGTCTGCTTTGCTGAGCTCACAGGAAATTAGGGAAGAAAAAAAGAAAAAGAAAAGCTTAAACTCACAGACAAAATTTGACCATTTTTGTGTTGCTGTGAAAACTTGGTTCTGCGATTTTTAAATTGAATGAAAAACAGGCGCGAAAGTGTTATTGCACTGATTTTCCACCTATTTGCTGAGTGGTGTGCTGAAGTGATGACTTATAACAGTAAATAAACACTCTCAGCCCTCTTTTGAATGCTAAGAAACTCAGTACAAAACTTGTAAACATCACTGATGGCAGCCTGATGTATTTACTGCGGAACAATACTAACAAGTTTTTATGAGTGTTGTGGGAGTGCAGTGGTGGGTGGTGAAGGTAAAAAAGGAGAGAGATTAGAAGCTGCACTAGTTTGGGTGATAAAAGCTTTCCTCATGGTCCTAGATCACAGCATAGTAAATGGCCCCTCTTTTTCTGCAGCTCATGCCAAGTGCTTTTCTTCTTTCTTTCTTTTTCTTTGTCAGTGCTGTTTATAAATTATAAACTCAACACACAGGCAGACCACAGAGCTCTAACAACAGGTATTCATTTTGCTCCCTGGGCAAATTCTCTATCCAGAAAGGAACACAGCAACTTAAATGGAAGCGTGATGTGTCTTTACTTTGTTCTCCAACAATCTGTTTTAATTATATACTGACACTATTGTGCATGCTTTTTTAACACCTGTATGTGATATTTTTGTTTTTCTGGTTATCTATTCTATTCTAATCTATTGTAAGCCTTTGTAATAGTAAGTTTGTTTGTTTGTTCTTTTAATTATAAAAATATATTTGGTGTTGTTGACTTGGACACCCAAGTTTGTGAATCCAATACCTGAAGAACGATGCAATTAGGACTTTGTCATTGATACCACAAGTGCATTTGCTAGAAAATCTCAGACAAGTTCAAATCCTGGTGACCTTGAACTCAAGGTCAAGGGTGGAGGTCAGGTTTTCTGAAAACTTGGCCTAGGATTTTCTAATTGATGCCGCAGGTGCATCTGCCAAACAGTCTCGGACGAGGTGGCCTTGACCCCTGATCCCCAACTCCCATTGAATTTTTGTGTCAAATTTGATGAGAAAAAACTTTTGAAAAAATGTTCTGATATGAAATAAAACTGTAGCTTTATCCAATCTGAAAACTTTATTGTCTGGTTAAAACATGGCACACACTGGAAATGCTTCAGTGTCCCCTCAGAAGAGCTAGAGGTCCTGGCATCTCTGCATACTCTAATGAGTAGTGTAGCCTGGATGGGTAGATTTTACAGTAAATAATATGGTACATATGCCAAAGTCAACAGAATGGAATTCTTACTGTCGCTTTTTTATATTTTTTAACTAAAACTAATGACATAAGTAAAAGACAAAGTGGAATTAGAATGAAGTGATTAATACAAAGTGTTACTTGGTTACTTGATTACTTAAATACTCTATAGTTGAATGTGTGTGGAAAATTTCTCACAGGGAAAAATCCAACAAGTCATAAAGTCAAAAAACACTAATGTAGCTCAAGCTAAAAACATAACGGGGGAACACCCAGTGGACGGTTGTCATGCAATCGTTTTGAACATATCTGCAATTAATGCACTGCACTTTTTTCTGTGTGTGTTTTGATGGCCGTGCTTTCCTTTGCAGCTCCGATTCAACTTTACTAAGTGACTGATTACATTTAGATGAATTTTGAGATTTAAAATAAGTGGCTTGGCGTTTAGGGTTTTGTTGCTCTTGAGTGACACTCCACTGGGCTTTTTCACTTAATCCCTTTTTATATGGACAAGCCAGGAGGAACCAGCTGGCACCAGTCAGTGACACTGTGGAAAAGTGAATGCTTTTGAAACTCCTGATGCATGCTCTCATTGTACAGGGAGGTTTTGGACCACATCCGAGAAGGTGGTGATACGGGCCCTGATCACAGTTAATGCACTGCACAATAAGCTTAGAAAGCACGCCAAACTGTGGCTGGAGAACTGCGGAGGTCAGTCTCAAGAATCAAATTCCTCCATTATGATGGAGTGATGAAAGAGTAGTGTTGGGGAGCAAGGAGGCATCTGAAGGAAGGAGTGGAGAGAAAGATTGGAGACGGGTGTAAACTGCATACTGTCAGGACAGGAGAACAGGTGAGAAATGAAGAATGAGGCCGATAAGATTTTACAGACAGATCAGTGAGATTTAATGATATGGGAAAGGAAAGGCAATCATTTAAGCTTTAGTGTTAAAAGTTTATGACCCTTTTAAGTGTTAGCCTCATGTGAGTCATGTGTCTGTGGGAACAACCCACTCAGAAGCTTACAAAATGAGGGAGCATGCAAACACATACTGTATATCTTTACACATAAAACACAACTTTGTAAGAGTGATTGGATCATTTCTGTTTTTTTCACCACAAGCCACGGGAAAGTGAACAAATACAAGACCACAAAGCAGCTATTGTGAGATTCAACCTCTACATCAGACAAGGAGAGCATCACAGAGGGAGCTATCAGTAGAAAACAACTACAGCCTGTGGACCGAACTGATTTATTAGATTTTTTAATGTGATAGTGCAACCCCAGGTGATAGTAAAGTTCACAGCTGGTATTTCTCATAAAAAAAAAATATAGACAAGGCTACTTCCACCTTTTCGCCCCCTTAAGCCACTGCAAAAATCCCTAATCAGCTGACCCCAAGTGGCCCAGTCCTGTAGAAGCCTGTTTGAAGTCCATCTAATCCTTCTTTATGATGTGTGTCTTTTTTGCTTCTGGAGAGATTTCAGAGGGAGTGAGAAACGGTAAAGCCTACTGCTTACACACATGGAGGAAGTTATGTCCTTTCACATACCCTGCAGTGCTATCATAAGACACATCAGCACAGAGCGGGGCTCTCTCTGTGAAAACACACAACCTGTATGGTACCGGTGTGAGCTGTGGAGACTGGTCCAACTGAGGTCCAATAATATTAAACCACATCGTATACTCACGCTCAGTGATTTGCTTGTGTTGTAACGGTGAGAACTATTTAAATTTTTATTGACTAAGGCGAGTGAATAACAATGATCACTTGTGGCTGATTAATGGATATTTTACTGAAATGTAATCCAAGTAAAACAAAACTGCTGGGTATAGGAAATTAAGGTATGAGAAAGAAAGCAAAAGAACTTGCATATTTACATAACTTTTGTAGATTTGATAGAGCAATTAGGTATCACTCGATTAGAATCTGTGATGCATTTCTAGGTTTAAAGCCTAAAGAAAGGAGTTGAAATAACTGAATATAAACTACTCCACCCTTACATTTTTTTAATTATATATATATATATATATATGTATGTATGTATGTGTGT
>NW_024582508.1:0-36184 GCF_018398535.1 Haplochromis burtoni
TTTTGGAAATCGAATTTCCCAGAGGAACCCACCCGAGGGATTAATAAAGTTTTATCTTATCTTATCTTATATAGATATACATATACATGTACACATTTAAACTAACATGCATGTTATGGCGTGCCTGTCATCAGAGGGCGCTGTTGTGTGTAAAATAGCATTGACCGTGTACAGGTGAATTTTACTGTTTCTGACCTTTACTCCTAAGCTAATTGTTAAATGTGAATAAAAGTGGTCCTAGAATAAAACCCTGTGGCACACCTTTGTTAACACCACCAGATATCATCCATAAGCCACACTTTGTTTTCAACAACTGAGAAAACCAGTTCTCAGCTTGACTTTTCATCCAATCGAAAGAACCTGATGATTGACAACATTTAATATAAAATATATGTGCTTTGATATAATTAACACTGTTTAAATTGTGGCTTTCAGAGAATGGATACTCTGAAGCAGAGCCATTCAAAATAAACACTATTATTTCACATCACCAGTAAACTGATGACAGAAAATGACAGAGAGGGAGGAGGAGAAGCAACAAATGTTCCCAGCCAGACCGGAGATGAGTCACAGTGACACTCCCGGAGCTTTCAACTATATCAACATCACATATTGTACATGGTCGTCCTAAATGAATTTAGCATCCCAAGTTTTCATGAAAATGGAGATGTTCAATACTGTTTTATCATTTTAAGTAATTCCGATCATGCTGGTTTAAAAGGTGAGAGAATACAATTAAAGTTTGAAATTAAAGTTTTGGTGAGATTTATTCTGTGAGCTCCGGCTCTTAAATTGAAGAACAAACTCAGATGTTTTAAACTGACCACTCAATCATTTACTACCCACTGTAAATTATTCACTACACGGTGAACTAATCAGTGAACAGATGCAGACAGCTGTTGATACATGCATGTGTCACTGCCACAGAATTATACCCCTAATTATCTCTGCCTCTAAAACAAAGGAAGAACACTGACACTTTAGTGTTACTACGCTCTGTAATTGAAAAAAAATCTCACTACAGCATTTAAATATACATTTGTAACACATATCATATGTGATTTTCAGACCTACTGTCTGAAGTTTAACTCAATTTTAAAGCCCTCCAAAAAAAGGCGTCAGAAATTCACAGAGTGTGAAGGTGTGGCCAGGCTTGTTGTATGGAGGGAAAAAGAGGTTTAAGTCATAGAAAAAAAGCTGTAGGAATGAGTGTGACTGGGTGAAAGCATCTTTAGTACATGGTTGAATGTAGTAAAGGTTCTTTAAGTGCTCAGTAATAAGCATGTTATAGTTTTATGCCCAAAAGGCTGCTAGTGTTCACTGTCATCAAACAAGCACAAGGCTTTTTATTACAATGGACCAACTCTGCATGCACCCTTCATCTGGACCTCAAAGAAGCATAAAAGGAGTGACACACTAGTGGTGTCTGGTCTGCAACAGAGTATTATTAGATCCACCTTTTGGGCTTTTCTAAAATACACTGCAGTGCATCTGGTGAAGTCTGAAGTAAGAAATACAAGTTGGTTCAGCGAGCGTGAATCTGAGCCTTGAGCCCGGAGGATGTATGGGGTTGGACCAAAAATGACAGCCAGAATCTCTCACCTGGTATTCAATCTCACTGGGCGTGGCCTGTTCTCCCCTGGCGACCGGCTCGGGTGTCACGGCGACCGTCGGAGAGGCAGGGTCTGTGTGTTGTTGTGAAGGGGGAGGGGCAGGGCTGGCGGGCTCCTCCTCTTTCTGAAAGTCAGCTTCTGAGAGGTCATCCATCATGTTTATCTCTGCCTCTCGGTAGGCCCGTCGCTCTGCCTGCGAGAGAGGAAGGATACTTTTATTCCATCAACGTTGTTTGATGCACAGGTGTTGAGTTCACAGGATGACACAGGGGAAAAGTCTTTCCCACAAGAATTAAACACAAATGCCTTTAACGCTTTAATAAAAACACAAAAGAAGCATGTTCCCAAAATATCAATTATGAGATAATAAAAACACAGATTTCTCCTCTGGTAGATGCGAGTACATGCTGGCAGGTTGATAAACATGATTGAAACAAGAGAAGGTGGTCAGATAATATGTTGTTTTCTCCAACTGTTGCAAAAACAAGCAATTTATTTTAGTTTTGAAATGCTAATTTTCTAGATACTCTTCAGAAAAGTTGCCTAGTCACTTATATGCATGGTTCCTAAACATCACGAAAAGATGAATATATGAGGGTTTTTTTTATAATTGTGTGGAAAGTTTTAAACATGAACAAAGCAGCCTGATATCAGTCAGAGGGAACTGAACTGACTTGTCCCACTCTGACTCACACGGAGGAGAACAGTAGATTAAATCATATCTATACTTGTCTTGAAAATCTGAGGTTAATTAACATTTGGAAGTGATACAGACTGACTGAAGGCTTTAGTGTGTTATATTCCAGTACACGTCAAACTGTGGAGCCTGCTTTTGACTTTTCTACTAAAAACTAATGCAGAAACTGGTGCGCTAAAAGTCATTAAAGTCTCTGATGCTCAAAATTTCCTGGCTAGGAGATCCGGTCTGGTGTTAAAAGTGTCACCTCATATTCAAACTAAATCTATGCCCAAAATCTTTTAATTTTCTACCTCCCCAAGGCTCTTTTTCAAAGGATGGTTTGGCAAAGCTATGAGGTAATGTCAGCATTATCTTACAAGAAGGAAAATGTATAAAATGTTGTATTTGAAGTAATTGGAAGTTTTAATCAAGTTAAAAACATTAGAAATTAACAAGTGGACACATTGACAACAAATTGTTTTTCAGCTCTAGTTAATATTTATTAGGCCCTGGAAAAATAACTGTAAAAATGTTCCAATTTTTGACCTTATGTGAGTGTAAGAACAAATTAAAATTCCTATTACTAATTTCTGCTCCATGTCAAAATTTCCAACACCAGACTTACGATTTATGTCCGACTTTTTATCAGATTTTCCTTTGGGCAAACCTCCCACATGTACGCATATCCTCCTCCACCAGTACTGATATCATTAGATAATAGATTACTCATTCAAATGTTTCATCAAATAAGACTTCACGTTTTTAATAGGTTGTGTGGGTTTGCCATTTTGCTCTTGCTATTTTACTGTGAGTAGAAATATGAGAAGAATGAGAAAAAAATGCAAACAAAAGGTCCCTGGCTCAATGGTTTCTTTGGCAAGTGAACAAGCAAAAAATGTACTACTGAATACTGAAGCAGCATTTAAACAAATGTTTTACTATTTCAACTTTCTACCACAAATCAAGAAGTCAGCAGATCTCAGAGCCGGGCCAAATCAGCCAGGGGCTCAGCAAATGTCCCTCCACATACTGGTGTGGTAAATTTAACTTTTTAAGTTGCTTTAACCTGCCTACAATTTTCGCACAGCTGCAAGCCACATTGGAACCCACCTGGGTCTCACAAGAGGGCCATAAATTAGGCAGGTGGAAGGATCAGTCTTCTTTTTTACTCTATTTGTCCTGAGTGAAAAATGAATATGAATGATGTGAATAATGTCAGGTTATTTGAAATTTTAAACATTGTAAAAGTAGGTAAATAATAAACACACATAAATAGATATAGACCTACGTAGCTTTGAGTTCTGATATAGTGAATAAAGAGATTCCAATCAAGATAACTATAGATAACTAATATGAGCTAAACTCAAAATATTATTTAATTATTGTACACATACAATTCAGAATAAAAGAAATGACTGACTATTATTACCTGTATTTATTTTTTACTATTTTTTTTTAAAAATTTGGACAACAACAACAGTGTTGCTCTGATTGTCATCATCCCAGGGTTGGGATTTTCATTGACTATATTTAAGTTTGTATTTTATGGTTCTTGTATTTGCTTGTTGTCCACCTTTTCCTCTGTCTCTGTCTTCATGTTTAGCATGTGTCATTTGGTCATGTCATGTTTTACTGTGAAGGCTAGTCTTCTGCAGTGTCTTACTCTAACTTTTCTTCCTGCTTTTCTCTCGCCTTTGTCAATTACATCCAGCAGTGTCAGGATTCAGTTCCCTATCAGTCCTCAGTGTGTATATATAGTGCTTACTCTGTTCTGTCTTCTGTCATGTTGTCTGCTTAGAGTATATGAAACTATCAGTTTACTTCCTCCTTGTGTCCTGGTGCCCTTTTCCTCGTATCCTGTGTTCATTCAGTTTGGTTAACTGTTGATTGGTGAGGGGTTTTTTTTTGTTCCTATTCAACTCTCCACACAACTACACTGTGACATGAATAGCACAGGTTTAAGAATTTAAACAATAACACCCAAACTCAAAAGAAAAAAGTGACTCTAGAAACTTTTGAAGATAGTTAAAAAGATGACAGCTGACTGGCAACTTCATCAGCTATTATGTACGTTAAAATCTTCCCTGCATATTACTGTCATTGATCATGTCTGGCATGCCCGCGCCTGTCGAGGACATCGTCTCCTCCTCATGTGTGTTTCCCCATCTATGATAAACTTTGTTTTATTTCTGCTGGTCCGTAGCCAAACACTGTCCTTCGAGGAGGTCTCATAACTGATGCTTTTTGTGGTTCTTTCTAGCTAAAGTGGCGGCTGCTCTAGATCAGGGCCCTGCTGCCTCGAGCTGCAGGAACAATCCTTTAATTGTTCCTCTAAACAGGAAGTGAGTGGGGAAAGAGGGTGCGGTGGGGAGGGAGTTCAGTGGGTTCAACTTAGGAAGGAGAGAGAGAAAGAGAGGAAGAGAAAACAAAGAGCGAGAGAGTAAATAGGATTATATCATAAAACTGGAGAATACAGCACAGACAGAATGCGCAGCTCTTTGAGTGCAAGTCAGGAAGACACAGAGCTCAGATTTTCAACTTAGAGTTGACTTCATTGTACAGCAGTTGTGACCAATTACAACATCATACTATAAAAATACACGATTAAAATTACAAGTCTTGTATTCATACTTTCCCTAAAGTACAAAAGTACACCAACCCCCCCAAATGTGAATGAGTTTCATTATTAGTTTAATAGAGAGTGGGTTAAGGAGTTTGAGCTGTACTTTAATATTTTAGAAGTCAATGATCAGCTTTGTGTATAAAATCCTTGGAAAAAACAAACATTTGAATTCACTCAGACAGGCCTCTAGGCCCCGATCAATGCCTGTGGTTGCAAAAAGACTTGAGGTCTATGTCAAATCAGCCCTCAGCTCCCTTTATTTATGACCTTAATAAAACCTTTCCTGATGACTTTATGGTCTCAGTCACTAGTTTCCTGTGTTACTGAATAAAACCTGATTTTAATTTTGTAAACAGCACCCATTAGAGTTTAAAAGGAAGATAAATCAGGGTCTGGTTTACCCTTTGATTGACAATTCGCTACTGTATGAGAGTGGAGCGTTGCTCGATTTCTAGTTCAATCCATCCCTTCCTTTTTCAAAGCATTTTGTGGTGGCTGACGTACTCATCTCTGGACTTAACAGGAAAAGCTTGACGTCACAGTGGCTACAATCATCTTTATAATTTCTAAACACTCCACGCTTAGACTGGACTAGCTTTGCATCATCAAGTTCTTTATTCATCGTCTACTGGGCCTTGATGTTGCCCGTCATGTCATCCTCCAATGCAAGATGTTTTTATCTCCACTCCCCTTAGAGATTAAAGGGTTAGATATTAGAAAATGGAGACCCCAGAGGACAAACATGTGAAATAAAAGCAAAGAGATGGAAAGAGATACAGCAAGGAGACACTTTAAAGTGGACATAGCTACATATTTTTATTCTTGTACTCCACTTAAGTAGCTTTGCATGATTCATAAAACAACGTAATCCAGTTTTATTTTTCCAACTGAACCTTAAGGAAGCCCCTCAGTTCATTATTGTCTATTTCTGATGTCACATATAGCCAAGAACTAAAAAAAAAAAGTACAAACTCAATGTTTATAGCAGTCTGATGCCTGAACTTTTGGATTACATGAACAGATACTGACATTGTTATTTAAAAGTTTGAACAGGAGCACACTGGCCTCCAAATTTTAGTGAAAAGTAAGAATAAGTAAATATCAGAAGGGCACTTAGAAAGCGCAGACCTCCACCAAGGCCATTTTTAAATAAAGTAATCCAGGTCGGCACCAAAATAGTAAAGGTTATTTTTTTTATACCTCTCCTCAAGTTTCATGGAAACTGGTAATTTTGCACATTTCATAACATTACAACCTAAAACTCATAATTGTACATAAGGATGGCATTTGAGTAAGCATAGTGCTCACCTGTGATTATCAGTAATAGCTACCTGCAGAAAATCAAACTTCGGTGCTGAAAGATGACACAGTAATGTGGCCCTGAGTTGAGCTCTCAGCTTAAAAAAAACAAATAAAAAAAAAAAACTAACCATGTGCTCACTCCTACAGGTGAGGTCCTATTGACCTAAAATCTTTCTAACACTAAAGAGAACCATTTGTTTGTTACTGGAGCTGATGTAGAAACCTGCTGCATTCTGCTAAATAGAAAAAAGAAAAGGAGAAAAATGGTGAGGGCTACTGATGGCATAAATTCACGTGGAGGAGACAGTTTGTGACGGTGTTCTCCCGAGTATGACCCCGAGGTGAGAAGGTCACTTTTTCTCACTCCTGTTGGCCTCTGACCTCATAAAATCCTAATCAGCCTGTTACATGGATCATACACAAACCACACACACACTTGCTCACTCACATACACAAAGAAAGTGAGGAAATCTCCATATGTCTTCACTGGTCCCTAAAACATCTGGGAGACTTAAATAAAAAACTGTTTTTTTCCTTCCTGCAGCTAAATGGCAGCTATTTTTATTTTTCTATTAGTGCAAATGTTTTGTGCACTAAAAGTAAAGAAAGCACACTAAAAAAAAATACATTTATTTTGCAGTTAACCTCTCTTGAAAATACTAAATCAAGTGGATATTTGGTGTGAACACAGCTGGCTTTGTTATGAGTTTAGAAGCTATAACTAACTAAATACTTTGTGGTTTACATTAAACAGCTGTTCATACTGACCCTCCAATAATAATTCAAATTCTTTACAATCTCAGAAAAAGGCTTCCCAGGCCCTTTCATCAATATATATCAATTTTTGTCTAAGGAAATAATCTAGGCTGTAGTATCCAGTGCAGACCGACTGATTTCATATGAATTGAGCCCTTTGGCATTTAAAAGCCTGATGTTCTTTGTGTTTTGTCATTTTTACGAGAATTATAGAACCAAGAAGAAACAGGTTTCAGCCTTGTGATAATTTTCTCACATCACTCTGATCTTTTCTTGAAAGTGTTCTAATCTTTCTGTCGAACACAGAACAAACTGAGAAAATCCTCTGGATAAACTGCACAAATGTCTGGTGTATTTTTATTTAACAGTGTAATGGTGCACAGATTACATATGTACACATTAACCAGTTATTACTGTGTTAGTCTGGACAAGCTGACAGTCCTCTCCTTAGATTTCAGATTCCAAATCTTTACTCCATGGATTTTGCTTATACCGGTATATGGGAACTTTCTGATGGGCAGATGTTGTTTCATGGATTTGTTCTCTTAATGTCTTCAGACAGGCCACACTTCAGAAGCCAAGTTCACACACTTTTCATCAATTAATTCTTGTTTGGTTATTTTCCCTAACAAAAATATTAGATCTAGTTTCTTGCCATAATTTTCACCTGGTTTTCTGCCCCACAGTTTGAGATCCACTGATGTAATCCCAGACCAGAGTGGCTGGACTGTGGCGGCCACACCATCTGTTGCAGGATGAGTTGTTCTTCGTGTGGCTGAAGATAGATCTTTATGACTCTGGCTGTGAGTTTGGTGTCGTTGTCAGGCTGCAGAACGAATCTGGAGCCGATCAGATGCCTCCCTGCTGGTATTTTGTGACCATAAAATAAGTTCCTATACCTTCTGCAGTCTGTATGTGTGCATGCTGGATGAACCGTAGTTTGACATTTTTAACATACACACATGTCGCCCTTATTTACATTCCTTCCATCTTTGTTTAGGCATTCTTGTCATTTTACCCTAGCAATGTAATTCACCACAATATTTTGCCACAGTAACAATGAGCTTCAGGGTCAGACATTAAAATGTTATGCAGATACAGCAGGAATTAGTCCAATTACGGGTTTGGAATTCAAAAGTTTTTAGGATTGATGCCTGAAAAAAGGTCAGCTGTTAACACCAGCTGTAGAAATTTTGTTTTGTTCTACAACATTAAATATGCAAATATACCAATCTTGAATTTTGGCCCTTTTATGTGTCCCACAGAAGGTGATTGTGAATAAGTGGCTAAATGAGCTGGTTTTAAAGTAGTGAAGTAGGCCACGAAGTGCTGTACAGAGGAACCAAAGTGTTAAAAAGAAAAGCAGCAAGTCTAGAGGGCAGGAAAAACAAAGCTGGGCTCCAGTCTAATATCTTAGCTTAGAAAGATTCCCAAGTCATTGAAGAGACCCTGAAGTATCTGCTTGTCAGGCATAATAAGAGCTCTAAATACTTTAAAAAAAGCTGCTTCAGGTCGTCATTTATAACCTCATTTGGCAGAGGATACACTGGACCATCATTCATGGAAGTATAGAAGATAACAATATGCTGTAATTCACAGCCACGCTCTATCAGACTGTTCATGAAAACAACCGACATAACTGACAAGCGCCACAGATAATGTGTTAAATAATTAGTTCTTCACTTCATGTCATGACCTGCTGTCATGTTTTTAACCTCAAATGAGAGTTTGTTAAACCCACAGCTGAAGATTAAGCTGCTGAGATAAAATCTACTTCTGTTGAAGTTATTGCTTTGCGTGAAGAACGTAGGTTTATATATAAAAATATCTGAGGTATAAGTGAACTGAACATGAAATATTTAGACAATAAGATTGGTGGGCTGATTAAGGTCCAGAGGGAACACTGGGACTGTAGTTTGATGTGCTTCATAGAGACGTTGCCACACTCACGTGAATACACACACTCTGACCGTACTTGTCTTCAGGACTTTTCAGTTAATCTGAGCGATAAGAAGAAATGTGTGAGGACTGTGTGTGGATAGCTGTGATTTAAATATGGTGTAGAATAGGGCTGTGTCATATTGTACTGTCTGTGATAACAAAGGTATAATGTTTTACATGATAGAACAGTGCCATGTCGAGATATAAATTATACAATAATGCTATGCGTTTAAGTTGCCTAGCAACAACGACACAAGCCCAAACATGTCTAAGAGCAGGAGCAGCGTGCTGATGACCACTGAGTCCCTAAAAAAGGACAACCACCTCTATCCTCTAAGCAAAATTATTGGAAAAACATGCTTAAAAGCTGTTACCATTAAAGGTGGAAACAACAAACTTGTTTCACCAAGTCTACAAATGAAACGATACTAACAGCTGGTGATGTGTAACACAAAAGTAAATAAATGACTCAATCAAACATCGCTGGAGTATTTGTTAGTTGCACTCTATGTGGCAGGAAGAGCAAATGCTGGATGGTTATTACTCATGCGGTTATGTGGTGGTACAGGAGGGCTTTAAGCGACTGGCTAAAAAGCTCGACATCCCAGGTGGACAATATTGCTTTAATTTCTGTTTTATTATGCGACAATATTTGTGCAGGCTCCTAAAGACTTACAAGGTTAAGTTACTTTAGTTAAATGTTAAACCGAAGTGTCATGATTATGTTATAGTTAAAATTCTCAGGACATCATTGTAAGCTCCATATTGTTATATTTTGCTTTCTAGTCACTGAGCTCATTTACTTTATTTACTTTTTCCTATTTTCTGATTAACTGAGCTCCTTCTGTTCTGTAGTTTTTACCACACTGTACCATTTTAATTGAGCTATTCTACTTATTTTATGCTTTGATGTTATATGTTGTGTTTAAAGGTTTGGTATAAATGAAGTTTATCTTAAAACACAAAGAAGAAAAGACTGTAAGGGGGTAGGACTGATCATGTATCAATTCCACACTTTTTTAGAAACAAAGGTAAGACACTGAAAATCTGAACTGTTCACATCATCCTAGACTCCAAGATAAAGAACAACCAAGACTGGATCCCAACGATCCTTCATTCTAATCACACACATGACAGGGGCAGAAAATTAAGCTCAGTGCTGCCTCTAAGAGGGGCAACTCTTATAGTGAGGGTGGAGATGCTCTGCAGAACCAGAAGGACACCTGGTGAACCTCACCATGGAGATGCCCATTGTGAAGCAGTAATAGTCCAGAGTTTGAGGATTGTACAGAAGACATCCACCCAAAGTTCAGGAAAAGAGGTCCTGAAACTCTGGGTTTTGCTGCAGTTCATTCTCATGGAATTTATACCTTAAAGCTAAGAATAAGTATTCAGAGAAATCATCACAAACATTTCATCATCACTAACGACACAGCACAGCAAAACATTTCAATCCAATGCAATCTCCAGCTTCTACATCATGCGTATCAGAATCTCAGTGGAGGTTTTCTGTGTTGTTTACAGGAGCAGTTTGACTATGAGGTGATAACCTCTTAATATTACCACCTTACGATTGTGACAGCCATGCGCACTGTAACTGTGATATAAAATGTTCATCCTGTTTCTTCTCTAAATTCTAAATTGTAATTTGATCTCAACCTGGGCTCATCTAAACTTTTTGCTGTTGCTGTGAAAGAAACTCAATCATTACGTGTAGCATCTGGACCGGATCATCTCATTAGAGGACTTGGAGCTGGCTCGTGCTGCTGAGTGAACTCGGCCAAAGCCAGTCCTGCTTACTGGATGAAACTGTGTTTGTTGCCTGGCAACCTTAGCTGATTGAACACTCCACCAGGAAGTTTTTTTCATGGATGAGGATGACTCACTGGTGACAGGCAGATATGCATTCATCACCTGCTTGGGTTTCTGTGAGCGCAGGGCTCTGGGCTGAAATAACCTGCAGGGTCAGCTTCATGCAACCAGCACTACATAAAAAAACACAAAGGGATTTGTCACCTTTATTCAAACTGTGGATGCAGTGAAGGCAAAAAATTATTATTAATCTGATAATATTACTGGTAGCTTTACAGGGAATTTATAGCACAAAAAGGTTTTACATGCAGTTATTTCAGCACAAACTACTATTTGGACCGTTATTTGGTGTACTCCATATGGCCAACACTAAGTTTTGCAATAAGCAATACATTGAAATATATTCCAATATAGTGCACATATACTTGTATACTTAGATATTTATTTTTTACTATATTACCTTATTTATATTATTTATATATATATATATTTATATATATATATATGTTTATATTTTACTTTGTCTTACAGCTAGGACTGCTACAAATAAAGAAACATACGTAGACAGATGTTAACTAAGCAATGAATTATGAGTAAGCACAGCTGTTTGTGGGCTTTATAGGACAGAATACACTTGCAGTATAGGGCATGCACTAAAAACTGAATTAAGATCATTAGAGCAACAGCATTTTTCACAGTTTAAACATATGTATATGACACAATTTATCACATTCTTTAGTGTTAGCTAGCAAGACTTTGAAGTAAATGTATTTTAAAGAACACATGCTTTGTCTCTTTAAATCATGATGGCAACGAAGAAAACAGAGCTTTAAAACAAATGGTAACCGTTGTATTTTAACCCAAACCATCATCTGTTTCTAAAATATGTAAACCAAATCATCTTTAACAATAATCAACGATAACCAGTAGGCCTTACTTCCTACAAGCCAACAAACAGTTGTGCTTAGTGTGGCCACAAAAGTTTATATGTTCGTTTACTCTGTGAACAAGTACTATACAATGGTGCCGGTTAACATGCCTGTTATCTGCTTTCTTGCACAGATCCCTTATTTTTTGTAAAAATCTAAAAGAAGAAACTTAAATCAAGGAGGAGTATTGAATAGAAATATTAATATTAGGAATACAAATATAATAAATAAATGCAGATATTGTGTTATGAGGTAAGAATTTCTGTATCTGGTGTTGGAGAAAGTGCTGCTGCCAGTCTGGTAAGAAAATTTGCCCCCTTTAAAAATTTTAAACATTATGTAAATGGACACAAATTGGGTGCCGGAAAATTTTTAAATGTGTGTCTAGAGACACGGATCAATAGAACGGAGGTTATGATTATTTCAGGAACTCCTTTGAGACTTTGTTGGATATAAACATGTTTTGAAGGACACGTTCCACCTACGGACTCAAATTATATGCAGTCCAATTCTTTTCATTTATGTTGTTTTTACTGCATTGCTGCATTTCTTTTGCTGTTATATAGATTGTTTTTATGCATTGTAGTATGACTATATTTTTTTCTATATTATGCAGGAGAGGAACCTGGTTTGTGAACCAGTTTAAATGGGGTAAGGCCAGTTAAATGAAACGTATGCACTGAAATCTTTGAAAATACATGAAACAACAGACTCTGTCTATGGAGCTTCCCATCAGCCTCTAAATACTTCACATCACCTGGAGCAATTACAATCAGGTGCCACATAAGGACAGGTCTTTTGTTTTCTGCCCACACAGCTGCCAGCTCACTCAAAGGCAGCAAACACTCTTTTAATAATCTGACTCAACATTACGACTGAGGGCAAGTTTAAGTTCTCACATATTGTTTTACTACATATAACATCAAGTAATTTATGCTGCAATCAATAAAAGTGTGATGACTGTGAGGTTTGAAATGACCTTCCAACCTATAAAACACACAGTAATTAGGCCAGTTGGCAGCATTTAAGCTGGAAGACTTTCACTTTGCTGGGGCTCATTCAAGCCTCTACTCTATGTTAGGCTGCAGAAGATTTTCTGGGTTCACCCACATGTTTGGTCACAAATCTGTGTACTTTTTTTTTTTTACATCAACAACTCCTGTGAATCTTTCTGTCAAAGAGGAACTTCTCAGATTCAACCAGAAGGTATCATGATAACAAGTTAAAATTTGTTTTAAAACAAAGAAACATTTCTTTGTTTCTTTGTTTCATTGTTAAAGGAGGAAAATAACCTGAAATGACTGAATCTACTTGAATTTAAAGAAAATTCTGTAATACCTCTGGTTTGAAACGCTATAAATATATATATATTTGTATATATCTGTCTGCTAGACATCTTCACGAGAAAATGATATGTGTGTATTGTCATGTGAAGGACAAATAACAGCAGGAGATGGCAGAAAGACACAAGGACAGCGGTTTTAATGTCGTAAGTTACGACTTTGAACTTTCACAAACCCCTTGGCCTGGTCAACGTTTTCACTCTCAGTGCCACCCCCTCAACCTCTGACCTCTCACCCTATGACCTAACCAATGAGCCGTTACTTAAACCACACCCACTTTAAGAGCGTGACTGACCCTGACCTGCAGACGAACCCTGCATTGCTCAACACTGCATACACACACAGTGCAATTAAAAGAGCAGTTAAGACCCCTCCTCCCATGTTGTCAATAGGCAGCACTGCTCTTTCATTAGCATTGATCGCGGCCGAGGGACATGTTAAAGAAAGGCAATCAGTGTTTTTTCCAGGAAGCTCTCCTGAGAAATCCTAATGACATGGACTAAACAACATGTGTCTGATTGCTGTTTAAGGACAATAACAAAGTGTTCGGACTGACTGTAGCATACTAATTTGGTGATCTGGTATAGTTTTCCAATATTAAGTAGACATTTGGCCACTGGAAAATGGCCGAGCAACAAAAGGTAACTGTTTAAAAATACACCCAAGCCTGATGGTAATCCTGGTAACTTGCTGACATTTTCCATTTGTTTACATATTTGGTAATATGTGAACTAATGGACAAATGACCTTGTGACTGGGAATGTTAATCTTCTACCAAAAAAACCCCCTCTGGATTGGGTAGCCTTTAGTGTGCCGTGAATGAAGAGCTTCATATTTCAACCTAATTTGAGTGTCGTTCCAGCAACAAGAAAAGCAGGAAAGGCTTACAGCCATACAATCCTCTCCATTGATGAGATACTGTTACCTGGCAGATCTCACCTGACTATGAAACTGCTTTTCTGTCAATTTGAGCCTGTGAAAATGGGGGAGTATATAATTTCTAAACAGGAAATAATTGAGGCAAAATTTTATTATTGTTCAAAAACATAAGAATTTGAGTGTAACGCCTAAATCCAGTTCTTTCTTCTTAGAAACATTCATAGAGCAAAGTCTTCTTAATGTCATTGAGTGAATATGATCAAACTCCAACCTAAATTATGTTAATTATATCATACAATACTTTGACGATTTGGTGGTGTTCCCAATAGAGTACTGGATTAAACTTTTCAAAATACAAGGACACAAATAAACAGAAAACAAAATTAGTATCTGGCTGTTTTTTGGACACAACCTAAATACACCAAACTTTACAGCGTCATATTTTGGTGTTCGTTTCCAAAGTATCACACACTGTTCCACCCTCAGGGAACTACAGTTGTACAAGACCTCTACAAAGAGCTAGCATTATGAAACGGAGTCCAAGCTTTGTGGTCGTTTTCAAAATCTCTGAAGCAGAAATGAAGTTTTCTGCGATGACAGTTGATGTCCAAACAATAACCAAGAAAGATTGGCATAGGAGGTTGTCAAGCAGAGGCAAGATTGTCAAAGAAGATTTTTCTAAAAAAAAGAAAAATGATTGTTTGAATTTAACTTGTGTACCTTAGTTCTCTTTGCATTAATGGCTTCCAAACTTTAGATAATTACATCGGTGGCACACGAGGAAATTGGAAAGGTCTCAAGAGGGAAAAAGCAAAGTATTTTTGTTTTTCCTCTTGCATGGAAAGGAAAGGCTGTTTCATCACAAGCCAAATGAAAGCAGTATATGTATGACTCAATGATAAGTCTTAAAATATTATGTGCATGTTGCTTTAAGCAGGCCAAACAAGAAGTGGGAACTGAAGGGTTAATTCAGTAGAAGGGACTGAGAAGCTCTAAAGCTCTTTCCCTCCAAAACCAACAAGTAAACAAAAATGACCCCCACTAAGTCAGTTCAAACAGTCTGTGAGATGTTCTACTCCCTCCACTTGGTCTAAATCCAGCAGAAAGCATGAAAAAAGCTAAGTTAAACATCATTTTACTTTAGCCTGCCAAGCAAAGTCGTGTTGAAATAACTTGGCAATAGTTTGTCTCACATTTTGTTTTAAAAGAAAGAAAAGCTTGAACTTAGGGTCACATATCTTCACACACTTGCAACACGTGCACACAAGACAGAGAAAAAAATTAAATCACTTACAGGCCAGGTATGGTAGCTCTGCAACTGCAACCCTTCCTCCCTGGCTCTCTTCCTCTCTGTCATTTTCTTCGTCTGTCTCTCCTTCTCTCTAACCTCCTCTACCTCCTCCTCTTTCTCTTCTGTGTGTCTCCTGGGCTACACTCACCCTCAAGCCTTCTTTACCATCTCCCTCTGATTGGCTGCCAGTGAAGTGTGTGATTTACTGGCTCCTTCACCTAACAGATGTTTAGGTGAACAACACACACACACACAGATTGGTGGTGTGGAGTTATGTCTGGCGGCCCCAGGGCTATAAGTGAGATAATGACACACAGACACACACACACACACTCAGCTTAGTGTGTGTGTGTGTGTGTGCGTGCGTGTGCGTGCGTGCATGTGTACGCAGGCTAAGGTCAAAGGTTAGGTAAGCCGCAGAGCTGACAAGGCTGTGGGATGTGTTAGGGTCAGCACCTCGCATATGCACACACAAATGTACACATTAATGCAGCCATACATTGACACAGAGGGAGTTAGACGAAGGTAAATAAAGCAAAGCTAACATAACTTCTATAAAATGAATTCTGGGAATTCGTGGGACCTCATATGTTTGCATACACTACTCTACAGAGCTAAGGCCAAAGACATAAAAGATGGACATAGCCACCGCGATGTCACTGTGATGGTTGGTGATGTCACAAAATGATGCCTTGAGCTAAACATTTGCATCATCAAGAGAGGTGTGGATGCAACTGTAAAGCCTACAATCTTTTATCCCCCTTCTGGAGATGGACAACAGCCATAATTTACAGTTGCCTCAAGGCACTTTATATTTTAAGGTAAAAAACTTGAGAAAATGGCAATAATCAGATGACCCTCTATAAGCAGACACTTTGGCGACAGTGGGAAGGAAAAACTCCCCTTTAACAGGAAGAAACCTCAAATAGAACCAGGCTCAGGAAGGGGCAGTTATCTGGCATGACCGGATGGGGGTGCGGGGAGGAAGACAGGACAAAAAACATTAATGTCACATTATATTGACTAACCATCAAAACTACTAACTGTAACCACAAACTCATCAGGTATATGTTTTCTCATAACCTAGACCCAGGATGTCAAACATAAGGCCTGGGGACCAGAATCGGCACAGCAGAGACTCCAATCTGGCCCGCTAGATGGCTTTGGAAAATGTAAAGAAGACCATATATTTTTGGACTTTTAACCTTGTTTTAATAAGTTATAGAGCTTTTCCTATTGATAAAGACTCCATGGTTATTTATACTACACCAAATTACTTAACAGATCTGTGCGGTATGTGGCCCTTGATGTAAAATCAATTTAACATCTCTGACCTAGACAATTTGTGTTTTTCGGCAACCACAGGAGTCTCCCCCTACAGGCCATTAGAAAGACTACAAGTTTAAGGTAGCAATGATATGTGAAATAATAGTTAGCAACACAAAGTCAGTGAACTGACTGCCATTGACAGCAAAGATTGCTTTTTAGCTGACATACAGGGGTGGTAAATTCAGGGGTAACTTGCCTGGAATGTCCATGAGTTAGTTACCAATGGTTAAGCGATAAAGTGAGAAGTGACAGACAAATCTTGGACGAGGATTAAGTGATTAATTGATTCACTTCTTGTTGTTTTTATCAATCCTCCACACTACTGTATATGTGTACTGTTTATCATGTAAGTTGCGGAATGTGACCTTGCCCCCCCGCGTCACGGAAAATTTACACAGCTGTCAATATACTCAAAAAGCGTTTACACATACAGTTGTGGTCAAAAGTTTACATACACTTGTAAAGAATATAATATAATGGCTCTACCGAGTGTCCCGTTATTTCTAAAACTCTGATTTTTCTCTGATAGAGTGATTGGAACAGATACTTCTTTGTCACAAAAAACATTCATGAAGTTTGGTTCTTTAATGACTTTATTATGGGTTAACAGAAAAAAGTGATCACATCTGCTGGGTCAAAAATATACATACAGCAGTGCTAATATTTGGTTACATGTCCCTTAGCCATTTTCACTTCAATTAGGCGCTTTTGGTAGCCATCCACAAGCTTCTGGTTGAATCTTTGACCACTCCTCTTGACAGAATTGGTGCAGTTCAGTTAAATTTGATGGCTTTCTGACATGGACTTGTTTCTTCAGCATTGTCCACTTTTCAATGGGGTTTAAGTCAGGACTTTGGAAGGCCATTCTAAAACCCTTATTCTAGCCTGATTTAGCCATTCCTTTACCACTTTTGATGTGTGTTTGGGGTCATTGTCCTGTTGGAACACCCAACTGCGCCCAAGACCCAACCTTCATGCTGATGATTTTAGGTTATGTTGAAGAATGTGAAGGTAATCCTCCTTCTTCATTGTCCCATTTACTCTCTGTAAAGCACCAGTTCCATTGGCAGCAAAACAGCCCCACAGCATAATACTCCCACCACCATGCTTGATTGTAGGCATGGTGTTCTTGGGGTCAAAGGCCTCACCTTTTCTCCTCCAAACATATCGCTGGGCATTGTGGCCAAAAAGCTCGATTTTTGTTTAGTCTGACCACAGAACTTTCCTCCAGAAGGTCTTATCTTTGTCCATGTGATCAGCAGCAAACTTCAGTCGAGCCTTAAGGTGCCGCTTTTGGAGCAAGGGCTTCCTTCTTGCACGGCAGCCTCTCAGTCCATGGAGATGCAAAACACGTTTAACTGTGGACAATGACACCTGTGTTCCAGCAGCTTCTAATTCTTGGCAGATCTGCCTTTTGGTGATTCTTGGTTGACTCTTCATCCTCCTGACCAATTTTCTCTCAGCAGCAGGTGATAGCTTGCGTTCTCTTCCTGATCTTGGCAGTGATGAAACAGTGCCATGCACTTTATACTTACAAACAATTGTTTGCACTGTTGCTCTTGGGACATGCAGCTGCTTTGAAATGGCCCCAAGTGACTTTCCTGACTTGTTCAAGTCAATAATTCGCTTTTTCAGATCCATGCTGAGCTCCTTTGACTTTCCCATTGTAGCATTTGTGGGCGTTTGTATCCAATGAGCCCTATTTAACTGGCTAAGAGAAGTCACCAGCTGTCGTCACTCATAATCACTCACAAGAAGTTAAGAGGCCATGCTATGAAGCTCAGTTCACTGACAACTTTCTAAGTCACCAAAATTGCTAATTCATGTTGCTGTATGTATATTTTTGACCCAGCAGATGTGATCACTTTTTTCTGTTAACCCATAATAAAGTCATTAAAGAACCAAACTTCATGAATGTTTTTTGTGACAAAGAAGTATCTGTTCCAATCACTCTATCAGAGAAAAATCAGAGTTTTAGAAATAACGGGACACTCGGTAGAGCCATTATATTATATTCTTTACAAGTGTATGTAAACTTTTGACCACAACTGTAGGGAGTCTAAAATATGCTGAATGCAAGCTGTAATGCAAACATCTGGTGCAGCAATTGAGGGGTATATTGATAGAAAAAGAAATTTAAACTAATATTTTTTGTTTTATTACTTTTTCTAGCAAAATTGAAGGAAATGCCATCAGCCACAATGTCAGATTTTATGCTTCTGTTAAGTTTCTGTTGTTCAAACAAATTGAGCATTTAGATGAGTCCGTGTTGGGCACTGGGAAATAATAAAGTCACAGACTAAATAGGTATTGATTTAGCATTGGCATATGAATCAGTAAGGCCAAAAAGAATCACTGCAAGCTGTATAAATCTTGATGGTGGAGGTAAAGTAACTGCTAGCTGAAGCAAATGATGTTTTTAAAATGCTGTGGATTGTAGTGTGTGACTTGTTTGTGACGATTGATCATATCTTGTTCAGGAAAGTGCTGCACACTACAAATAAAGGTGGGAGGCTAAAACAAGGCTGCGATTGAAGGTGTAGATTGTTAAAGATGGGAAAACGATGCATAATAAATGAAAAGATGCCACTGTAATTTTATTGGTCCAAGAAAAGAAAGCGACTCTGCAGAGTTAAAGGCTTTCCTCCAGACAACAGCGAAATGGGATATTGATGAGGGTGTTAACAGCTGGCTGCAGTTCAAATGACTGACAGAGCAAATTCACACACACGTGCACACAGGAACCTGGAACTGGTTAACCTCTGTCTCCAGCACTGATTTCACCCTCTCTCCCCTTCTGTCAAATATACACACACACGTACACTTTCACTGCTTTTCTTTCCCTTCTTTCACTCCATATCCATCTTTCTCTGCTTTGCATCTCAGTTAAAACTCTTTACAGGATTCATTTTCCTGCCAATTCTCTTTTTTTTCCTTCGACAACTTGTTTTTTCATTCTGTAGCATTCCCGTTTTACCTTTTCAGGCATTTTCGTATTCTGTTTATCATTATTACACTTTGACTCACACGTTTCCAGTCTACATTATAAACATTGCGCACTAAAGTTGGAACTAAATATTGTTGCAGATTCATGTGAGCTGTAGCTTAGAATTGCTTCTCATATTTCCTTATCTGATAATAATTACTTGACTCAATAATTAGAGAAATGTGTGGAGCATTACCATCATGTCGTGATGTTTTCAACAGCCCCATCAGTTGAGAACCGCTGGACTAAACTGCCAGTGGTGCATGAAGTGCTAATTGCACATCAGCGGGTACAACAATAAACTGCTGCTGACATATCAGTCTATCACTAATGTCAATTTAATATTTGACTTAATAGCCTCTTTTAGAACACTTTGGTACTTTCCCTGAAGTATTCTTTTAAGACAAATTTTGTCCATTTTCTTTAAAGGAAAAAAGGGATCTGACCTTTGCCCTTCTTCCTTCATTTCTGTTTTCCCTCTGCTTTTTTCTTTCCATTTACTTTTAACTTTGCCTCCTTTCTTTCATTTGTGTTTTTTGTTTTAATGTAGACACTTGCATATTTTTTGTAACATATATATTTGTACTGTTATCATGGTGGATGGTCACATAAAACATGACATGAACATGAAAGGTTAATATAATGAGGTCAGTATATATACCAGTAATCCATGTGAGCTAAAAACTCAGCTTCAGATGCTCTAAATCAGGGGTGTCAAACTCAAATACACAGTGGGCCAAAATTCAAAACTGGAACAAAGTCGCGGGCTAACATTAATATTTATTGAAAAAACAAATCTTCCTTTAAATATAAGAATGAATCTTTTCTTATGGACTCAAACAAGTTTTGCTGAAAAACTGAATATGGAACAAGCAAAGCTTAATACTAAACAATATATATATTAGCTGTATAATACCAGGTGTCAGTCAGTCAGCTTCAGCTCCACTAGTTAAGAGTCTTTCAGCATTTCTGTCACTTTTTAATGAAAAAAAATTATGTCAATAATAATTTTTTGGTGTTGTAAAGACTGTCCAGGTTTCTGCTTTTAGCATTTACTCTTTTATTTTTTCTTAGTCTGGATTAATTAGCAGTTATTTGTGCCTGTGCATTGTGTTTATACAGTTTATCGATGTATCTTGTTAATCATACAGTATTTGGACCCTCTGGTCCAAGTATTCTGGCTCCAAAACAAAAACACTATAGCAATAGCCAAAATGCCAATGTTGAGACTTTAAAATGAGCCTGTGCTGGAAATGAGTATTTTTATGCTATCGTCTAATTATCCATGTAAAAGTCTCATTAAAATTAAAAATCACCTCTTTAGAAGTGACCTGTACAACAGTTCAGCAGATATTGATAGCATGATAGGCCACCTTTGGATAAATTAAAGTTTAAAGAGCTTTCCTATTAGTCCCACTAGACTCATGTAATACAAACATAGCTTTGGAGAGCTGCTAATGACTCAGTAAGTGAGAGGATAGTGTTGACAGGAAGCCAGGCATACTCTACCTCTCTTTCTCTCTCTCCATCTGTCACATGCACATGCAACAGTTTGCAGATTGAAGACAAGCTGGCATCAGTTAGACCAACTAGACTCTGTATGTGTTTACATATGCTCCAGTTAAGCAGAAAGGTTTTTTGAAATCATAATCGTCATTTTCACCAGTGCAGAGCTGATTTATAGTTTATGAAGTAATTTAAAGCTCTTTTAGCTCTTTTCAAGCGATCTCATGTCACGTCTCACAGGCTTCAAAGTTTGTGTCCATCAAAAACTGACTGCACAGCAGAACAAGTTCAAACACGAGGGAAATGCAACCACGTGTGGTTTCTGCTCACTCTCGCTTTCTTCCTTCCAAACGCTGTTGCTTTTTTCTCACGCGCTCGCTCATGTCCTTGTGTGTGTCAATAAGCCTTAATGACTTTCTCTCTCTCCTTTTCACGACCACACACATACACACTTCCTGTCTCTTTCACTCATTCTCTTTTTTCACTTTAAGGTCATCTTCACACACTATATGCCTTGCTCATGGTTACAGCACAGTTAACCAGCCAAGCATTTTCCTTGAATTACTATGTGCTTACTACTATAACTATGACCTCAGTCAACTACTCTCAAAGCATTTCACAAATGCTGAGTCAAACCTGCAGGTTAAACTACCGACTGGTCACTTATGTCTCAGTTATGAAGGTACTTGGTGGGTAAGTCTAAAATTCCCTCTCTTTAAGCTCTATTTTGATCACAAGTTCCAAAGGGGATCATTTGTTTCTCTCTTTGCTACATATTTCTCCAAATTCACCTCCTAGTGACTCACTTTGTCCACCTGCTTACTGTCTGCCTTGCAAGCACCAAGCTGCACCTGTTTTCAGCAGGTTTCTGTGCTCCAAGCAGCTGTAGCTGCAGCTGGAAGACGAACGAGTAGAAGAGAGCTGCAACACTGAACCAAAATGATGATTTTAGAAGGAAACAGATTAAATAATGAGTGCAAGGACACATCAAAGAATAAGAACAATCTAAGAACAACTTATTGTTATGTTGTTGAGAACATCTTCTTAAAATAAAAGTTTTCTAAAGTGTTTTTGAATACCGTTGTTTTGTTTCCATAATAAGCAGGAAATCTGGATGCTGATGCACCATCTGTCGCAGCAAGCCTACTTTGGCAGTTGACTATACAGTGCTAATTATAAATAGAAATGATGACTTGGATATAAAAATATATTTGACACCACATAAAAATGTACCAAATAAATTTAGTAAGATATTTAAAGTCATACACACACCAGGCTGAGTTTTTAAAATAAACTCCTGTTTTAAATGTCCCAAGATTTCAGGTAAAGTTATAGAGGATGTGATAATGTTGTAAAAAGAGGAGAAAAATCGAGACATATATTTAAAAGTAAAGGACAAATGGGTGGGACATCAAGATTACAGCTGTTTACAAGTACTCAGGATCTTTAAAGAAAACACCTCTCTCTTATAATATAATATAATATAATATAATATAATATAATATAATATAATATAATATAATATAATATAATATAAATATCCATGGACTCACCAGTCACTTTCAACTTTTTAAGCGTACAGGAAGGGTTCATTGAAAGAAAATGTGATGGGGCTGCAAGGCTACACAGGAGAAAAAAAAGACACTGTTTCACACAAATGTTTATTACATCTAAATTGCACTACTGGTACACTTCAGACCAATGTCAACCAAATATCTTTGGTGGACAAACAGTGCATGTGAGTCTACGGGAAAGGAAAAGATGCTATTTTCACTTTCACTGTGTCAACTGTTGGGTAAATGCTGCTGCAAAAAGCTTGTAATACTGAAAGGAAACAGGTCATCTTCCACAAGCCAAGTCGTGGAGGGGAAGTCCACTCCCCTCCAGTGTAAACAAACAAACTCTGCAGAGCAGAGCAGGGTGACTGCAAACACAGTAAAGTGATGAAGGCCGAACAGAAAGCCCAAAGAGGTCAAGTTAAATAACATAATGACACACTGAATGCTGACAAGAAAAAAATCTTTCCAGATGTCAGTGTTTTGACCCAAAACAGACAAATGTCCACCCCACACTTACGACAAGTTCCAACAAGTATAAGAAATTGCTAACACTGGACAAACGGGGCAGAATAAAAGCAAATCACAGTAAAGAGCTCTCAGACAACACTTGTTCCAATCAAAGCTCAGTTGAATGTAATAAGCTAATTATTGTTATTCTTACAGTATTATTTAAATACTGTGCAGGGTTTGTGTAACATTATGATTTTAAAGACATTTTTATACAATTTTAAGTGTCAAACTGGCTGAAAGGTTTTGGCTGGAAAAGAAACTAAACAATTATTTGGAGGTAAGTGAATTTACAAAGATCCATTTCTCATACTTGCTAGCAGTTGCAGGTGTAATCTCAGTTAATGTAGCTGGACAAGAACCTCTACAAAGAACACAAACAAAACTAAACTAACCTAAAAGAACACAAAACTTCAATATAAATACACACACACACACCTTGGCCAATCAGATCATGAGAGGACAGCTGAGGGCCACTGGTATTGATACCAGTGTCTACCATGTGCATCCAAGGTGTTCAGAAATCATTACTGTCTACCTCACCTCCTCTAGAAAGGCAGAAAGCCTCACACAGCCATCTGTTGCCAATAAAGCACCAGATTTGTTCCGGAAGCGTTGGCACAAAAAACCCTAAAACGTTTCAAGAAGGCTTTTCCAACTGTTTAGACTGGAATGACACACACTTGCAATTTGCAAAAAGGACCAAATTAAGTCCCTTATTGATAAAATATTTTCCTGTTATGTTTTTGCTGGGGACACATTGGAAAACTTTTGCTTTTACACAGTAAAATGTGTGAGGCCAAATGTATCCCAGACCACCAGTGACTGAATCGCAACATTTACACTTATGGCACTAATCTGACTGATCAAGGTGCATTTTAAAGCCAAGTGTAGCCAATTTAATTGAACAGTTAGCTACTATTTGAACTTGTATGCTGCACACAACCTTTTGTTCAATATGTAACCCTTAACCAGCCCATGAATTAGGCTTTAAAACATTTAGTCAGGAGAAGTAGAAGATCTAAAACCATTTGATCCCTATCAGGCTGAGCCTTTTGTTAGTTTTACTTGCAGGTGTGTACTTCTCTGTTTAGTTTGGATGTGGCGCATGCTGCTGTGCAGACTGCAACTACAACTAGAAAGGCTGAAATTGATCAAGAACCTAGAGTGATATGTGGGCTGGATTAAAATTCCAGAAGGCCAGATTTGGCCTGTGTGGCTTGATTTGGACACAGGAGGTTTTGTCTTACAATTTTACCAATTTGAACAAAATGATAGAAACAAAACACTTTTGCTTGAGAGATGAAAATGACATTTGTGGATAAATAACCAGCCACAAGGAAGAGTCAGACTCATGACTTCTGATTCTGGAGATAATTTCTTACCCCACTGAATTCTGATGTGTCTGCACCACAGGGTTTTAATGGTGACACTGGGTGTCTGAGAAGTGATAGGTTTGGCGGTAACAAGCAGGCCCCCCAGTATAAACGGAAATGGCATAAAAGCATTGTTTTTACTGAAATAATGGAAGTCAGGTAATTGCAGTCTGTGTCTTTGGAGTGTCTGTTGTGTGCTGTCCAATCACAAGGATTGTATAATGAAATAAACCGTCAGTCACATGGTGTTGATCATGAAAGGCCACAAAGAAACCCCAAACACGCCCCAAAACATGACGGTGGTTGTAATAAAAACCCCAAAACATGTGGATTTGCTTTTATCACAATAATAATAAATAGTTCCCATTTCTGTATAACTGTATATCTCAGATTTCTGTAAAGTTATTTATTTCATATTCTGTATAGTTTTTCATATTTATATCCTGTTCATATCCTGTACATAGCTTGTACTCACTACAGCCTGTGCATACCTATAGTTATAGAATATTCACAACATACTTCATACCGTGTACATTATAACATACCATAATAGACCCATTTCTGTAATATACTCACATATCTATATTATTGCTAATATATATTGTAATATATCTATATCACTAAAGCACTTCTGGATGGATGCAAACTGCATTTCGTTGTCCTGTACCTGTGCATGTGCAATGACAATAAAGTTGAATTCTATTCTATTCTATTCTATTCTATTCTATTCTATTCTATTCTAATATAATCAATATTTCTGGCTTTGTGAGTGAATGTCGGACGAGACCACTAACATCTGGCTGTCTATGACTATTAGGTGCAGTTTTTGCCCTCAGGTCCAAAGAAAGGTTTGGCTGAAATCAAACAGATCGATGAGGTTTCCACCAAAAAATAGGGAGCTGCAGAAAATTTAAGACTTTCTAGAAACTTGTAGTGTTTGAAGATTGACATTTTTAAGACCTTTCAGACCTGCAGATACCCTGAATTCTTGTTTTATATCTCAGGTTACCCAAATAACACATGTGGTATAGATTATGTAAATTAAAAATATGTACAACATTTATGATTTGAATCTAACCTCTGACCTTGATGCTCCCCTCAAGGACGCATTAATAACGTCCCCCTCAATGAAACATATGGCAGTGAAAGAGCCTACAGGTGGATGCCAGGTGGAGGCAGCATCAGTAACAGCAAAAGATGTGTAAGAGAAGATAAAGGATGTCAGAGTGTGCCATGTGGGTGAAGTCAGCTAAAGGAATCCTTGCCGTAATGAAAAAAAAAAACAGTCACAGGAAATGTTTGGACTTTTCTCTCATTTTTATTTGAGTAAAATAAAGCCCCAATTCCAAAATCAATTGGAACGCTGTGCAAAATGTAAATAAAGGCAGAATTCATACGATCTGCAATTCTCATAAACCCATATTTTATTCATAGTAGAACATAGAAAACATACCAAATATTAAACACTTTATAACACTCTACTATCTTTTGAAAAGAATTTAGCTCATTTTGAATTAGATGGCTGCAACATATCTCAAAAGCTGAAACAGAGCAAAAAAAAAGGATGAAAAGTCAGAGGTACTAAAAAGAAACAGCTACAGGAACATGTTGAATTAAATAGGCTAATTATCAGTAATATGATTGTATATAAAAAAAAGAGCATCTTAGAGTCTCTGGAAGTAACGAGAGTTTCACCAGTCTGCAAAAAACTGCATTTACAGATGCTCCTCAATAGAAATTGCAAAGACTGAATATCAATACATAATATCATCAAAAGATTCAGCAACTTGGAGCGATCTATGTGCACGAGGTACAAAGCTGAGCCCTGAGGCCACATTGCATTAAAACAGGTTTGATTGTATCATGGAAATCACTGCATGAGCTCAGGAACCGTGCCATCCAGAAATTCATATTACCGGTACATCTCTATCACATGAAGAAGATGCTATGTGTGAACATGATTCAGAAACAATGGCATCTTCTCTGAGCCAAAGTTCATCTAGAATATACTGAGATGAAGTGGGAAACTGTTCTGTGGTCAAATTTGAAATTCTTATTGGTAATTATGGACACTGGAACCGCCAGACTTAAAAAGGAGAGGAAGCATCCAGCTTATTTTTAGCAATCAGTTCAAAATTCTGCATTTCTGATGATACGATGCGATACGATACGATACGATTCGATGCGATGCGATACGATACGGTACGATATGATACGATGGGAGAAGAACATCCAGAAAGGCAGCATCAGTGCAGAAAAATATATACAGGTTTTAGAGCAACAAATGCTCCCATCCAAAGACTTTTTTCAGAAAGGCTTTGGATGCTTCAGCAAGACAATGCTATACCACATATTGCAGCTACAACAGCATGGCTTAGTTTCTCAAAGAGTGCTGAACTGTCTGCCTGTAGTCCAGACCTTTAACCAGCTGAAGACATCTGGCATATCATGAAATGAAAAAATACAATAAAGAAGCCAGAGGACTGTTGAGCAGCTAGAATCCTATATGAGACAAGTATGAGACAATATTCCTTTCAAATAGTCTAGCAGCTGGTCTCTTCAGTCCCAGATGTTTATGGACTGCTGTTAAAAGAAGAGGGGATGCTACACAGGCCTTGGCTTAACTTTTTTGAGACGTGTTACTGCAATCAAATTCAAAATGACTTTGATATGTTTTCTATGTTCTACTGTAAATACAATATAGGTTTATGAGATTTGAAAATCATAATATTTACATTTTACCCAGCATCCCAACTTTTTGGGAATTGGGGTTGTAAAAGTTTAACAGACACAGAACACATGGAGTTCATATCCCCAACATATAAAGTGAGACTGTAAATCGTGACGACACTCAGAGCAATATTACTCAGCACGCAGTTCTGTCAAGAAGGTTGATTTAATATCTAAAGGGGATTTCCCTCTTTCTCTGGCTTACTCAGCATCGCACAAAGCGAACCACAGCTACTTTCCACTGTAGTTTGGTTGCTTTAAAAGGGCATCCCACATCTATAAAACCAGTTCAAAAGTTTATAAATCTTCTTGGTCCACCTGTAAAACTTTTACAATATATAAGACAAGAAGTTCCATCAAAAATATTTAAGGAGCATATTTGCTCTAACTGGGCTCCTAAATAAACGTATATCAGTGTAAATACGAGCTTTTCCGTTGCTCACCTCCATCTTCCAGCGGCTGAGCCATTCTTCTCTCTGTCTCCTGCTGATATAGTATGGATCTCCAGCCTGAAAAGTTACTCTGGGGACTGGCCTTCTCCGCAGCCTTCCAGTCTCTCCCTGCATGTACACAAAAAGCTTGTTATATATTGTGTATACCATGAGAGTGATTGATTTAACCATGTAGAAAACATGCAAAATTGCTGCAGACACTTGTTTTCTCACCTCTCTGGGGGAGTCGCAGTTTCTGTCATCTGGCTCGTCTGCAGGGGGAAAAAAAGTTACAGGAAATGGCTCATTTGTACAGGTTTAACGAGAGATTTAATGAGGATGTAAAGACGTGGTTTTCATCACTTTGCGCCAGTGTACTTATGTACAATTACCATTCCCTTAAAAGCTGCAACATGGAAGTTCTTTGAAAGGTAAAGTTTTAGATAAATGAATTACACAAAAGATAACATTTGTTGTTGTAAATAAACTGTTTAAAGTTTTTATACTGAAAGAAAATTAGCAGAACCTTTCCGAATGCTGTTCAATCTAAGGTAATAATCATATATGGGCAAAGAGCGTTAAAGCTGTACCCTTATTCCTCTCCGCTGGCTCTTGTTTCCGACGCCCGCGCTTCTTGCGAGGGGAGGGTGAAGGCGCCGGCTCCTCAGGCGGAGTTGGGGGGGCGTTTGCACAGGGGTCAGAGGTTGCCATCTCCTGGGAAACACACAGTGCACAGTCTAGGTATGAGAAAACTGTTGAACGCCCTCGTCTACACCCATCAAAGGGTTCCACAGACATAATAATCATACACACACACACACACACACGTGCAAGCTCTATACCCACACATAAAACAAATGCCTAAAAACACACAGTCAAAGAGCTACTTCAAAACTGCACACACATATTAGTCTGCAGAGGGCGTCTGCACAGGATCACTGTAATAAACACCCCCCAGGTACCATTAAAACACACACAAGCACACACACACCTTTGAGGTGACGATGGGGGGGGGGCTGTACTGATGTGAATAACAGTGCTAAATGATCCTAACTGCTCCTACAAGTTTAAATTTATATATATTTACAGATGCATGCCTAATATTAAGCACAAAGTTAAAATGAATTTACACTGCAAAATATCAATATGGCAATACTCGTGAATTATGAACTCAAACAGTCTTCTGCTTCTAGTTCAGGGGCTAATCCATTAGCTGACCAGCTTTAATAATGCTAAACCAGGGGACACAGAAGGGTTTTTTTTTAATATGTGTGTGTTTGTGTGTGCATGTGTGTGTGCTGCTAAAAGATTTTATAGATCGTTGGTTAAAAAGTGCAGAGCCAGAGGTGAATGTCAAACTCAAATGCTACGCTAACTCTAGCTTACGCTAACAGGCATGCAAAGGCTGTAATGAGCGGCTGAGGCGGCCTGTAAAAGTCAGATAACGCAAAAAGGTGACTAAAAGGGCCTTGGGACACATTAAAATACTCCAGCACACACTTTTAACATTTGCAGTCAAACAGAAACAAGGTTGTAATCCAAAGTTACATTTCTGGTGGCCTTACAGCATACATAATAGCTAAAATGTACTATTTTGCTTTAAATGTATGCTGTTGCCCTTTTGTAAAATAACAGCAAAGAGTTATCTACATTTATAGACCACCAGGTTCTTAGACTTAATGTGGGATCAAGCAGGGTCTCCAGACTCCATATAGTGACAGGGTAGCACTTTATATTTGTTTACAGAGTTAGAATCAAAACTAGAGTTATAAAAGTAAAAAAAAATGCTTTAAAGATTACTCATAATACTTCATCAGCACTTATTAAAATTAAATCAAATGCTAAAGGGAGAACTATTCATAAATATAGTGTTTAATAGACTTAATTAATTACAACAAACACATCAAACTCACACTACATAAATCAAGCCAATCCACTAAAGTCAACCACTTTGGTCCAAGTGGTTGACTTTAGTGTGAAACTTGCTATTTGAAATAATACATTTGTGTATTACTATAAAAAGCATAATTGTGGATATCTACTGATAATAATACATTAGCTAAAATGAATTAAAAAGATGTGAACAAAACACGTGGTATGAATTAAACAAGCTGAAAATGATAAAAAATTAAATTAAATTAAAAAAAAGTTAGCACACCATTGTCTATCCTGTGAACCATGACGTGCCCTTGATGTGAGCACGTGGCCTTTAACATTTATCATTTTAACCCAAATATGAAATTAAAGCTGCATTAAACAATAAAGAAAACACTAAACCAGCTCCTAACTTTTAAGCAAACAACTGACTACTTACACATTCAGCAGAAACAGAGGAATCTGGGTTTGCAGTCATCTTTTTGGCCACATGTTGAATGCAAATTCATTTCAGCCCTGGTTTGGTCCACAGACTCTTGAGAAAAATATCTGGATGTCTTTGGGTTGCTATAAGTGCTCGCCGTTCTTCAGCTACTTCGCCTCTCCGTCATTTAGCGCTACACAGAAAGTGTAAAGCCGGCTTGAGTCAGCTGGTTATACACTTCCTTTTGCAAGAGCAGGTGCACTGGTTAAGCTTCACTGAACCAATCCTACGACCTGATTGAAAAGCAATAGGTGGATATTGCTTAATGCAGCTTTAAAGATGTGCTGATATTTATATGATAGTTTATAGTGAAGAAAAAGGCCACAAATGCGCTGCAAGCAGGCATAAATGCATCGAAAAGCAAGCTATTTTTAGCACAGTGGAACTTTCACCTTTTCAAACAACTTCTCTTTGCACTTCCTCTTCTCTCAGAATCTATCGTCGCCTTGATCTTGACTGACAGACAGCCTGGAAAGTACCTGACTTTACTCTACAGCTGACAAACTTTAAACTGACTGTGTATACATTGCAGCAATCCAGCTAAGGGCAGCTTTTAGTTGGATGAAACGTTTGATTACACCCAAGAATAGGCTGAGCAGAGAACAGGATGTAACAAACAATAAAACAATGGTGCACCAAAATAATAGAATAAGCAATCACACTACAGCAAATTAATACATGCCAGCTGTGTTTATGTTTTACAGATGTACAGCCGAAGTAGCTGCATGTATTGTTAAAGTGTAAGATGTGAAAATAGGCAAATACCTTTTGTAGAAATCTGTGTTTTTCCTGTATATAAAAATTATAGAATCTACCAAAGAAACAGTGGGATTTTTCATTATGATTTGAAAGTACAATTTTGCTTATCAAATGGCCAGAAATTAAAAAAAAAATGTACAGACTTCTGGTAAGACTAATTAAACTTAGTTATATGCAGACCAGTTGCACTTATGTGCATCCCCCAACCCTACAAAAAGGCCCAATCCGAGCCAGTAAAAACCCTGGAAATGTGTACTGCAGGTATTTTTGCTTAAATTGAGCAAATAAGAGGAGAAATGTCAAAACTATGCACAAGTCACATCAAAGCACACCACCCAGATTTCCCCAATATTTTTATGTTTTTAAGTCCCGCACCCTCCTTTTGGGAAAAATTGCAATACATGCATCCATAGTTTGTGTTATCCTAGCTGCCAGATCATAAGATACAGTCAATATACACATTTAATACCAACACAGCTTGGCAACCAGATTGAGAGGGAGTCCTCACACACTGGGAATATACAACCTGAGGGCTATAACTACCCCACGACATTCTCCATCTGACCCTGAGTGTGCAAAAAGCAAAACAAAATTACCTCCCAGAAATCAGTGCTCAGGAATCCCAAGGCAAGCCTGTACTGCTTTACATAACTAAAGACTAATTTCAGTGTTTTAAGTGTATGTCTATCATTTTTCATGTTAGCAGTGTTTTCATTGCAACCTATATGTGGAGATGAGTGCAGTTATCGATTGTATGGCTTTTTTTTTTCAGTACGATGCTCTAGAAACAAATTCTGTCCAGCCTTAAGTTTGATGCGTAATGAATTAGCTGCAAAATAGGCATTGAAATGAAAAGGAATCAGTAAATGTGGGTCGAACCATATATATAATTATTCTAGTATGGATCACAGAATTGCAATTTCAGTAAAGTTGGAAAGATTCAAAAACTCTATTAACGCTATTTGAATCTTCATACAGGTGCATGTTCATTATTTGAAAATTAAAATATACATTAATAAATGAAGACATTTAAAAAAAGGCTTATCTCCTAAGAAGCCATCTGTAGCAGTCAATATACTCTGTTTTCATTGACAACAAATTAATTAAGTGTCCAATTACTAATCAGAAGCCGCATATACACAGAGCTTTTGCATGGAAAGCATATAATACTGCTTAAAAGCCTAGCTACAATTTCTTAAATCACACTTTATACAGTAACTTTAAACAAATTAATGTGACCATATTTACTGAGTTTGCAATTGGGTGATACAACAGCACAAAGTAGCAAATCTACACAGAATGGCTGAATCTTATGGCAGGATCTTAAGAGAGCTGTGCATAGGCGAATGACTGCAAACCTCAATAAAATAAAGCAACATAGCAAAGACACACGGGCCAAAATTCCTCCACAGCAGATAAAGTAGACTGATAAAGTCATACTGAAAATAATGACTTAATTTGTTGCTGCTAAAGGTGGTTCTATAACCATGGGGGCGTACGTAGTTTTTTTTAATCAAGTATACCTCAAGAATCCTCTGAAAACATTATTTTACACAACTGTGCATGTTCTTGGGTTGTTGTTTTGTTTTGTTTTTAAGTGTAGGCTTTGTTTTTCAATAATTTAAGTTCATACCCCTGTACTGTAACACACTCTCACAAGTTACATTCACGTCTTAAATGCTGTTGACCGTCTTTGGCACTTTACTGCAACCATTTGCATTACTGTCATACCTGCTACCGTTGGTCATTTCCACTACTGTCCATGTACAACTCACAAGCTGGTCTATCTACTTATTTATTTATCTATTTATTATCTTTCACATCTGCACTGCTGTATATAGGTTTCACTTTTAATATATATTTCCCCAAAATGTGTCCTTTATCTCTTTTAATTCTTAATTCTTCCTCACAGTCAGGTGACACAAAAATGCATTAGTGCCATTAATTTATGGCACTTTTTAGGATATCTGTGATAGATGTAGAGGTATAATGAACACAAACAAAATGACCACACTTTGTACCTGACATTGTTTCCCTTACTCATTATAATCAGGTAAAGTTTGACTGTTTTCTGGCAGATTTTTTTACTTTTATATGAGTTGATCATATTTATATGACTGCACATAGGAACTCAACACCACACGATCTTTTGCTTGCTATTTTAAATGTTGTGACCAAAACTGTCATTTTTATCCACCAACCACGTGTCATGATACTTTTTTGTCAGACATGCCAATCACAATCTGTTCGCAATCCATCTGTGACCTTTTTGTGGTCTGGATGCAAAACGGAAACACCAAAAGAAACCAAACGAAACTCCACATGCACCAAAAGTGAATCGAAAGGTCTGGTTGACATGCATAGTCTGACTGAGCTAAGAGCCAAGCAGTTTAAATAATTATAGTTTAGCATAACCTAAGATTGAATCTAGTTATTATAGTGCAAGGAGAGTTTCATTTTTTATAAAAAACTGAGGGGGATTTTCACGTTGAAGCATTGCATAAATGTTGGGAAGTGTTCCAATATAACTCTGTAGTCCTACTGTACTTCAAACTACTTTAATCTACAGTAACACACAGACATGCATAATAACCCACCAGCTGCTCCACACATGGTTGAAGCAGAGAGGAAGAAATGGGATCAAAATGAGGAAGGAAATAGGAGGAGGAGGGGGAATACTATCTTAACTTAGAAAAAATACTAACCAGCGGGAAAACAGAGCAATGAAATGATGAAGGAAACAAAGACAAAGGCTAATTTAATCATCCATTAAACCATCATCATTACTCTAATATTATGTGTGTACAGGCGAGAGTGTGGTTACTTTTGATGGAAGAGAACAAGTGGAGAGAGAGAGAAGAAATTGAGGCTTTCTCGACCCATCTCTGCTCTATATAGTTACTGACAGCTCCACCCTGGAGATCCACACAATTCCTGGTCAGACTCCACGGTGTGATTGTGTATTTGTGCTTTTCATATTTGTATGTCCTGGTGGGGACTTTAACCTGAGTGCACACCAACCTTGGAGGACTTGTCTCACTACAGGGAGCATAAAACTTCAGGGATGTGTGTAAATAGTCAATTTGATGATGATGCATTGTTTATCCATTGCAAGTCGGCCAAATAAATGCTAGCCTATACATCAGGGGTGGCCAACTCCAGGCCTTGAGAGCCAGTGTCCTGCAGGTTTTAGATGTATCCTTGATCCATCACAGCTGATTTAAATGGCTAAATTACCTCCTCAACATTTCTTGAAGTTCTCCAGAGGCCTGGTAATGAACTAATCATTTGATTCAGGTGTGTTGACCCAGGGTGATATTTAAACCTGCAGGACACCGGCTCTTGAGGCCTGGAGTTGCCCACCCCTGCTATACATAAAAGCTCTCCTATGTCTGCTTAAGTTTCACATTACTAACAGAAAAAAGTAAAGCCCAGAGGATGAGTTGGCTCCAATAGATAACTTCAGGTTTAATCACGAGTTTTTAGATGAATTCTTATAGGGGCTACATTCCCATGCCAACTTATGCTGCACACCTACAGTAGGTTATGCGCGAGATAAGACAGCAGCAAGTACAAAACCAGCTTAATGACCAGTCAGTTCTGTGGAAAAAGGCGTTACCATTGGTGGAAAAGCCTGTGGTCCTAAGTGCACAGTTAGAAGAGGGGTCTTTTAGAGGTAGTTTACAGTTTTGACTTTCTCTGACAAAAATTAATACGAGACAGCAATTCTTATAAGCAACTTTATTCCTTGCTATATTTTCCTGTTGGCTGCAAAGAAGGTTAAACTTGTTTTATAAGTGAAAACAGGGCACTTAAGCCTTTTACTTGCCGTCTTATATAAAATGTAGGTAAGTGGTTTGATGTTTGCTTTTGTATTTGTTGTTTTTTCAGCTTCTTTCATTTGTTCTTAGACCACTGCAGCTGAAAGAACAATGCTAAAACTGCCTCACACACACACACACACACACACACACACACACACACACACACACACACACACACACACACACACACACACACACACACATATACAACTTAATTGAACATGCAGTTGTAATTATCACATATATCAAAAAGGCTGTAATCCAAATCAGTCTGTTAACTTTGATACAGAGTAGGCATGTCTGTTGACTTTCTTTTCTCGTTTCAATAAACTTTATTTATAGAGCACTTTTCCAGTCTTACTAACTAAAGTGCACAGAGCACACATACTCTCACACACTTACAGACACACACACATGCATATAGTACTTTTAGTACTATATTTTTCCTCTCAGACACACACAGCTGATTTGTGTGCAGAAGCTTTGTTTGTTGGTTTCATTCTGAATTACATATTTAACATCTGTATTTTTCTAATGTTATACTTTTATCTTCCTTTGTAAAATTGTTCTACAGTTACTAGATCTGTACATGCAAGCCAAGATTAGGAATACCTGGGCTGATTTATGAATTGATAACCACCTTTATATAACCACTTAGCTTGATTGCTGAAGTTATTAAGAGAAGCCACAGAAGGAAAAGATATCCTGAATATGTATGTAGTACAGCACTGCAGTAGCGTTACACATTGTAGAAATATTTAATTAGGGTAATACAATAATAACATCTAGAATTAGGCTACACATTGTAGAAAAGTTTCTGTGCTGTCTGCTTGTTTTTCAGCCACAAAGCAAAGTTGGCAACATCGCCAGTTTGTAATGTTGCAACTCAAGCATTACATTGTGTATTTGTAGGGTAGTCGGTTAAAGAACTTCACTGGTGTTACTAAGATATTGCAACACCACCCGCTACTAGAAGATGTAGTGAGATGGAAACTAACAAGTTTGAGGCAGTAGTGATGTAGGAATTGGGTTGCTCTACGCTGTACAAAATGCCTCACAGTTCAGGGACATTTAAAATATGATTTGATGATTTGTCAGTTATGTCTGTTTTCTTACTTTCAGACTGGTTGAGTAATCAGATTTTTTTTCCTCCTGTTTAAAGTAATTAAAGTTAAGCTTAAATATTCACTTGTGATCGTTAGTGTTAGGTTAAGGGAATGCTCAGTGTCAATAAGTAAACCCCACAGAGATTATGGAAATACATTTGTGTGTGAGTGTGTGACTGTGTGCCTGTGTCTGACAGGACCCACATTCATCCTGCTCGCTTTGTCAGGGCTCAGACATCAAAGCATGATCAGACCTGCTCTCCTGCACACATGCATATCCACAAACATACACACACGTTGGTTTTTCTATATTTATGAGGGCACTAACTGACAATCTAATCTATCCTAATCTTCAACCATCACAATGAACCATAACTACAACCCTTTGTGCGTTGAAACCAAATCCTAACCCACCTATTGCCTTATAAAATGTGAGGACCTGCCTAAATGACCTCACAACAAAGGTTTTTGGTCCGTGCAAGGATATCAGCACACACACACACACACACACACACACACACACACACACACACACACACACACA
>NW_024582508.1:36204-81402 GCF_018398535.1 Haplochromis burtoni
CTCTCTCTCTCTCTCTCTCTCTCTCTCTCTCTTTCCTTCTGAGTAGTTCACTCAGTATTCCTCTTGTCTGGGGCTGTTTGATCAGCTATATTGACTTGCTGATTCTGCTACAGAGTTCAGTCGGTACAAAGACACACATACACACACACACACACACAATACACACAAAGTAAGCGGTTAGAGAATGAATGCTGAGAGAAATATGACAGAGGGGAACTGCCAAAGACCTGAAGTCAGTGCTAGTGATGAAATATACCACACAGTGTAATTATTACAGTGCTAATGCAGCTCTGTAACACGAGTCACAGGTTATTTACTGCTGCACTAAGAGAGATTGGATGGATGCCAGCTCAAACTCAGAGTAAAGCTTGAAAAGGAGTAGTAAGGAGCATAGTCACAATGGGTAAAAGTAAATGACAAATACAGCAGCAACATTCTCATAATAAATGTGGGTCCTGCTTTCCACCAGGCACTGTAAAATTAGCAGATTGTTTGACATATTTAAAGAAGTCATAGAAAATGTTTCCTTCTAAGTATCACTATTTTTCCTGATTGACAGACCCTTGAAATACACAGGGGTGGGTTGAAACCTCTTGTTTTGTTAAGTCACCTTTTTTCTAGTATTTGTGAACCCTCATAACTTCATAAGACATTAAATGTTCAGTCCTGAAAAACACATTTAAGTTCTGTTTAAAAACTGGGACTAAATAAATTTTACACCCACTCCAGGTGTCACAGTCTTAAACCAAAATGTTTTTATACAATAGTTTCTGAAACAAGTACTAGAAACAAGCACTGGTTCCCTGAAAATTTTAACCTGTTTTTTTATATATATATTTTGCTGGAGAAAAGTTCAAAAATTGCATTTTGAATAAAGGGTCACATTATTATATGAGGCTGGGTGGCTGTTAGTGACTGACTTACCAAATGTACCATCATTTCATTCATGATTAAAAAATTTAAAATCCTGCCCTACTGGTGAACAGATAAAGTGCATGCTGAGGCTTTCCAAGTGGTTTAAATGTATTATAAGTTTATTACTGTAAGACAAAAATCACTGCCCCAACACTAACTCTGGTAAGTGTTATTAGGAAAAATCACTAATAACACATTTGCAAAATGACATCACCAAAAGGCATGCTGGGTAATGCTAACTAGCCAGGTAACTGTTGGGAAGAGGTTGGTGAAGCATTCAAAACAGTGAAGACAGATGGAGGATGTAGAAGTGCAGAGAGTTAAATCTGCTGTTATATCTGCTCACAAGCACAGGTTACCAGGTAATGCAAAGTTAGCACAAGGTTTGGAAGAAATTGGAGTTGGTTTCATACCCACATCGAAGCGCTAACAAACTAGATATTTGTTGAAAAACAGCAAAGTGTCATTATATCTAAGCTAGAAGTACATCAGACAGGCTGTTAAGTTGCGACTCTATGTTACTGTCCAGGGTGCACCCACCTTGGACAGGTCACCCTGGACTTGCCCTGCCAAAGCTGGGACAGGCTCCAGCCCTGAATTGGATAAACACAGGAAAATGAATAGATGGATGAAAAAAACCCAGTGCTAATCATTTAAATGCCAAACATAATGTCTTTTTCTTGCAAAATGTGAGCACTCATCTTACAATGATCCAATAAAATATGATTTGGGACATTAAACTAACCTTAGTGATAACTGTTGGCTTGCATTTGGCAGAGGCTGGGAAAGATATCATAGGTGGAGGAGTGCGTTTGGATTTTAGGTGGCAAAAACTTTGCTCACAACTGTTGAGTCCTTTATCCTCCTCCTACTTCTTTTTTCTACAGCTCAGTATCAGTCAGTTTGTGCTTCTTACATTCAAGTCATGCCCACTTCTGAGCAATCCACCAACCTAAAGTCATATTTTTATGACTTCAACTGATGCTAGAGATTATCTAACTTCTGTTCCAGCCAGACTTTAAGTGGTATATGGAAAATGTGGGGGCTGGAGCCATGCTGACCAGAAATTGATGAGTGTATTAAACTGCCATTACATGTGGAGGACTGCGATGACTACATTTGCAAACAGTCAATGTGTAGGGGACTCCCCCTTTCAAAGATGCTGATTAAGAAAGAAGTCTCTCTCTGTAACACACTGAAGCAGAAAAAAGCAACCCACACAAGCTACTATGTCAGACACACTCAAATGTGACACTTAATGCAGTAAATGCGCCTCCAGATCAGTGTGTTTCTGTATGATATGATTTGACTACAGCTGATGCACGGAAGCTCGCAGGTGTGAATGAATAAGAAGGAAAGTAGTGCATGCATGTTTAACAAACCTCTGCAGATTAGAGAGGGGAGTTTTTTTAATAGGTGAACAGATAATCAATCATTCTTCTGCAGTTTAAAGCACAAAACACCATCAGGCTTTAAGTACAGTACTCACAGGAAGCAGCTGTTTGCGTTTCCTGCTGGGACGACCCACTCTGCGCTTGTTGCGGGGGCTCGCCGGTGTCCCCTCCTCTGGACTGTCCTGGTCTGCACCATCTTCACTCTGTGAAATTACAGAGAACCCACATCAAACACTCAACGAAGGCTGTATGAAGTTATAATTGATGTCAGCAGTAAGACCGCATTAAAGCAACACTGACTAAGGGCAATGTGGCTAAGAAGCTCTTCAGGGCAGAAGTTGAAAAACAGGATGTAATGAGCACAGGGCACCATAGCAGTATTAATAACTAAGTTGTTTCCTGGTTTTAAAAAAGCCGCTATTCACAGATTCTATGTTTTTTTTTCCCTTTAAAGAAAAAGGAAAAGAGATAAACACGCTACTGAAACAAGGAATTTAAAGTTTGACCATGTCCTGATTGAACAAAGCAGTTCTATATCTATAAATGAGCCCAATGTGAAAGCGAAAACCAGTAAATTACATGGTTGCAGACATGAACTCCAGCTGTGACGCAGACAGGATGTTGTACTACCAGACCTGCTCATGATTGATCTAAGCATGGACACAGAGCTCCAGAAGGCTGTTATACTAAGCCACTTTATTGCCATCTAACATTCACTGTGCTTGTTGTTTTTTAACTACATTTAGTAAGTAATTTTATTTATTCTGCTTTTTTAATTTATTAAACAACTTTTCTTTATAGTGCCACTTTATTGTTATATATTTAGCTTTTTTTTACATTGCATTTTGATGTGTTTTGTTCCAAAATTTACCCTTTGAGAGCCTTTATTTTAGTTACATTACTATTTAATCAATCTTTTGAGCAATTCTTACCATATGTAACTGTGTGTTGAGTCGTATTTTTTGTCATTCTGTTAACTTTTTCCAAATATTTAAGATGTTCTGTCAGAGGTGTAGTTCTTTTAAGAGCTGCTCACCTAGATACTGCCATGAAGAGGTAGAAAAAACAAACAAATAACCACAAAGGGAGAATGTAGAAATAAAACTTCTATACATTCACTTTCCGCTTTTTATCAAGCTCACAAGAGGCACCAGTCTAACCAGAGATGCCGAGACCTCCCTCTCCCCAGGCATATCCTCGAGCTCTTTCAGGAGGAAACCAAACTAGGCAAGAGACATAATCTCTCTAGCGTGCCCTGAATCTGCACTGGGCTCTCCACCCAGATGAATATCTTAGAAACACCTAGGAGGCATGTAGTAAGTGTCGTGTTCACATGTCTGAATCATCTCAACTGGCTCCCTTTGATGTGAAGGAGCACCCTGAATATGAAAATGACCAAGCCCTCGCTCACCTCTAAAACTGAGCCCAGGCATCTGTTAAAGGAAGCTCTTTTCTGCTGTACCTCAAATTTTTGATTACTACCCACAAGTTCATTGAGACCTTTGCTTTAACACGCTGCTGCCTCTTTTGACCACAACAGACCAGTACAGCATCTACATGACAACAGGCCTGTCAGTCTCTCTATCTGCCCAGAAACTCAATACAAACCTCGAAACTAGGGCTGGGCAATATATCGAGTTTTTTAAAAATATCGATATATTTTTATACGAGATATAAGATGTGACCATATCCTTCATATCGATATATACGTTAATTAGTTGTGGAGCCATAAGTTTGCCTCTCTTTCGTCCACTTTTGTCTCTACGCAACATTACTCGGCCTTGCCTCTCTTTCACTGAACACAACTCCCCCTCCTCCCCCATCGCTTCACCTGCAGGCAGCGACAATATGAACACGGCAAATCTCCGTTAACGAGTTACTGCACATCGCTCCGTGCGTGGGGCTGGACAGCGTCAACGTGTTAACGAGCTAACCATGCTAACGAGCTAACCACACTAACGCCATGCAGCCCACAGGGGATGCGCAGCCTAAAATCCTTTCATTTTCTCAAAAGTTGACAGCGCACCTTATGTATGAATTCTGGTTTTGCTTGATGACCGCGAACCGATTTTATGTGGAACACGGCGCTCATCAATCTGTCAAAAAATGTTTTAGTACGACTTTGGTAAGCTACGGAGCTGCACCGCTTGATGGATTGTCCGAGGAGCCTCGCGTAGTAATACGCACTGTGCTTCAACGTAATATTACCATATTGTGTGTGTATAAGGACCATAAATGGCACCTGAAGCGGATTTCAAACTGCAGGCTGTCATTCACGCAGTAGAAGTTGGGAACAGAGCAGCTGTGAAATCGGTCTATGTTATTATGCTCAGCGTCTTTTAGTTTACATTTTGACTGCACAATTGTGAGCTTTTTGTTATGGACAACAACAACATATTTTTCGTTTATTTATGGAGCATTATTATTTAATAAATGCTCATAATTTATTTTTGAGTAGTTTTTTTCATGCACATCTATGCTGTATGTTAATAAAAGTGCCTGTGTGACATCTGGGACACAGCTTTGACTAAGAACTCTCTTTTTGTTCTTACTTTATGGCTTTAAAAAAATATCGAGATATATATCTTATATCGCCATCCAGCTAAAAAATATCGAGATATGAATTTTGGGTCATATCGCCCAGCCCTACTCGAAACCTTCCCGATGTAAGCTGAAGGTCTTTACTCAATGAAGCTAGGCGGACTACAACATCTGCAAGATACAGAGACATGACTATGACCCCATCAAACCTGACACACCCCACTACTTGGCTGCACCTAAAATATCTGTCCATAAAAATTATGAACAGAAACAGTGACAAAAGGCAGCTCTAGAGGAGTCCAAAGCCCAACAGGAAAGAGTCTGACTTATTCCCAGCAATTCAAACAGAGCTCTAACTACAGTTATACTGAGATTTATTCCCTCGTAACAATGGGACTGATATTCCACTCCCAAACAGGACACCCCAAGAGATGTGGTCAAAGTCCACAAAACACATGTAGACTGGTTGGGAAAAATCCCATGCACTTTCAAATATCCTCAAGGGTGGAAATACAAAATATTTGTGATTTCAACAATAAAGAGGTTTCAACAGCTGAAGCCTTGTTTGTATGTGTCCCCCAACTGTTATTATGACCCAGCTCGGAGGTCGTAGCATTGAACAGTGATGTACCTTTGCCCCAGTTCAGCACATACTGTCACTGTATAGTCTACAGGCATCGAAACTGATGTCCTACACAAGTTCATTAGATCAATTTCACGCTGTGTTTCTTGCAGAAAACAATGCAAAAATCCCAAAGCGTGTAGGCGCCTTTATCTGAACCAAAATCAATTAATTTAGGCTGTTGGTAGACCTGAGTTGTAGACTAGCAGTGGTGTAATTTGCAAAAATATAGGGAATAAAAATAGCTTGCTGCACCTGTGTGTGCTGGGTGTTAAAGGACACCACAGCGCTCTGTGTGACGATGAGCTGAAATGAAATTTGTCCACATTAATTTCTCTTTTTTTATATTACACCAAACAACACTTCTACAATGTCCTTATGGTGAAAATGTTGGCAGCTCAGTGGTGTGACAACAGTGGCTTTCCTCGGACTTAGGTATGCAATTTAACTTGGTATGAATTGCAACTTCAAAAAATCCCAATGATTCAAAATTGTGATACACGAAAGTGTGAAACAGTCATGCAGCGTGCTCCGAGAGGACAAAAAGACACCTCAGGCTATGGACAGCGAAACTCTGCTGTGATAAATGAAAAACAGATGGAGACATGCAACACATTCAGCACTGAAATTACAAAATAATTATGTCACAATAAAGCGCACATTAACTTCTAAATGTTGTGAAGTTTCTTTAAAATAGGAAACCACAAATGTAATGTTTCTGTTAATCGAGATAAATGAGACAACATCGGGGACTGCTGAGGCACTTAAACTTTATGAGGCTATTTGCCACGACTAAATCAGTAAAACAAGTGAAAGAAGCCAATTTTATGATGAGATACATGGTGAAACTGTTATGTGGATTGTCACATCTGGATTCTTTTAGACTGGATATAGGTCCAGTGAACTGCGTTTGCTTGGAGTCTGTTGTTTGACAGTATTACTATAACAGGTATTTACAGATTCTATAAATTAAACATGCTGAATGTGATGGGGAAATAACAGCTTTGTTTATCTCATTAGTGTTACCTGTGTTTAGTCTGCCACACCTGTCTCCCATTAGTCTCCTAAGTGAATATACCTCCTTTTTTAACCGCTTTTTTACTCCTCAATGGCCAGAGGAGTTGTCTTGTGCTTTTCCCAGTCAAACTTTCAAGGCATGTTCCTCATTTTTCTAGTATAACTCACTGTTTTCCAGCTTTTGTTGCCTACTAATCCTTTTGTGTATAATGCTTTGAACTGCTTCACAGTCTTTGTCTGTCCTTGCCTGCTGCTACTGGATGGTTTGCCTCACTGCCTGTTTCTGGATTAAAGATTCAGACTGTGTGTCTTTATCTCTACTCTGCATTTTTCCTGAATTTGGGTCTTTCCCTGTGTAAAATATCATTATGGGAAACTGCCCAGGAAGAGATGTTCGAGAGGTCCAACTAAATGGTTTTGGTTTGGTTAGGCTTTAATCACACAGGCCAAAAGACCCTTGCAACCTCTGGCCACTACATTCAGAAAAATAAAGGTGCCAACTGGAACCAAAAGTGGTTCTTTAGACTGATGCCATAGAAGAACCTTATTTGGTGCCACAAAGAACCTTTCAAACAATGGTTCTTTAAAGAACCAGACATCTGAAGAACCATTTCAGAACCATAATTTTTCTGAGAGTAGGGAAAAATGTGTATTACAGGACTGATTGCTGGCAGCTGCTTGCCATGGCTAAGGGAAATCAGTCACAAAGAGGGCACTGCATCAAAAACCTTGTGATTGCTTTGGTTACTAGCAGATTGCTATGGAAGATGCAGACTTGTCTGCAAACATTAGCTAACTACTAAATTGGAAAAGTGCAACTCAAATCCGAGATGGAGAATGTTTGCTTTCAAAGGGAAATTTCTACCTCACCACTCTAGCAAACATTTCAAACATATCACCCATGTTTCTATCTCGTATGTATCTGGGAGTGTTCAAAAGGCAACAATTTTACTTTGAAGGCAGTTGGTTCTTTTACAGTTGCACTACTGCTTGGTGAGAAGTTTGCAGACAAGTCAACATCACCCATGCAAACTGTGGGCAAGCAAGAAAAGCAATCACAAGAAAGTTTTTGGTGGAGCACCTTACAGTGGGGGTAAATAATTATTTTATTCCCTGCTGAATTTGTAAATGTGCTTACTCACAAAGAAATGAACCCATTCATGACCTATCTTTAGCGTTCTGGTTGAGAGAAGGAGCTTCTCACTGGTCCCTCACTTTGATTAAATTATCCTATACCTTTAGCAGAAAAAACAGCCACATCCATGCTTGATTCTGGGGATGGTGTTCTTTAGGTCATTTTTCTTCCTCCCAACACAGTGGGTCGAGTAGAGAATGGACGAGTGGAAGAATCTGATTCTGTAAGCATGTGGACTTTATAAACATAACAATTTCAGATTAGGACTATCTGTAATTGACTGTAATTTACGTGCCAGAATTCTGGCTGGGTTGTAGGGTATCAAATACAGGGAGTGCAGAATTATTAGGCAAATGAGTATTTTGTCCACATCATCCTCTTCATGCATGTTGTCTTACTCCAAGCTGTATAGGCTCGAAAGCCTACTACCAATTAAGCATATTAGGTGATGTGCATCTCTGTAATGAGAAGGGGTGTGGTCTAATGACATCAACACCCTATATCAGGTGTGCATAATTATTAGGCAACGTCCTTTCCTTTGGCAAAATGGGTCAAAAGAAGGACTTGACAGGCTCAGAAAAGTCAAAAATAGTGAGATATCTTGCAGAGGGATGCAGCAGTCTCAAAATTGCAAAGCTTCTGAAGCGTGATCATCGAACAATCAAGCGTTTCATTCAAAATAGTCAACAGGGTCGCAAGAAGCGTGTGGAAAAACCAAGGCGCAAAATAACTGGAGCCCCCCAGGGGTGTGTTCTGAGCCCCCTGCTGTACTCTTTGTACACATATGACTGTGTGGCCACTACCAGCTCCACCACCATCATCAAGTTTGCTGACGACACCGTCGTGGTGGGCCTGATCTCTGATAACAACGAGACGGCCTACCTGAAGGAGATTAGGAATCTGGAGAACTGGTGCCAGAGGAACAACCTCCTTCTAAACGTCAGTAAGACAAAGGAGCTGATAGTGGACTTCAGCACTAAGCAGGAGAGGAACTACCAGACCCCCGTCATCAACGAGTGCCCAGTGGAGAGAGTGGACAGCTTCAAATACCTCGGAGTTCACATCACGCAGGACCTGTCATGGTCCTGTCACATCAACACCGTGGTGAAAAAGGCCCGACAGCGTCTCTACCACCTCAGACGCTTGAGAGACTTCCAACTGCCCTCCAAGGTGCTCAGGAACTTTTACTCGTGCACCATAGAGAGCATCCTGGCGGGAAACATCTTAACCTGGTTCGGGAACAGCACCATGCAGGACAGACGAGCTCTACAGAGGGTTGTGCGGTCAGCTGAGCGCACCATCCGCTCCGAGCTCCCTGACCTGCACTCAATCTACAGCAGGCGGTGCTGGACCAAGGCCAGGAAGATCGTGAAGGACCTCAGCCATCCCAACAACAGACTGTTCTCTCTGTTGAGGTCAGGAAAGCGATTCCGCTCCCTGAAGACCAACACAGAGAGACTGAGGAGGAGCTTCTTCCCGCAGGCGATACGGTCTCTCAATCACACCACCACACAGTACTGACCCACACATACAGTTCTTACACACACACTGGACTTTCTGGACTTTGTTTTTGCACAACACTGGTCACTATATTCTTCATTTCCGGTTAATACTTGTACAGCTGCTGTTATTGTGTATATATTTATTTATATTTAGATTTCTTCATACATTCTTATATAGTTCTATATTGTGTATTGTGTATTTTGTTGTACAGTTATTTTATTTTCAACTTTAATTTATATATTTTATCTTATTCTCCCAGTTAAATTTACCCTTCATTCTAATTTGTGTTGTACAGTTATTTCATTTTTAACCTTAATTTATATTTTATTCCTTCCTAGTTAAATTTACCCTTTTTAATTTTTCATATTTATTTCCTATCTTATTCATAGCCTTTCCTTTTTTGTTTTCTTTAGGTCACGAGCAGTTGTCCAAGCATTTCACTACATATCGTACTGTGTATGACTGTGTACGTGACAAATAAAATTTGAATTTGAATTTGAACTGCCCATGAACTGAGAAAAGTCAAGCGTGCAGCTGCCAAGATGCCACTTGCCACCAGTTTGGCCATATTTCAGAGCTGCAACATCACTGGAGTGCCCAAAAGCACAAGGTGTGCAATACTCAGAGACATGGCCAAGGTAAGAAAGGCTGAAAGACGACCACCACTGAACAAGACACACAAGCTGAAACGTCAAGACTGGGCCAAGAAATATCTCAAGACTGGTTTTTCTAAGGTTTTATGGACTGATGAAATGAGAGTGAGTCTTGATGGGCCAGATGGATGGGCCCGTGGCTGGATTGGTAAAGGGCAGAGAGCTCCAGTCCGACTCAGACGCCAGCAAGGTGGAGGTGGAGTACTGGTTTGGGCTGGTATCATCAAAGATGAGCTTGTGGGGCCTTTTCGGGTTGAGGATGGAGTCAAGCTCAACTCCCAGTCCTACTGCCAGTTTCTGGAAGACACCTTCTTCAAGCAGTGGTACAGGAAGAAGTCTGCATCCTTCAAGAAAAACATGATTTTCATGCAGGACAATGCTCCATCACACGCGTCCAAGTACTCCACAGCGTGGCTGGCAAGAAAGGGTATAAAAGAAGAAAAACTAATGACATGGCCTCCTTGTTCACCTGATCTGAACCCCATTGAGAACCTGTGGTCCATCATCAAATGTGAGATTTACAAGGAGGGAAAACAGTACACCTCTCTGAACAGTGTCTGGGAGGCTGTGGTTGCTGCTGCACGCAATGTTGATGGTGAACAGATCAAAACACTGACAGAATCCATGGATGGCAGGCTTTTGAGTGTCCTTGCAAAGAAAGGTGGCTATATTGGTCGCTGATTTGTTTTTGTTTTGTTTTTGAATGTCAGAAATGTATATTTGTGAATGTGGAGATGTTATATTGGTTTCACTGGTAAAAATAAATAATTGAAATGGGTATATATTTGTTTTTTGTTAAGTTGCCTAATAATTATGCACAGTAATAGTCACCTGCACACACAGATATCCCCCTAAAATAGCTCAAACTAAAAACTACTTCCAAAAACATTCAGCTTTGATATTGCCTAATAATTCTGCACTCCCTGTACTCACTCAGTGTAAATCAATGTATAACTTTTATGAAATGTCTTTTTTCTGGATTTTTTTGTTGATATTATATCCCTTTCCATTAAAATGAGCCTACCAGATAAACTAGATACTGTTCATATGTTTGTAAGTGAGCGAACTTTCAAATTCAGTTTGAATTATTATTATTATTATTTTAAAAACCAGTTTGTTTCTAAATATAGCTCTGTTAGGAGTTTCTTTTAGTTTTATTTTAAGTTAAACTTTATTTATATAGTGCCAATTGATAACAATGGTCTCATAAAGGTGCTTTATATAGTAAGGTAAAGACTCTATAATAGTTAGAGAGAAATCCCCCAAATCAGACATTTGGCTGTGACCATAGTTCTCCTGTTTGTTCTTATTTTCTTACATTGATTATACAAACTCGTATCACCCATTAAAAGATTATAATTGGACCCTCACCTGTTTCTATCTCTCCTGGGCAGCTGGGAGTGTTGTGTTTGGATTCCCTTCCTTCCCTGCCTCCCTGCATTTTTGGAGGTATTTGATAACCTTTTGGACAATAATGGAGTCGTTCTCTTTTCTTATATCATCCCAATGCAAAATGTGACTTGCTCAGAAGCAGAGGTTGCACCAAAGTTTTGAATGAACCCAAGAAGACATATGAGAGAGCCAAACAAAATAAGATGCACCTGCTCCAACTTTAATGTGGTTTCATCCAAATTATGCTTTTAGGTTTAAGGGTGTTTTACTTTAGCTAGAAGGCTGCGATCTCCCTGCTGAAGAGATTCTCATTACAGGGTTTTTTTTATTTATATCCAAGCACTCTTTATACACATCGCTGCCTCGGGCGGAAATTAAATAAATGTCACTGATACCACAGAGAAACATTAGTCTCTTGTGCTGCTGAAGCAGAGCAAGGAGCTTTAAATGTATCAGTTAGGGGCAAATTCGTTTTTAATCAGAGGTTTGCCCAACTTGTTCAAAGCTTGTTTAAGATAAGACAGAAAAAACTAAGATTATAACAAATGTGTTCACTGCTTTCTCAGTAGGTTAAGATAATAGTTCCTTAGGGTTTAAATGTTCTTTTTTTCCCTCACTAAATAAATAGCTCTTTATTCAGTTCAGGGCTGAGTAATTTTCCTTCGAAAATTTAAAATATTTTCCTGGAAAACAGATACAATATCATATATACAATAATCAATCACATTTAGAAACAAACTTTAATAACAGAGTTTCTTAATTTCAGTTTTACTCCAATATTGTAAACTCCAAAATTATGATGTAGAAGTCAATTAAAAAAAAATTACATTACTAACTAACCCCACTTTAGACTTTATGGAATCTTGAAATTCCATGAGTTTAAATATTTTGGTCCAACTGTGTTAAAGTTACTACAAACTTAAATTAGATGTAAAAATAACTTTTCCAAAACGGATTTTAAAACTGAACATGAAACAATTTTTTAAACTGCATTAAAATAAAAACAAAATTCACAAAGAAATATTGATCATCATCAACATCAATAAGCCCCACAAAGTTCGTGCAAAGTTAATTGTTTACATTTTGTAATGAAATATACTATGGGTTCCACATTTACCACTCAGAAAATGTTATATGACTACGAAAAGAGACAGTATTACTAGATGTCAAATTTGGATAATAAAGAAGAAAAATACTTGTAATATGTCAATCCTTCTTATACCTCAAAGTGTTCACATTTGTTTAATGGTATTGTGACTTTTTTAATGTTTCATGGCAGTAGATTGTCTCAATGAGGAAAAAATAGACATCCTGTTGCAATAATGTATATCATCTTTACTGCTGCACCGTGTACTTCCTGCTGTCATGCTTGTTTTTTTTACCCCTCGCTCTTCTCTGTAGGACGTAGTGTTACAGGGACACTGGAGTGGTTGCTAAGGTGCAGAAACTGCTCAGCAACTGCCTCCAGTGCTGACTAAACATTCTGATGTCACTTCCCTGGCAATCGGCTTAGCAACCAGTTAGAGCACTGGGTAACGGCTTTGCACCAGCGTACCTGATGTGTTGTCCATATGCCTTTGTCGTGACATACGGTCGGAGAAACATACACTCAAAAATGGACTCAAGTATGTGGTGTGCTTTAAAAAAATGTTTAACCAGTGAGATTATTAGGCAGCTACATAGCTGATGATATGTGTTATTTCCCTAAGGTTCCTAACAGTAATGGCTCCTCTAAGAAAACATTAATTCTCTTAATGCCATGAAAAGGTGGTCCTGAAACCTGAAATCTTAAGCAAAGGCAAAGGTTAAACTGGATCATTTCTTCAGCAGGGAGAGAAAATATGAGTTTGCAGAAGGGTGAGCAAATATTCTCATTGTAAAAGGCATTCCATTTCAATTTGTGACTGGTACATACATCCCTTTGTTAACCTTTAAGCAACAAAGACATTGTCCCTATACAGCAACCTTTATCTCTGACAGATATTTTAAAAATATTTATATATAATGAATTGTGTTTTAAGTAATTTTATGTAAAAAGGAGATAAAGTGATTTCCATCAACTGAACTGTTTTCTGACAATTTAGAATGAAGTATCTGTTTCAAGGCTTCTGCAGCATGCTTACTACTTTAAGGCTGTTAACCATAACTTGACTGCAAAACATCAGATGCAGTGATTAAAAGTTGAAAATTGCAATAAAAATCTGAGACAAACAACCAATAGATTTTTCAGTTATCTGTGCCACAACAAAGGGCCAATTACTGTACAAAACTATAAAAAGCTGAAATAAAAATATGAAATAATAATATTTTTTACAATTTTTACCTTTTTAGTTTCAAATAGTTGTACAGCACTTTGTTTGAAAGTGCTTTATAAATAAAGTTATTGTTATTATTATTATTAATTTAAAACATCACTACAGCAGATATAAATATACAGCCGGAGTATAGTCCATCTTCAAACCACTGTAGTTTAACCATAACAAACCCAAAGCTGCTCAATTGATTCAAGTCATATATGAATCAAATGAGCTAAAAAAAAACACTTCACGACACACACACACATGCACACAGAGTAGACTATCTGTCCGTATATCTTTGGTCTATTTCTGTCCCCTGGCAGGTTATTTTAGGCCACTGCAGTTGCTAAGCAACCAGACTGCAAAACAGGCGGCAGAGGAGGATCCCATCAGCAGCAGACAGCTTGTCCTCTTTCTTTCGTCCCCATCTCCACATCCTCCTCTCTGTCTCGCTGTCCTTTTATTTCCTGTGCTCGATTCCTAGATCTCCCTCTACATCTGCCTACTTCCTCTCTTTTACTCTGAATCTGCTCCTCACCCATTCATTGGATGATGAAGCCGTCAAAAGAAAGAGATCCACTTACGCTCAAACAGTGTTTCTGCAGATTACATTCTTACACATTCAGTTCATTCATATCAATATTTACACTTGCCTGCTGACACACTGATGTTCACAAATTCACACCACAATGGACTGAAATTTACAACAAAAAAGGTGGCCAATGTAAAATAATACATTACCAAGATTATTATTAAACTAAACCAGATGTGGTTAAACCCGAAGTTTTTAAATCACCACCAGCTGCTTTGCTGATCCTTCAGAGAGGAATAGGACCAACTGCAGAGCAAGACAGTGAAGCAGCCCACAGCATGAATGACTAACTGAGAGATACGGAGCTAGCCCCCTTAAAATGAAACTGAAAAAAAAAATATGGTAACTGAAATAAATGTACTGAAAAATCTTGTGCTGGAAGTGGGAAAAAAAATGATAGTGAAAAACAATTAAAACTGTAACTGACATATAAGCTGTACATTGTATTTTTTGTTTTTGCTTACAGTTTATTTATTTTTTTTAGTTTCAATCCATTTTTTTCAGTTTCAATTTGCTGGCACTGTTTTGGTGTCTGGGTGTGCGCTTAAGGGGCAGGGATTCTGACCAGCATGCATTGTATACATCATAGAGACCACTAGTACTTGTTTCTTTCAATGGCTGCTTCAATTTCAGGTGGAGCCTCTAAACCGCAGGTAAGTCATCATTTTCCTTCATCTTTCCTTGCTATTCCACTGGACTGGACATAAGTTTAGTTTTCTTAGCTACATCTGGTGAAGTTGTGGTAAAATACTAACATTAGCCTATTTGTTGTAGCAAGCTAGCCTGCAGTTAATATCTGCTAAATTTAGGGATACCGGTGTCTCTTTAGGAGTTGGAGGCCAGTGTTGTAGCAGCGGCACAAGATCCCATCAACAGGTTAGCACAAAGTGTTCTGCACACCTCATACCGCAGTGCAGCAAAAGCAGCCTCATGAGCGCTGGGAAGGACAAGCCCAGACCCCAGGAGATGGCTAAGTTAGTAATTGCATGGGAAAATTATACTTTTAATTATTTTGATTTGTAAAAATTTAAAAAATTTAAAAAAAAATCTGCATTTCTGTTATCTATGTTTCTCACATATAGGTCATTTCCACAATTTTTTTAAACCAAAAAGTGTGTGTGTGTGTGTGTTTGTGTGTAATGTAGACACTAAAGTTGTCGTGCCAGAATTGGTTCTTTAGATACAAGGGGGGAGCGAGCGAGTCAGACACCAAGGGCACAAAGATGAAGCAGGTCTGATCAACAACAGTTTATTCCCCGAGGCGGACAGTAGAAATAAAACAACCAAAATACTAAGAAAAAAGTATACAATAAAATGTTCTCCATATGCTAAAATTCCCACGGAGACTAGATAAAACAATTCTAAAACCCATAAAAAATTTTTTTTTTTTACATGCACTAAAATCCCCTGATGTAATTGTCCCACAACCCCAGATGAATGTTTATTATGGGTCCACCAGCAGGCCAGAAATTTTTTCTCCAGAGCGGGGTCCACGCCAGCCTCGTCCCAGACAGACGAGAAGGAGTCTCCTGTCCCCCACCTGAGCCCATCACATCCCAGCCCAGCTCGCATTCTGCACTGGAGTCCGTCATGGCCTTCTTGTGTTCCTCTGCATGTCTGGAGCCTCTCTCTTGTGCTCAGCTAGCCTGCTTTTAAAAAAGGCCACCTCTGGATACACCCATACCTCAGCAGGTGATCCCTATCAGCTAATTGTTCCATGTCAGCCAATCCACAGTGGATTAAAAAAAAGGTCAAATAAAACACTAAAAACCATGCAATACAAACATTAGAATAAAATCATGAAATTAAAACTACACTCGCAAATAAACACTAAATTCAAAATTAAACCAATATAAAAGATAAATACAAAGTTCTACTGTGTGACATCTGTGTGTGCTTCAAAGCAATTACTATAGAAAAGATGTGTAATTTTTTCTTTTCATTTTTCAGAACTCCATCTTGGGCCCGCCTCAGAAGATGGATAAACCAAGCATTTCATGAACACTGTGATGGAGACCTTTGCTTTGTGTAACGTTAGAAGTACTCAGATAATCCCAGAAGGCTCTAGACTTTTACCTAAAGATATTATATTCAGTCCTGAAGAAAGTTAAACATTTAAATATATGTTATGCTCTCTCTGGTATTAATGACTCCGGATTACTTTATGATAAATAACACACTATTGGCAAAAACAGCAAAAGAATTCCAGATCAGAAGCTTTTAGTTCAACATACATGATATATGGTGACACAGTTACATGGGTGATTAATCCTTTTGACTTTTTGTCTTTAACTTTATCTACAAACAGCTGCAGCTTTTACTGACAGCACATCATGTGGTACTCTAACCGTTGTACTCTTTTGATCAGTTTTGGAGTTGCTACAAAGAATGAAGATATAGGATGATTTGTCTGTTGCCACTGGGTGATGCTGAGGTCTCAATCTAAGGGCAGCTTCTGTAATCACAAAGAGAACAGAATCATCACAAACTGAAAAAGTTTATCTCTAAAATCTGAAATAAAGCTGATCCTTCTCTGTTCTCACACACTCAGGATCCCAAGTTCTTCTCTTACATTTGTTTTTAAACATTTTTTTTTTTTACATTTTCTAAAAACAAATCCTAGGTTGCATCAGTGTGACCAGCCATTTGAGTAAAAAAAAAAAAGTCTTAGCAACTCTGAAAGTCTCTGTGTGGCCAACAGCAGACAACATTATACCCATATCACGGCCTAAACTAATCATGAAGGTACTGCTTAAGCTGGGCATACTGTGTGCGATTTTTTCAGTTGTTTTATTCAGCTCCTGCTCAAACTGTGCAATTGAATCGCAGGAGTTAGAAGTTCATAGGTCATGATGCATGGTCTCACACTATACGGCCCAATGCTCTGATGCGACCTGCGTCCATAACATAAACCTGATAACACAAAATCTGTCTCTCGCTCTCCCTCTCTCTCCCTCTCAGTCTTTCACTTGCACAGACACACACACCACCATCAACTTTGCTAAATTGCTAATGTAAAAACATTGACCAGGCAGCTGCAATTGAGCAGCAATGTCCATCCAACTGTTTTCATGGTTGTTGTGGTCGTGATAATTTTATGAGGTCACATCGAAAAGCCTCGGATGAGCTTGCCAAAGTTATACAAGCTGGGCATCCATCACTTGTGCCCAGATCACACCCTGCACTGCCATGCTATTCTGACTTTTTCACTTCCATTTTTGTGTTTGCGCGTGCACAGTGTGAGAGGTTGTGTTGATACTCTCACAAGGGGCGACAGGATTTCAAACAGGTTTGATTTTCTTGCAACCATAAGATTGATGATCGGGAGCTGGTCGTGCAAAAAGGGGAATAATAATCCAATAGCGCACAGCAACATCTGCACATTCTGCCAATGTGGTAATGTTCTGCCAAATCCTAGGTCGCACCGGTCGAACTCTGAAAGTCTCTGTGTGGTCAACAACAGACACACATTATGGTCTAAACCAATCAGAGATAGTCAAGGGCGTAGCCTCTCAGATGCCCATGCCCAAGGTAAGATGTTCAGATACTAAGATGTTAAGTTCGAAGCCTTTGAGGCACTTGTAATTTTGACTTTCTTTTTATTTTATATATCTTGAGATATTTTAATTTTAAATTTCAGCTCAGTGAAGCACTTTAAGCACAAGAACTTTTTTAGAAATGTATTTTTCGGACTATAAGGTGCACTTAAAATCCTTTAATTTTCTCAAAAGTGTGCTCTATGTATGAATTCTGGTTGTGCTTACTGACCGCAAATTGATTTTATGTGGTACATGGCTCTCAAAAATCTGCCAAAATGTTTTGATGGATTGTTGGAGCATTACGGCTACCATAGTCAGGAGCTTCGCAGAGTAATACGTTCCATGCTTCAACATAATATTACCGTATTGTGTGTCTATATGGGTTCACGAGTGACGGGAGAAGGGACCCGGAGATCGACAGACGGATTGGTGCTGGGGCCGCAGTGATGCGGACGCTGTACCAGCCCGTTGTGGTGAAGAGAGAGCTGAGTGTAAAAGCAACGCTCAATTTACTGGTTAATCTCCCTCACCTATAGTCATGAGCTGTGGGTGGTGACCGAAAGAACGAGATCATGGATATAAGCGGCGGAAATGAGCTTCCTCTGAAGGGTGGCTGGACTCTCCCTGAGAGACAGGGTGAGAAGTTCAGCCATCCGGGAGGGGCTCAGAGTAGAGCCGCTGCTCTTCCACATCGAAAGGAGCCAGCTGAGGTTGTTGAGGCATCTGACAAGGATGCCTCATGGCTGCCTCCTGGGTGAGGTGTTCCAGGCATTTTTCACTGGGAGGAGGCCCCAGGGCAGACCCAGGACACGTTGGAGAGATATCTCTTGGCTGGCCTGGGAACGCCTTGGTGTTCCCCTGGACAAGCTGGAGGAGGTGGCTGGGGAGAGGGAGGTCTGAGCTTCTGTGCTTATGCTGCTGCCCCCACAACCTGGCCCCGGATAAGCGGACAAAGATCGATGGATGGATAGATGGATGGATGGACGGATATTTAATCCGTAGTTACTGAGGGGTTGCTGAAGTGCCAGCTTTTTTAAAGTTGGTGTTACTGTCCTTACAGATGTGGCAAGAAAACAGAAAACATGCTGCTGTTTGCACATATTTAATAATCAGCTCTGCACAGGAGCTGAAGCAGAGTCCAGCCTGATCCTCTTACAGTATAATACTCATAATAATAATACAGTAACGGCAGTTAGTGACTGAGCAGCCGGGTGCTTTAATCTTGATTTCTTTAGTCAAATCACCTGCACAGATCAGCTAAATGAACTTTACAAAACAAGTTTTCCCAACAGCCAAGTGCTCATCTTAGCTAGCTAGCTAGCTAAGGACATTAGTTATAGATTAGCTTACAAACACATTTAACTTACCGAAAATCTGGTCCTTCTGTTGGGTAGTCCAGTTTACTGAAGAACACATCAGGCTGTCAGTTTGAAACAGTCGGTAACGTAAACGTTGAACCTCTCAGCATCTGCCATTCCAGAACAGCCACACATACAAGTTTGTCCGTGACTGCAGCCGCTAAGTTGTTATTATTTTCTACAGTCATTGGTCAGCACTATAATGTATACAAATACATTTGGGTCAGAATCGCCGCCCCTCAAGCATGCCCCTGGACGCCAAAACAGTGGCAGCAAATTGAAACTGAAATAAAAGGATTGAGACTGACAAAAATGGATTGAAACTAAAAAAAAAAAAAATGTAAGCGAAAACAAAAAATGTAAAGTTTCAATTAATCATTTTTTACTATCAATTTTTTTTACTTTCAATACAAGATTTTTCAGTATATTTATTGCAGTTACAATATTTCTTTTTAGTTTCATTTTAAGGTGGCATCGTTCTAACCCCGTAGTGAGACAGCTGATTACTGCCCATTATTTATTATCACAAAAAAAGAAAACTTAAGTGCCCATTGACCTCACTAGTGTTGGCTGAACAAACACAATTTTTTTTTAGGTAACGCAGTTCTTTATTCAGTAATCACATTACAGTTCGCAATCAGTTATGTTGTTAACTTGTGTTACTCTGCGCTTGAGTCTCCGCTACCGCTTCTGACAGAATCATCCAGCCACAAAATGGACTCAGCAGATTCAGCGGCCTCGACCCCCACTCTCGCCACATTGGTGGCAATGCTGGAGCGTAATGAGCAGATGTTTACCAATATTCGAGGTGAGCTTGCAAACCTCACACAGGCTGTAGCCCAGCGAACACCTCTGGCGGTAAATCCACCCGCCACCACACCCCGGTAAGAGACAGCAGCTCCAACCGTAAGTGCCACAGCACCAGCTCCTACACCTGTTCTATTAGACAGATTCCTACCTACACCTAGAGCTTTTTCTGGAGAACTTGGCAAATGTGCTGGCTTCCTCACTCAATGTTCTTTCCAGTTTCGTCAGCAGCCACAACTTTTTTCTAATGATGGTGCTAAAATTACTCCAGGATCGCGCGCTGACATGGGCGCAGGCAGTGCTTCACGCTACCCCTGAAATGTCTTTTTCTAACTTCCTTGATAAGTTTAAAAGTGTGTTTGACAAAAAAATCCACTGCAGCCACCGCTGGGCAACGCTTACTCTCATCAATGATGAACTCAAAAATGAGCTGATGCTTCGTGATCGAGTGCATGATCGAGTACGTGCGCACCGGAGTTCACATGCACGCTTGGGTTATGAACCCCTGGGACTTCATGGAGCCTCCACAGCGGCTTGTGGGCCGTGCGAGTCGGACTTCGGTGAAGAGGAGGAGGAACCCATGCAGCTGGGACGCTCATGGCTTTTGCCCACGGAACGCCAATGCTGTTTCGCCGCCGGTCAGTGTGTTTATTGCAGCTGCAAGGGCCACTCGGTTTCCACCTGCCTGGCACTGGCGAAAGGGCGCACCCACCAGTAATAGAGGGAATACTGGTGGGCAATCTGTCGAGTGATAATTCCTTCCCCAAACTCCTCTTGCCTCGTAGGCTTTGTGTTCAGACTGTCTCCCATAGGGCTTTGCAGTTGACGTCACGCCGCAGTGCATTGTGGGATCGCGGCGCCATATCAGAAGACCACAAATCAAAACAAACACACTGTGTTGGAAGCAGGACTGCCAGAACTATGCTTAAAATCAGTGCAAAAGACAAAGGGCTGTATCGCGATCGATTGCGCCCAGACGCCAAGAGACGGTACTTGGAAAAAATAGCGTGCATCGGTAATGTGGACCCGTATGAAAAAAGGCAGTGGAGTGGAAAACCAGACAGCCTACCGCTGTTGTCCTATCCCGATATCGTCGTGTACCTTGTCTGTGGAGTCAGCGCATACACGGCGAATCATTTTCGGAATTATAAATTCCTGGAGGCGCACATCTAATTCACAAACGGTTGGGTACAAGATTTGGCCGTTTTTAAGCCTCCACGTTGTGAGTACGTTGACCATATGACCAAGATACAGCCAGAGGCTGCCAGCTGTGCGTTGCCATGTAAATAGTTTGCATTTCATGTGTATGTACTTGCTAAGTACATGTGAACAGATCTTGAATAAAAAAAATAAACATACTTTTCTTTTCTGTTTCATATTTCATATGCTGGTTTGCCTGCAATAATGCCAAATAATAAGCTACTCCGTCAACATGACGTGGTTCTGCAGCATCACACATTAGGATGTTTTATCTAATTATCTATGACCTCAGCGCATTCAAATTAACACTAAAAGCCTATTAAGCGAGATATGAATTTATTTAGAACTCACCGGAAAGAAAATGCCGCAAGCAAACCAACAAAAAATTGGGGATGGCAGAGAACTCGATATCCGCTCGTCTGACCGCTGCAATCCAAGCCTGACGTCTTCGTTTAGTAATATCGGATACATGAGATCCCTCCCGTTGCCTCCAGGAGGGGAAACGATGAAAAGAGAGCCCATTTTCCAGCTTCTTGCCTTCCCTATCGTGTGATCTAATGTTGCAACCGACAACACAGCACGTACGAACCATAGCTGACGCTTCCGTGTGCTTTGTTTGGCCTACTGTCATGGCGGGAGGGGGCGTGGCATCACGCTCCAAAGCCCTATTCTCTCTCTGTTTTCATCGACTCTGGAGTGGAGTCGAATTTCACTGACAGCTCGCTCGCCGCTAGAAACACTGCCAAACCCTCTCCGTGTTCATGCACTGTCAGGTCAGCGTCTACCCGGCATTACCCATGTTTCAGAGCCTCTCTCTCTCTCTCTTTTGGGTAATCACACAGAGAGAATTTGTTTTTTGCATTCAAGGCACCGCTCACCCTGCTAGTATTAGGCCACTCCTGGCTTGTGCTCCACAACCCACACATTGACAAAAAGGATAAGAATTCATTCGGCCAGACTTCTCAACTCCCGGCAGGCTAGGTGGGCTTTGTTCTTTACCTGCTTTGATTTTACTATCACCTACAGGCCAGGATCACGGAATGTGAAGCCGGACCACCTTTCCCGGCAGTTCTCCACCACAGAAGAGGAATCGGACCCCGAGCCCATTCTCCCGCCTACGTAATTGGGGCCGTGTCATGGGAGATCGAGCCACTCATCCAGGAGGCACAAGAATCTGAGCCAGATCCGGGAACCTGCCCACCCGGCCGCCTCTTCGTTCCTACATCTGTCCGCCCCCAGGTTCTCCAGTGGGCTCACACCGCCTGTTTCTAGTGCCACCCGGGGGTCCTCCACACCATATCCTTCCTCTGATGCTACTTTTGGTGGCCCACTATAACTAAAGATGCCAGGGAATTTTTGTCAACCTGTTCTACATGGGCTCAGAATAAACTTTCCAACCGTCCTCCGTCGGGCCTTCTTCAGCCTCTCCCCACGTCAGCTCACTCATGGTTGCATATCTCCTTGGATTTCATCACTGGATTACCGCCCTCTACGGGTAATACTACAATTCTAACCATTGTCGACCGTTCCTCCAAAGCAGCTTATTTCGTCACCCTTCCGAAACTTTCCACTGCCTTGGAGACGGCCCGGCACCTCACCACCACGTGTTCAGGCTCCTTGAACAAGTGGGTGTTCCCTGAGGACATCATTTCGGACAGAGGGCTGCAGTTTACATCACGTGTGTGGAAGGAGTTCTGCTCTGCTCTGGGCGCAAAGGTCAGTCTCTCTTCATCATCTTTCACCCACAGAGCAATGGATAATCTGAGCAAGCTACCCGGGAGCTTGAGCCTCCGCTGCGTCTCTTCCCATAACCAGTCGACCTGGAGTGAACAGCTTCCATGGATTGAGTATGCGCATAACAGCCACACCTCTGCCGCCACTGGAAAGTCTCCTTTTAAAGCATCCCTGAGATACCAACCACCTTTGGTTCCTGCCATCGAAGGTGAGCACTCCGTTCCATCTGTGCAAGCTCACCTCCGCAGGTGCTGCCGTGCCTGGCGTGCGACTCGGGCCACCCTACTCCGGACTAAAGAACGAACAAGGCGCTTGCTGACTGCCATCGGACACCTGGCCCCGGAGTATGCTGTGGGACCACAGGTATGGCTGTCTACTCACTTTGTGGGTTGAATCAAAAAAACTGTCACACCAGTTCATCGGCCCTTTTGCCATACATGGCATTGTCAACCCCGTGTCTGTTCGCCTCAAGTTACCGCACAACATGCGCATTCATAACGTGTCCCAGATCAAGCTCGTGCTCTCCAGCTGTTGTGCCGCTCTGCTTTTCAGTTCTCCACTACCCCTTGTGACAGTTATAGAGTTTTTTTTAATATGTGTAAAATGGCAGATAGAAGTAAAAAATCACCAAGCAGGCCTTTTCTCTTTTGGTTACTTGACCTATTTAAGATAACCCTTCAGGGAGGAGGAAAATATTTTGGGGGTCTACAGCTTTTGAGGAATGGAGAGGTGAAGATTATTTTTATTTTTAATGCATGAAATAAAAAGAGTGAAATACAAATTGAATCCAGGACAGTAACAACAATACAGTGCTGCTAACAGACAACAATAAGGAAGCATCTGCACAGACAGCAGGCTAACACAAATGTCACAAAGAACTCAGAGTGATGGTGAAGCTGAGTGTATGCCAAGCAGCCAGAGCCTGATAATCAACAGGTGACTACAGCAGTAATGAGCTGTCAGGCTTGTAGCATTTTAGCCTCTACACAGAGTCGTGTGGTAATCACTGTGAAGTACTCTTTCAAGTGGTTGTCAACTTTGTGTTTATAAGTAAACACTAAAAGAGTGTGTGTGTGTCCAAAACACATTGGCAAAACAATTTGTGTCAGTGAATGGGCCTGTCGCCTAAGATTTGCACTGTTAACTGATAACTATCCGACTTTGTATTTCAGGCCATGCTATGGAGTAATTTAATCTACTTACATTTATACAGTGCTTGTCCAGTCTTGCTGCATACTATAAACACTTTAGACTACAAGCCACATTTTAACCACACAGTCAAACAGCACTTTACTCTATACATTTCAAGCACATTATTTACCTCATATCAATGGCTTTGGACTGCAGGAAGAAGCGGAAGTACCCAAAGGACACTTCAGTGAATAAAACTCCCGCCAGGATTCAAGCTATGGCCCTTCTTATTCTTAGACAATACTGCTAACTATCTGCTACTGTGCTGCCACATGCAGTGAGCAGTGCAAAAAAATTTAATCAAATCAAATCACTTTTTTTGTCACATCACATGTGCTGGTACACTGGTACAGCACATGTGGGTGAAATTCTTGTGTGCAAAACACAAGAAACATAAGATACAAACCAAATATAAGAACAGGAATGTGAGAATTATAATAAATATATTTACAAATATAAGAATGTATGCATATTACTAAATATATATACCAAACACACACACACACTCACATATATATATGTGTGTGTGTGTGAGTGTGTGTGTATATATATACATATGTGTGTGTGTGTGTGTGAGTGTGTGTGTATATATATATATACATATATGTGTGAGTGTGTGTGTGTATATATATACATATATACAAAGTAAAATAGACAGAGGTCAGCAGCATGACTATTGAGCAAAAGAAATGGCATATATGTGAAGTGAACTTTTTTGTTCGTGTGAACAGACCATGTGAGATCCTCTGCCAGATGTACAACTAGGAAACGGAAGCTGCTCACTCGCTTCACTGCAGCGCCGTTGATGGTAATGTTGTTGTGTGCTTCTCTACTTCTCCAGAAGTGTACTATCAACTCGTTTGTTTTTGTGATGTTGAGAGTGAGACGGTTCTCTCGCCAACAGTGTGTCAGGGCGCTGACCTCCTCCCTGTAAGCCATTTCATCACCTTTGGTGATAAGACCCACCACTGTTGTGTTGTCTGCAAACTTCACAATGATGTTGGAGTTGCTAGTGGCCGTGCAGTCGTAGGTGTAGAGTGAGTACAGGAGAGGGCTCAGTACACACCCCTGTTGTGCACCAGTATTCATTATAACGGGGGATGAGGTGATGCTGCCCAGTCTGACCACTTTGCGTCTGTCAGACTAAAAGTTAAGAATTCAGCTGCAGAGAGAGGTACTCAATCCTAGGTCCTGCAGTTTCCTGTCCAGCTTCAAGGGAACGATGGTACTGAATGCTGAGCTGTAATGTACAAAAAACATTCTCACATACATGTCCCTTTTCTCCACCTGCGAGAGAGCAGTATGTAGTGTCAGGGCTATATCGTCATCAGTGGACCTGTTGTGGCGGTTTGCAAATTGTAGAGGGTCCAATGAGTTGGGTAGTGCAGAGCAGATGAAGTCCCCAACCAGCCTCTCAAAGCATTTGCTCACGATGGGGGTCAACGCTTCATACCTGCCACATTCTCCGAGGATTGTCAAATTGTTGTTCCGCTCTGTCCCTGAACTCACATTTGGCTGCTTTAATTGTCTTCCGGAGTTGGTAATTTGCGTGTTTGTAGTCACGGAGGCAAAAGCAGTGTTCTGTGCCGCCAGTGTGGTGCAAACAACACTGTTAATCCACGGTTTTTACCTTTTCCATGGAGTAAATAGGTAAAATACCGCATTCCTTTTTTTAAAGTGGTGCACAATGCGCAATGCATTACTTTTTTAAGTAACAACGCCACCACTGGCCCCAAACTCAGAAGAATTTGTGGGGAACCCTGTACTCCAGCCCAGCTTGTGAGACTTGGCTTCATCCTCTTTCTGAAATCGAAGACTTAGCTTTCTGAAGGACAATGGAGTGGTGCAGCTCCACATGGAGATAACCTTGAAGCTAAAAGGTTTTTGCTTTTTATAGCTTTTGCTTTTTATAGGTATGGTTGAGGAGCTTTTTGATTGCACCTCGTATATACCGTCAAAGAGAAACTGTCTGAATTTGTGTACTGTTATTACTAGTTCTGCATTCACAGCATACACCAGGAGAGATCAGGTAGGTGGCTAAAGGGATGTTTAAACCCACATCTAGAAGGTAATAAACACTCCACACTTGGTCAGAAACACAAATAACTTATTTTTAAACAAAATGCTGTGGAAATGAAATAAAACATTTTTTTTCACATGATTAGGATGTTACATATCGCTGTTACGCCCGGGGCACACCTTTCAACAGTCATCAAACTGTCTTTGTAAGCATATGCGTATTGTAAATGCTGACAGGCACAGGCATTAGAGAAGAAAGATGATCTACTTTGTCAGAGCTCATCCTTAGCTCTGATTGGTGATTTCGGGAAAAGGAGCAGCACCTAAGAAATCTGTGGACTCACAGGTTTGCTGGTGAAGTATTGAAAGCCTGTGATTGTATATTACCATGCAGAAAATTGTGGATGGCATGCAACCTATAAACATATGTTCAGCTTGCAAGAATGAATTTGCACAGCCGACTTTACATAAACTCCCAACTAGCACAATTTGTATGTGCATTTAATTGAATCATCCATTTCTTACTTTATCTTGCTGTTCTATCCTCTGCATGTTAGTAGCTCTTGTCAGTGGCGCCCTTCAGATGTGATTTTTTTTACTATCTTAACTGTTTAATATACTTTGATATGCATTTTGGCTGCATCGTCTTACTAATGTGATGCAAATATATTTGAAGGGCAATAGCTGCTGTTAATAACAAAAATGGATTTAAAGGTATTTAGCTGCGCTGCGCTTCATCTTCAACTTCAACTCTGTCAGCTAGACTAGTTAAATCATAGCCCGAAACATTGCCTGTTCACATCAGTATATCAACTTTAACTATTAAGTTTTTTAAATTTTATATGTTTTGCACTCATATCATTCTAGGATTTTAATCTCTCTTAATGTTGTTCTAGTTGTAAATTTCATGATGTAAGTTGACGTTGTTTTCTGTGTTTTGAAAAGAGAAATCAAATAAAATGTATTATCATTACTATGAAAGCTACAATATAATTTTGTGTTAGGGGGCACATAAAAGACAAACAGTCAACACTTTGGGAATCTCTGCATTTCAGGTTTTGCAGTGACCACCAATTACATGAAATTAACCTTTCAACATTTTTCGGACATGTGACTCTTAAGGGTCAAATGGATAAGGCCCCAGTAGGACAAGACAGGAGACTGGTGACCAACCATTTGGCAACCACTTAGCAGTTGCTAAGTGAAACTGATTGCAAACTTATATACAGCGCCACACCAAAAACCTCCTTGTGAATGCTTTGCTCACTAGCAGACTGCCATCTGTTTGCATAAAGGGCAAATTTTCTGAAAACACTTGCTAGCTACTCTCTGAGCTATTCTGCCGGCACCTCTGGCTCCTGTCTTGTTCAATAGATTACAGTTGGCATGAGTCAGGTTCCCACACCTCTTTTATGTGTCTCCTTGCCATCACTTCCCCTCTGTCTTCAAACTGAGACTTCCTCCGATTTCTCTCTTGGCTTTGCTCGACTCTTTATGAGAGAGTTAGATCTCAGGAAGTTAGAAAGAACAGCTCTATAAGGGAAACTTTGTTTTGGTCTGATGCCATCATGTGAATGGGGAAGCTGGCAACTGAGGTGGGCCTTTTTATAACAACACGACTATAGAATAAACTACAAATTTCTCACAGATTGACGAGGGCCACCCTGGGCTGCAGTAAAACAAATGAATGGAGCCATTTTTCACCTGTCTCCTTACTTGTGTCCAAAATTAAAAAAAAAAAATTAAAGACCATTTGAAAGTCTAAACCCTGCACTCGTCTCGTTTACTGTACATGTGGTCAAACAACAGTGTGGAAAGTAGAAAGGCCTGTAGTGAATGTAAATAAAAAAACACTACAAGTTTAGTTATTACAAACACACAGTCAGACTTGCCAGCTTCTCTGTGAGCGCTGGCTAAAAAAAGCTCTCAACCATGAGCTAAGAAGCCAAAATAGTGGTGGTAATGACAGCTGTAGTAAAAGAGGTGGTGGCTGTAATAATATCTGTGGCAGCAAAAATAACAGTAGTAGTACTCCTTCAATATGTATAATAATAGAAGCAGTGATGATAAAAGTGACAGAAGCAGCAGGAGCTGAACTGTACAAGGGTTACAGCTGAGTTTGGGTACTTTACTTAAGTGTTTCCAATACATAATCATTTAGTTTTACAAAACTGTTTAAAGAGGTAAATATTGTACATTATACAGTAACACATAATTACTGTTGTCACTCCATACAAGACAATTAGTATAAAACTGATGTAATGTTTCATAATTTAAATAACTCAAGCCTTTATTAACGGGTTATTCATCAATATACTGCCTAATGGATTTATCACAGTACTTTGGACACTGTCACAGTTTTTATGGCTTTTGGAGAGTGTTTCATAATTCATGTTTTAATGTGAAGGTACTTTCATTGTTTTGGCACACTCATGTCTCTTCTAAATGGAATTTTTTTATTTTTACGTTTGTTGTACTTCTAGGACTCTTCCAGAAGTGTTAGGATATGCTGGCATTGTATTTGTACTTTTTGTAAATTTCTCTATAGTCAACAAGTGAGACAACTGCTTTTAAAAATATGTCAGATTTTCAAAATAAAACCCAGACTTAGCTATGTTTACCAGTTTGTAGTCAGTTTTTCGTCATGATGCTTTTTCTCTGAGGTTTTCAACTTTAAAGACCTTAGATAGTTGTTAAAAGTTATCAGGTTCATCCCAAACATGTCAGATGATCTCAATACAAGCTCTAGTTATTCCAGGAAGCTTTAAGGTATCAGATTTTAAAAATAAAAGCTTCTACACATGCATATATTTACAAATTTGAGTTAGCAATCAGGCTTAGATCTTTTCAGTTAATCTATTTAGCTACAATTTTTAGCATTCTAGCTTTTGTAGCTCTTATTGTGATAACATTTTTATTGTGAATTCTTCTGACTACAATAATCTCGTAGTGAAAATTTCACACGGTGACAGACATAACTGCTACTCTGATTCAGTTAGACTGTTTCCGTAAATACAGTATTATTATTTATATTGAAGCTCCTGCTCACCACATCGTTAGAAGTGTCGTTCTCTGGCGTCTGGGGTGGTTCACCAGTAGCAGGACTGTTGGACGGCATGGCAGGGAACAGCTCGGTGAAACCAAGTTTAGAAAGTTAAAAAAACAGAGCAAATCAAAACATGGGAAATGCCCTCAGAAGCACCAGGTGCAGCTTCATTCAACCTGTCTCGATCTGTCAGACGATAACGCGCTCCCTCAGACCTCCCCCTCTCCTGCGGGAAGAAAGACAAAACACACACAAACACACACATAAGTACACGTACAGCTGGAGCATATTTGTCAGGTCTGAGTAAGGAATCATGCTCAGCATGTGACTGACATCTTTCTTTTTCTTACTTTCTCAGCTGCCCACACATTACAGGTAAACTACAGGTATGGCTCTGTGAACTGTGCTTGGCGGGTGGAAGCAGAAAAGCAGCTTCTAAGCCCTGACATATTAACAGACATGCAGGTGTCTTCAGAGTAGTCTGCTGGAATCAGGGTAGCTGTCATCACTGCTGTCACAGAGTGATTGATGCAACCTGATGAAACTGTCCCATTTTATTAGACAAAGTGGCTGCATTCAGACTGCAGATAAGGCCAAATCAAAATCCTGACCACAAGCATGACAAAGATCTGTGTACTTGTGGTACCAATCACACTGTATCCAACAACTATCAATACAGAAGTATTTTTCAGTGATGTATCACGTTTTATTTTGTTTTGGTTCTTTTTCCTATATGTCCTACATTTTCTGCATTTTTCAGGCATGTTTGACAATAATTGTTTATATAATATTTTGGGGGGGTTATAATTGAAGAAAATATAAAACAACAAACAAGTAAGAAAAATTTTCCATAACAAGTTTTATTTGATCTTACATTTTTTTGCTTTGTCTAACAATTTAAAACCCACAGATACTCACATTACAATGACATAAAGCAGACTCTATCATATATGGGAAGCATTCGATTTGGCTTTTATTTGATAAACAATTAACCTTTTTCTAGGACATTGTGTCTCATTATTGAGCTCGAATGGTTGAGTGGAAGGCAGCAGTGAGAAAGGTGTTCAGTGGAGAGGCAACCATGTGTGACCTTGTAAGTACTCGAATTCATATTGGCTCTCATTTCATCACCCTCTCATCTCATCGTTGTCATTAACATTTTTTGTTATATGGAAGGTAATTAATGACGAAACCAAGGAGCAGGAACAAAGCAAAGTGAGCACAGGGACAGTTTTATAACCGCAGAATATGTTTTTAAGATAAAATCCTGTTTTTTTAATAAACATATGGCTTGAAATGTGAGCCCTAAAGGTTTTTTTACCAGCTGTTTTGGCAGATTGTAGGCACTTAGGTGTATTACAGGGGTATTTACGAACAATTATTGGAAAACACGCTGTAGCAGAATAACAAGCTATTGCGTGCATGTCTGTTCACAGTTTAAAATTGCATGTAAGGGATACAAACAGGAAAAAAAAACAGATTTTAAGATAGCAAACAAAGAAAGCATTACAGCTCTATTGACACAGCTCTTCTTGGGAGATTAAAACACTGATTGCGATCACATTTCAGTCCCTCTATGTTTCAGCAAAGGCATTATAAGAGAGAGTCCCGGCATTCAAAGAATACCTAACTGATATCTATGGGAGGAAGATGGAGGGAGAAGTATAACTAGGGGCAAAGTCAGCAAACTTTGTGTTTGTTTTTTTGTTTGTTTGATTTCTTTTTATCAGATTTGACTGGTGAGTATAGTTTCTGTGCCTCAGTGATTGTTGAAAATAAAGTTTATTATACATCTTTTTAGTTTATGCGCCACATGCAGCACAATTCTTAACTGACCTGGACCTGGACTAATAAAACCGCTGCATAATTTAAGTATAAAGCAGTATTTTGAAAACATTCACCTAGGTCACTGCCAAGATTTTAAAAAGCTGAAACCTTACGCCGAGCTGAAAGAAACCCTTCACCCCAATCCCTTAAATTTTAGCAGAAAACTCAAATTAATTGATTGATTTGCAAAATAGATGACACAAAACTTGAGATACCTTGAAATAAACAAATTATATCTCAGCTTTTCCACATTCATTGAGTTTATGGTCATTCCATTTGCAAACAGATCATAGTGGAAAAACACAGAAACCTTCAAATGCATAGTCCTGCATGCTTGTATTCCTCTAAGTAAGCTTATTGCAATTGTTCAAAGTGCAGCAGAAACGAGTGAACATCCTACACCAGTTCAAATTACTCTGCCCTGGCTGCTTGTTTGTTTTAGGTTTGATTTATTTCCTTTAAAGCCTTTCATCACTCCATCACGTCCCATAACTGTTGTCCTTAGTGCACAGCCTTTGATCTTTAGGAAAAAATGCGCTGACGGTTTGCACCTTTCACTAAAAGAGGGGTCCTGCTTGTTACGTCTACTTTTAAATTGCTGTCTATTTTATCACTTATTTAGAAATAATCTTACAGATTTTCTTTTAAGTCTGACACTTTTAGGTATCCCCCATTTTATTCTCATAACTTTCAAATGTTTAGGTTATTTTTAATTTATTCTGATTTTTTTCCTATTATATCTTGAGGTTGCACTCGAGTCTTACATGGCCAATTTTAATTTAAAATGCAGGCTGTCTGAATTATTATAAGGGTTAGAGTTTGTGTGTGTGTGAACCTGGTTTAGATAAGAACTGTGCAAAAATATCTTTATTATTGAAACTTACTTAAAACCTCTAGATCAAGAAATGGCATTCATTTCTATCTATTTTCACCCTTTTCTAATAAACCCAACATCGGGAATGGAAATGCATGTTATCACAAAAATGAAGAACTATTGACTTGGATGCATCTTTGTCAGTCCTGGTTTAAATAACTAATCTAGTATTTGGAGGCACTTCATGGCTGCTGAGTGGCAAGATTTGCTTGTGGAAAGACGCTGGTTTTACCCTGCCCTAACATGAAATGCCTTAAAACCAAGCCAGACATGCCTGTGACAGACACTTAAACACTGAAAGAGAGCCTTATTAGGACTGACTCTTCCCATCAGATGTCAGAATATGTCCTAGCATCTGCTTGCTAATCTTGTTTTTATGGCAATATTGTTAAGTATACTAAGACTAACACAAGTTATGTAAGAAATGCAAAAATCTATGCTCAAACGGTGACCATTATTCAGTGTTATGACCTCTTAATGCAAAAGTACTCTAACAATGCTTTTTTTAATAGCTTTAGGGCTATGTCAGGTGTTTCCAAAGCAGATGAAATTTTCATCATTCTATTAACTACTAATGGTTCTATTAACCATTTTTAGGATCTTTTTTATATCTTAACTTTCTCCTTACAAGAGGAACTTTAACTGGGTGTACAGATATTGGTCAAACCAGACTATATTTTAAAAGAGTCATATGCTCGTGAGGCAGATGCTTGTCAGATCATAGAAAAATAACTCTGCTTCATTCTCCTTCAGTGCACTCAGCTATAACTTACAAAATCAACAATTGTTTTCATTTAATATGAAATAAAAACAGCAACGGAGACCATAAACTCATGGGGAAAGTGTTTAGTGGTGTTAATTTTCCCATAGACTTCAATACATCTGGGTGGCTTTTTGCTCAAGGTCATTAAAAGAATGCAAATTTAAAACACTTCCACACTGGCTTCACTTTTGAAACCGGGAATAAACCAGTCTTGAGATCTGTCCTCAGACAGACCAGTTCTTGGGGAGTTGCGAGCTTAAATAAGTGACTTCAGTTTAGTTTTATTCTCCATTTTTCAGGAACTGTTCACTAGAGAAAAGCTTTCCTGTTACAGATTTAGCTACCCGCGGGCAGGTACACACAAGATTAAATAAGCTATAAAATACAAATATATGGCGAGTAATAAAATCAGATATGCATGCAAAGCCTAAACTTCCTACATCTCTACTCTGACCCACAAAGCACAAAGCTACGGCTAGACTAATATAAACACATGAGCACAGGGAAACTGTTCATGTTGAGGGTCTCCGATGGGCAGAGGAATGCCATCATGTTGCAGGAAGAAGAGACCGAAAACAGATCAAACTTCATCAAAGCGAAAGCGTCCACATCATAAGGTTGGTTGCTAATATGTCAATCTGTGATTTGGACTACTTGTTATGAAAACATCCTGACCCTAAGGGTTAATGTCCACAATGAAATCCAAGTCACATTAGTTTGGTAGAAGCTTTAATTTCTAAAAATTGTTCAGGTAACAAGTGACATGGAAATCATAATAAAGTGGTCAGGTTTCTTTTGTTTGTTTTTCAGCTCCTCTGAAGAAAAAAGGAGGGAAGGACTGAAACTGCGGTTTTGGAGTGTCCACATATAACACTAATTAAATCAGTACTGACTCTTGGTTTAATAAACCTCAATCACAGATTAAATCAGTGGCTAAAGGGATAAGCTGATCTTTGGGGATTACACCATACAGGATGGCCTCTGTTTCAGATAAACACCCCTGGATTAGTGTGCTAGGTGCGAAGTCTGTTGTTTCTGTGCTTTTGTGAGTGTGATTTGTTCAGACAGGTGTCAGAAACTCATCCCAAAAAGGAGCTTCAAAATGTGGTGTTGTAGACTTCAGCAGTGATCTGGATTCGAGCGCAGTGTGAGCGCAGCCAGTGTGTCTGGCTTTACTCAGGATGCATTGTACAGTATGTCACTCCTCATGCTCAGGCCTTACATCACCTACTGTAAAGACAACAGGCGGTGGGCCAGGGTTACCAGCAGAAACACAGAGTGGAAACTTTGCAGAAATGGTTGTACAGTATCCACCCCGCCATTCCCGGGGGCACCCTGCACAAACTCCAGGCTGCAAGCCAACTAACTCTTCCAAGTCCTAAGTATTTAGGTCACACACACACCTCACCCTCCTATAGCAAGTCAATATACACTGATTTAAATTGTTCCAGTCTTCATGTCAGCAGTGGTTTAAATTAGCCACTAGTCAAAGGCCCAAGCAGAAGCCTGCATTGGTGGGAGGAGAAATGGTTGCGCAGAGAAAAAGCTTCAGAGGAAGGTTAAGGTAATGAGAATAAGGCAGCGACAAGACAGGAACATAAGTGATAAGTGATTAGTTTTCACAATAAAAGCATTACATCCTATTAAAAAGATAAATTGCCTTGTTTGTTTGCAAATGTTTTTATCCTGTTATTATTGTTGTTTTACAAATCAAGGCAAAATGATACTTTTCTTTTAAGTGATGAAAACACTGACCAATTCTTTTTTTCTAAATTGGGTTTACAATTATGCACATTTCCCAAACTGTAGCACTTAGTTATCTGTACTCACAGAACTTTTTCACAGATTTTGCAAATACACAGGTCATCTGAGGACAAAATACTCACAACACACCTCACCCTCTGGTGTAACATTTGACCATATGCAAAAACTAAGGTACTACAACCATGTTTATAGTTAAAAGAACACAAGGTGGGAAACATATTATTAATATCTTGTGTGTTCTTAAAGTTGTCAGATTGAGATATTTACATTATCAAACGTATATGTTGTTGGAGAAAGATGTCCAGTTAGATCGTGCATAGAATTTTGTAAAAGAAATTGCATTTAAACGTATTATTAATATTCATATCATTCCCCAATCTCTATTTCTCAACTAATAAATTATATATAATTAACTAGTTGAGTGTTTTAGCCAAATTTTGCAAAGATATGAAATGAAATTTCTAAAATAATTACCATCACATTCAACATATAAACAAACAGATCTTAAATTCTTTCAGCAGTATTGGGATAAGAGGCCTTTCTGGATTCAAGCAGTAAGGGATATGTTATTTAAAACACACCCATGAAATGCTTTGATGTTAATGAAAACAGAGATCGACAGACAAAGATAACAGAAGTAGATTTTCAGATTTATAACAAATTAATTTATATTTATTTATATTTACTTTCTCATTTATGTATTATTTTTCTTTTCAAAGGGAATTGTATTTCTAAACATTGCCCACTTGTAAAATTAGCTAAATGTGGAACTTTATTTAGAAAAATGGCCACTTAAATCACCTCTTTCTTGTTCCTTTAGTTTTCTTTTATGTCAAAATTGTGTAAAATTCAGTTATTCAAACTACTAAAATAAAAGATTTTATGTTTTTCAATCTTTTGTGACATTTTTTAAGATGGTATAATTTGGGGATTTCATGGACAACGTGTTTTTCTTAGTTTCCTGACATTTTACAAGCCCAAATATACCGGTAACCAGCATATTCAAAATATAATAAAATACTGCAGATATCTTTGTAGCAAAATAAATTCCGTCAGATAAATTTTAAAGATTATAATAATGTCATATTGTGATTAAGTACCGTTAAGTAGTCAAACAAACGCCTTTGTGTCGACTTTTATTTTAAACGCCCCATCCGGAAGTGTGGTTATTGCTCCTGCTACCTTGACAACGTGCAGTATATAACAATTAATATTGTGAGCGACCTCACGTGGCCTTTACCGGACGGCCTCTTATAACCGGTGTATAATCCCGGCTGGGGTGTTTGCGGGGCGGGCAGCTGGTGAGAGGCACGTGTCTGAGTGTGTAGCGACGATAAGCTTTACTGGGTCAGGTAAAAAACACACACGGGGGCGCGTCTCAGACCGAATGCACCCGTTAACCCCGGCATGCGCGCCACCGCCTGCTTGTTCACGCGCCTAGACTCCGGCTCCGCGCGCTGATGTGTCTGTCTGCATCTGGTGAACGAAGAGGACGGTGCGCTCCGGTTTAACGTTACCTGCTGGTGGCTGCGGGGGGGCAGAAGCCTGGCGGAGGGAGCAGGGCTTGTACCCTCCGCCGGACATCGGTTAATAAGCATCCGTTATATAACGGCTGTCCGGTGGCGGTGATTTTCCTCCCACTGTACAAAAGAAGTCCCCAAGTTCACTCGCCCCGTGTACCGCTCCGTCTTCACGCGCACATCATCTGCTAAAACGGAACCGACGATTTGGCTCCGGAGCGCGCGACGACTTTAGGAGGTGAATATTAGCTAACTTAACGGCTGTAACGGGTGCCGGTGTGCGTTCAAAATGTAACGTTTATATTTACCGTGTCGTCCGTCCCTCAGGCACCCGGACCCTCACGGTCGTCGCTCTCTCTCCTCTCGTTCACTCTCGATCTCTCTCTCTCACACCCACTCGCACTCAAACTCTCTCTCTCTCTCCTCGCGTTCAAACGGGTCTTCTCTCTCCGTTGCTGCGCGCTCCCGTCGGCGTTCTCTCACACACACAACTCAATCTCTCTCTCTCTCTCCCCCCTCCCGCTGACTTTCTCGAACTGCAGAGGCTGCGGAAGCAAGCCATTTCAGCCAAATATCGCGAGTTTTCTAACACGTCTGGTTAAGAAATGGCGTAAAAAAACGCCGTTTGATTATTCAAAACGCCGAAATGGCTTGCCATAAAAACATATAGGAGACAGGTGTGTAGAAAATGAGCTTCAGTTCAGAGCTACCTCGGGAGCCCGCTTTAACCCGTGCAGTTATTTACAGTATTTTAAGATTCAGCTGGCTGGATGAATTTAAAATAAAATCTTCTTTATTTAACTCAGAAGTGGGTAAATTCCTGTATTACAGAGGGCGGAAATTAAAGAAAATAGTTTAATTATTTCCAGTAGACAAGCTAAAAAAAAAATTATGACTAAACTTAAATATTATCCAACAGACTGGAGCTCAACTAAAGAGGAAAAAGTCCAATAAAAAATCAATAAAGTGCAATATAATAGCCTAATATAAAACAGTGAGCTGAAATAAATTGAACAATTTATATTAATAATTAAAGGTCAAAATAAAATGCAGTTAAATACTGTAAAAAGGTGATACAATACAGGAGGAAACTTAATAAGTAAGAATTTTAGTATATGAATTTTAATAAAATGCATATTTCTATATACACAGGAGGAAACATGGGATAAAATCTCTGTTATAAAAGTGTTTTAACACAGAAGGAATCACATGTAGAAGATGAGCCTGGTTTCAAAGTGCGAGTAAAAAGGAAGAATCAACATAAGGCAAAGATGGTTCTTTCTGTAGCTCTACATCATAGACATCAAAATTGGTGCATTTTTGCTACGATGTTTATAGAAGCAGTCTTGGCTTTAAAATGCAACTTGTGCCTGTCCATGAAAAATACTCACAACAATAAAGGCATCACAATTACAGAAACTAATAACAAGAATGTGTAGTCACACTATCTGCTGTGTGCAAGTGACACTACTGTATCATACTACATCGTATCACCTGGGTTTGTTTAACAGATTTATAATACCTGGTATAAAAGGTTAAGGTTAACGTTACTTTATTTATACCCATAGGTGAATTTGCTATGTTTTTATAATGCTTTGTCCTGCATCTTTAAACTAGAAACCTCCGTCCTAAGGAAAGAAGCTGAAATTCACCCCGTAGAGGATGGGAACCATTTTTAAGCATTGATAAAGCCATCTGTTGTACCTATTTAGAGTACAGGGAGGCTAAACGGGACTGTGACTCACCTGTCATACGACTGGACCATCTCACTATCTGATTGAGTGAGTTTTTTTCTGTGACAAAGGTCTGACCGAACCATGCCACCAAACAAAAAGATAAAACAGACTCAATAAAAGAACGTTAAAACAAAGTTACAAATTTCTGGTCAATCAGGAAATGAGCAAGTTTCCTGAGGCAGAAAAGATGCTGATGACCCTGTTTACAGACCGATTTGCAATTCTCATCCAAGTTCAGTTTTTCATTGATTATGGTCCCAAGATATTTATATGATTGCATTTGCTCTATTTTCTGACCTTTAATAAAAGTGACTCCGTGCCCGTTTTGTTGCTTACTACAATCACTAACCAAATCTTTTGTTTTAGAAATATTCAATTGGAGATAAGACTCCTCACACCACTGAACAAAGTCATCAATCAGTGGACCGTGGCTAGTTTCACCCTCTTTCAGTAAGCTGACAATAGCATAGTCATCTGCATATTTAATAATGACCCTGTTTTCATATCTGCTCTGACACGTGCTTGTGTAGAGAATGAGTAATAAGGGCAATAAGACACACTCTTGAGGAGAACACTGGGTCAGACAGAATCCCATTTATTCTCACTCTTTGTGACCTGTCAGTTAAAAAATTAAAAATTCAGCCCACCAGGTTTTTCCTGATTTCAAACTGTTCTAAAAGTCTTTTAATTAAAATATGGGGCTGTATTGTATTAAAAGCAGAAGAAAAATCGATGCAAAAGTCCCTTTACTCTCTACATGTTTAAGAATAAGATTTAATTAAGTCAAAAGCGAATCTTCCACTCCTCTGTTGGGCCTATATGCAAATTACATTGGATCCAGCTGTTGTTCAGTCTCTTCCATAATCACACTTCTGATGGTTTTTTCAAAGACGTTTATCACAGCTCAGGCAACAGGCCTGAAGTCGTTTAGAACTTCTGGACGACTAGATTTAGAGACAGGAACCACGACAGTTTCTTCCCGAAGAGAGGGAACGTGTTGTATTTGCAAGGATTCATTAAAAATAACCTGAAATGTAGGACTGAGTTCTTTAGCGTAAGATTTAATTAGGTAATGCGTAAAAATATAAATTTGCAGTTTTTTCACTATCATTTTTATAGTGGATGCATGGGATACACTCTGTATCCACTGCACACTATTCATTATACACGTGGGTCCACTTTTCTAGCATTTTACATGTTTTTTTCGTACTGTTTAAGAGCTGTGTGTCCTCCCTGGCACAATTCCAATGGGATTTTTTTTTTTATTAAATTGATTTTATGTTGAATTAATATTTCCTTATTTTTCTTTTTTGCCCTGTTCATTTACTGCTGTACTCTTATAGTATTACCCACCAACCATTTTTATTAAGCTGGATTGACCCTAATGTAATCTAACATAATGGCTAGAGGGTAAAAAATGTCTGAAAATGTGTGTTTTGAGGAATGATTTAAGTTATTATGGGTTTGAGGGATTTTTTTTTAGAGGTCTGCAGCATCAGATCCCCTGAAGTCTGCAGCCAGGAGAGGACAAAAAACACACAAGGACTGAAGATTTCAGGAGGGGGAGCAGAGATTAAGGAGGTCAAAGAGATGCTGTGGGGCATGAACGTGAAGGGACTTGTAGTTTTGGAGGGAGGCAGTGTAGAAGGGGTTACTTCTGCTTGAGGACTTGTGTTACGGTACTTCATGTAAAAACAAAGCTATGTGCAGAAAAATCTAAAAAAAAATAATGCTTATTTCTTACCTCTCTAATCACCTCATGATGCTTCTGATCCCCTTTGTGATTTGGGGGAACTATATTGGAGAAAAAATGTTGTTTTCTTGGGTGAGACGGCTTCACAGTGAGCTGCTGTACCTTTCTCTTGGCTGCCTATCTTCACCTGCAGCACCCACACCAACTTGTTTCTTGTTTGGCATGTTACTTTCTTCTGGTGTCACTGCTTTCTCAACAGGTGAAGTTCAGCCTGATGCAACACGTTGAAACCTGCTCGCTCACCGCTGCGATGTGCTCTGCAAATGGAGAAAAAGTTTGGAATTAGCGGGAAGAATTCCTGCTCTGACAGGTGGTCTAATTTTTGTCCTATTTACAAAATAACAGCTGGATTGGACTGAGGAGCGTGTGAAAGGATTCCCTTAGAAATGATAATGTGCCCATCTCAGCGCTCTCACCTCAACATTTTCAGTTTGCCCCAGCTGTTAAAAATATCAGCCTACTCCAAAAGAATCACAAGATTTGATTAAGTAAATATTATATTCTTCATTCGTTTTGCAGGTTTTATCATGAACCTAAAGTGATTTGTGACCTTCTTGTCCTTGCATTTTGCTGCTGGACAAAATAAAAGCTTTCCTGTACTCCTGATGAAGGTTGTTGTGTCTGCATGCAGCCCTTGCAGGCATTTGTTTATGCATACCTCTCTTAAGGTCCTGCCACAGCATTTCAATCACATTGAGGTCTGGACTTTGTCTGGGCTACTGCAACACCTTGATTCTTTTCTTTTTCAGCCATTCTGTTGCAGATTAGCTGCTGTGCTTGCGTTCATTGTCCTGTTGCATGACTCACTTGGGACCAAACCTTAGCTGCTGCACAGATGACCAAATCTGTGATTTATCGAGAAAAATTTTACTTGAATTTGTTCGTACTTTAGGAACTAATATAAGTCTCTCTGGCCATGTGTACGAATAAATGACAGGTCTTTAAAGAAATAGGCCGACTATAATACTGCTAATAATAATAACAATAATAACTAAATCAAATGTAATTCTTTTTAATATTGGCTTTTAGTCATGATTTAGAGTTTTCCAAACTACAGTAAGCCACAAACACTCCTAATTATAATAGAATGCATTTAAAGAAAATAACATACTAAATAGAAAAGCATAGGCTTTAAACTACACTACTTAATCTTCCAATTATCGAGGGCTGGGTCGCAGGGCAGCAGCTTAAGCAGAGCAGCCCAGACCTGGCTCTCCCCAGCCAGCTTCTCCAGCTTATCTGGGGGAACACCTTGACATTCCCAGGCTAGCAGATAGATACAATCTCTCCAGCATGTCCTGGAGCTACTCCTCCCAGCAGGACATGTCTGGTATGATTGTAGATTTAATCTCAGCCCCTCCTGAATGACTGAACTCTTCTTTCATTAAAAAAGACTTTTATCATTCCTTGATGCCACTTACAGTATCATCATGGAGGTTGACAGATCACATGGTTCTGGCCTCCACTAGTTTTCTTGTAATCTGTTAATCCATCTCAAACCTTTGTTTTCACAGTCTGTGTCTCCTGTAATTTTAGAGTTTTTATTTATGTGGTCATTTATTAAATGGTCGTCACTCCCGTGAAAACACTTTGCTTTGGAAAGCTGTGCCTCTTCTGGCTTCTCCTTGGAACGCTGAACTCTTCTTTTTCTTGCATTTCACCACTTCCTCTGCTTCACCTGGAGGTAGTCCTTATATAGAGAGGGGACGGGGCAGTATGCAGCGAGTACGCAAATTGTATGACTGCACAAGACTGTTGGTTCAGAATGATTCTGATTTACTAACTTATGTGTGACGGTGAGGAAAAGAATAGGTCAGCATGCACATTTCATAAATCTTTGAGTGCAAAGTCATTTTTTGTGCAGGGCAGAAATGTTTCCACAGAACTATTAGTAAATGAGGCCCATTGTTCCAGGAGTCCTGCTGTTTGTTCAGAGGCAACTTTGCAAACTTCTCCTGGCAACCCTTTTTTCTAATTGTACTGTCAAGATCTTTAACATTGAACATGCTATCTCAGGCCTATAGAGTCTGAGACGTAGCTCTTTGGGGTTTTTTGCAGTTTCTCTGAGGGTTGCTGTGAATTTGCTGGGACATCCACATCCTGGGAGGATTGTGGAGTTAACACAAACCTGACTGGACCAGAAAACAGATCAAATGTCAGCCTTTAGAGACGTGCAGAGGATCAATTAATCAAGAGAGTTTGATTAGCAGCACCTGGTAGCTATTTACCCTCTTAGAGGAAGAGTGGGTACTTAGTTTGTCATGGGTCTTCAGATTGTTTTGTGAAAAGCTTTTGTTTTCACGTCATTGTAACTGAGGGGTGTTTCAGACTCACCATATCCAGCTCTAACTTTAAACTTATCAAAAACAACATTTTGAATTTTAGTCTTACGGGTAAAGAGGCTGTCTGTCTTCCAAATCCTGAAGCTGGTTTGACATAAGAGGGGCCTGATAGCTGAAAGCTCTGCTTTGAGAAACTCTAGTAAACACCAGTCTGCAGCCTGACAGTGAAGTGCTCTATTAGGACAATAGGAAGGCTTGAACATGTGATGGGGTTTGATTTATCAGGACTTTATATGTGAGAAAAAGGATATCTGATGCCTGTCAGCACTCTTGCCTCATCATTTTGGATCAGCTGAAGGTATTTCAGGGTTTGTTTGTTTGTTTGTTTGTTGTTTTTTTAGAACAACCTGATAAAGTGGATAACAAAACTCCAGTTTAGAAATAACACAGCAGCGTCATTTTCTCTGAATAAAAGAAGCAATATTAGATCACCAGCCCAAGATAATGAAGCTGTTAACACAACTGATACTGGGAAGTTTTACTTTTTTGTCTAACCTTTTTGTTGTGATCTCAGGTGTTTATTAATGGAGCTACAAGCGAAAGCACGATAAACAATTTATTCCGAATGTTTTACATCTCTGTCCACTGAGAATCTTTAACTTCTAAAAAGGTGTTTTCAATCCACTTATAAATAAAACTGCATAATATCAAATGAAAATGTTCCGTTTTTGACCTGATTATGCTGTAGATTATATTTTAAATTGACACAATTTCAACTTTTGCAAAACAAATGTCAGAAGCAGCTGTTTAGAAACAAATATGCAATATTCATCACATCTGAAATCAAAGCATAAATTCATGTTTTAAAAACTAAATTGGAATAAACAAATATTTTCATCATCTTCACACTAAACTGTTTATTATTCAGTCCATATGCTGTCATAAAAAGCAACAGGGAGGCCTCTGATAGCTAAACTACAGAGCATTTTTATCCGTATATAATGTGTTCAAATAAGCAAATATTTGATTGTTTTTCCCTGATAAGTGACCTACATATTTATTAAGCTCGTTCATTGATAAACTGTCAGATGCAGGAGACTTTTATTTTATTATAAACATGAAAAGAAATTGATTTTGATTCCCGACAGGACTTTAATCCCAGTTTGACCTCTGGGAAGAAGAGGCTAAACTGATCTTTATACCACACAGGGTCACAACAGCTCTGGGTGTCTGTGAGTGTATGAGGCGGTGTACTGCTGGATGGGGGGGGATGGGTTATTTATAGCAGTCAGTGAGGTCACCAACAACAGACAGTCTCAATGAGCTGTATTCAGTCTATAGTTTAAACCCCCCCTGCATACGCTCCACAGAGTCATGACCTCTGAGGGAAGCTCCTGGGAAAAGTGTGAGCTGCTGATCGTTACTGATGAGGACACTAAATCAGGGAGAGTTTAAACATAAAAGCAGTGGGTGTACTTACAGAACCGTGTGTGTGTGTGTGTGTGTGTGTGTGTGTGTGTGTGTGTGTGTGCGTGATCCTTTTGGAGGAAATGTTGGACTTTTTTGGTCAGACTGCAGCTCTTATTGTGCTGCCCTCACATTCGTGTCATTCTTTAAATGGCTGACGTTTGAGAGCCAAAGTAGTAAGAGAGTAACTTTTACTCAGCTTTGACTCAATTTAAATATTAATTAACTTTTATTACAGACGTCTACTCCATTACATTTCACAGGGAAGCGTCTGGATGTTTTGCCTCTTTGGGTATTCAAATGTGGCATCAAAATGTCAAAATTAAGCAAGAATAGAGACAAATTGCTAGATTATTTAAATGTGTGCACATGTTAGGTTGATATTTAATTGTTCTGTTAATCCTGTGAAGCCTGAGCCATGAAATAATTGACAAAAAACTCTTTTTTTTTTTTGGTAGGGGTAGTGTTTGTTGACAGTCCAAATGGCCCAGGGGAAGAAGCTGTTAGTGAGTCTGGAGGTGTGGGACCTGATTGACCTGAGGCGACAACCAGAGGGCAGCAGGTCAAACAGGTGGTGGGCGAGGTGCGAGGGGTCACCTGTGATGGCCCTGGTTTTCATGAGACAGGAGGAGCTGGCGATGGCCTCCAGCGGTGGCAGAGGGCAGCCAGTGATTTCTCAGGCAGTGTTAATTACCCTCTGCGCAGCCTTCCTGTTCTCAAGAGAGGAAGGTGTACGATTTCTCATTTTCCTATAAATGTAAATGGAAGCTAGTTTGATTTTAGATCTAATCTGGGGTTATTGCCTGATAAATGTTGACACATAAACCAGTCCAGTAACAGGATAAATATGGCACTCTTTAAAGCCCCTTTAATAAGAGTTCCTTCTACTTGCAACACATTTACTTCAGTAAGACTCCAAATACTGGGCAGAATATTTTAATGTTATCAGCATCTAAAGCATCTGAAGAGGTTGATGCTCCAACAACACTTGTAGTGTAAAGAACAGCTTTATTACTTTCAGCCTGTGGCCTTCATAGTATTCAGTTAAATGTAAAGGTTTTTTTCAGGGAGCTAAAGGAGCTTTTATTTTTATAGCAACAGCATAATGCAGCAAGAGTCAGATTAACATAGTTTTAGAGTAAATATTTTACATGCTTCAGCATCCCCACAGGGCTGTATATCGCAACTGTTTGTAAAGTACAAATGACTCTTTTATAGGTTTTTTGGTTTTTGTATTTGTACACTATGTTTTTTATTTATTCATTTTTCTCATTTAATTCTAATTCACGTTTTTTTGACACTTGTGCTGCTGTGATGTCTCCATTTCCCCAATATGGCATTAATAAAGTCTGCTTAATTTACACCTAGTTTTCTAACCCACCTCCACCTAAACGTCTCTTTCTAATTCTATATCTGACTTGATATCGATTATTATTGATGTCTGCTGGTCTCCTCATCCAACGCATGCACAAAATATATTAAAAAACTATATTAAAGAATTTTTGCAGTGCTTCTGGATAAACCAAAGATCGGAATATTCTTCTTCATTTTATTTTGCCCTGAAATCCTAAATTGGTGTGTATATTTTTTAGGTTACTGGGTCATCTAGTCTAAAATAGATGATGCCTTTGTTTTCCTAATGACCCAGAACTTCATGTGAATGATTAAAAACACTCTTCTCCATACACCTCACTTCTCAGGTTTCTCTGGCCTATAGTTTATTTTTCTGGTGGTTCTCAGTGAGTTGCTGCAATATCCACAGGATTTAGAAAAGCTGTAAACCAGATGAGGGAAGTCAAGGAATTTTACAAATGGATCACTTTCCAAGAATACAGCGGACTGCGGTCTCCAGCTTGTTTTACAGATTTATTACATTAGATATGTTTGTTTGGCCAAACTGCGCTGCATAAAAGACCAGAAGGGGAATCGAGGGCTGAGATCATGGAAGAGGTAATTATATATACACTTTGGAGCCTTGCTCGTCCTCCAGAGATCAAGACCAGCGCACACAGAGACCAAAGAAACTCCTAGTTTGATGTTAAATACTTTTTATTGCAGATCAAACACAGATGCACACTTATCACTCACACCATCAGCTCCAGCAGGCGCAGAGCTGAAGGTGTTTACAGCTTCATGTCAGGACGCGCCTGACCTGTCGCACTCAATTTCTCTCACTCACTTACTTTCTCACACACACATACACGCAACGAAACGTGAGCTCATGTATTTATTAACTCACTCACACAGTCAGTCAATC
>NW_024582508.1:81422-83260 GCF_018398535.1 Haplochromis burtoni
ATTTCTCTCACTCACTTACTTTCTCACACACACATACACGCAACGAAACGTGAGCTCATGTATTTATTAACTCACTCACACAGTCAGTCAATCATTTGGCAGACTCGAAAAGTGATAATCCCAGTCGCAGTAAGTCAGTCAAACAACCTGGAGGGCTGATGAAAGCGGAGGGAAACCGATCTGAAAACGTACAAAACAGTAAAGAGAACAAACCAACAACCTGTACAGGTGTTTAAAAACATGCTGCGGATAAAATAAAATCTCTTTGGATTTGAATACAGACATAATTTTTGGGGTTGATGGGCGGAGAAGTTCGACTCCTGCAAATCCCCTGCATTTTGGAGGAAGCTCTAAAAGGCAGTAAAAAGTAGCAAAGGATTGGATTGTTTTGAATATTTTAAATAAATCCCTTCTGATGTCTTTGGTTTGAAGTAAAGTTAAAGTAAAAACAGTTTCCTGTGTGGTTCAGTCAGAGCATATATATGTCTTCTCAAACTTTCTGACTTAAATCAAAGCACTTATAACCCTTCATAAGAGGCAGACTTCATCTTGATGATGTGAAAGTATCCAGATTTTCACACGGAAAAGCAAAAAGCTACAGAAAAGTCCAGCAAAACTGCTCAAAACTGTTGATATGATGTTTAACTGTTCATTTGGTGGGTGTAAGTATTTCCAACTTTGCTACTCTTTAGTAAAATTGACCCTGTTGAAGTTACACACACTGCAGTACCAGGATACACAGGGAGGCCTGAACACCCTGAGCTGCTATCATTACCGGCAGGTTTCACACACAGACTGTATAGAAAGATGGACAACATGCAGCAGTCTCTGAGGGATTTGATTTGTGATCAAGATCAGGCAGCAAATCAGTTCAGAGACACGGAAGCGGTTCTTAAGCCTTGTGTTTTTTTTGCATTTGAGCCATCTTCATCTTCATTTTTTTGGAGCTAGAAGTCACCATATTCAGATGAGATGGTGCACTGTATCCACAGACTGTACGGGGGCAATTTAAAGACTCATACCTGCTACTTAGAATACTAGAACTTCACTTGCTAAAGCTGGAGGCACAGGTTTCTTTGCACAGGCTTTTAGCACAGTTAACAGCACAGCAAGCAAGGTTATCAGTGCATAAAAATGCCCCCAATAACACCAAACTGAAAGGCTCAATATAGTTCAAGTAGGTGCTTTATTGAAATGGTACCCCATGTACAGCTGTCTTAAATGGGTATGGTTGCTATAGAGAATAAAAGAGGCTGTAAACATGCTTATTTCTGCTGTGAAGTTGGAACTTTTCAGCCATCTAGACAGAGCAGAGAGAGCAGCCGCAAATAATGCTGAACTAGAAAGCCATAAGCTGAAGATTTTCCACTTTTCCACAATATTTTCTAGATTTTGTACAATGGAAGAAAGTTGTGACACAATGCCCATCTTCTACATACAGCCTGTGTTTTTAGACACCAGGACTTTAACTCTCCACTCTGCCGGACTTGATGCAGCAGTAGACATCCCATTAAAGCTTATCGTCTCAGCAGGACCCGACGACACTCGTACACACAAAAACAATCAAACCGGAAGAATAAATGGCAAAAACCTCAACAAATTAAAGCAATAAATACTAAGCACACAGTGCCAAATCTTAAAACTTTACAGCTCGCCTCCAGTCTTTGACTTCTCCTCTTCCTCCACCTCATATGTTACATGCTTTATCTCCTTCCTCATCCTGAAGCCTTCGTGCTCTTTACACCTTTACAAACATCTTTCTTCTCACTTACTCGAACCTTACTCGTGGCTTAAAAAAGAAAAATGCTGAGCGCACACACATGCTACAGTACAGATCA
>NW_024582508.1:83410-92303 GCF_018398535.1 Haplochromis burtoni
AAACATCTTTCTTCTCACTTACTCGAACCTTACTCGTGGCTTAAAAAAGAAAAATGCTGAGCGCACACACATGCTACAGTACAGATCAGTAGGTTTCAGATTCCTCATTTAGCTATGCGTGATCAAATCAAAAATAATCAAAACAAAAGTAAAATCACAGTGAACAGACGCACACAGAATCACATCTATACATCAGTAGTGACCCAGCGGCCGTTTGGTGTCCAGCATCGTGATTGGTTGATTGGGAAGAGGAGCTCTTCCCCTCCCCGTCGGCTAAAAACGAATATCTGAAGATGTACTCAGTCAGTCTTCTTTGGCCGTGATGAAACATGACTCCACCTGAGGGACAGGCCAACCAATGAAAAGTTAGCGAGGCATGTAGGAACGGTAAAGCGCTGACACACGTTATCACTTTATGCTCTTTAATCTGTTCGGCCGTGATTCATCTGCTTATGTTAACCAATTAAAATCTGCTAAATCATTCGTTGGTGTGCGTCAACATGCAAACTTGGGTGAGGAATAAACTCCTGGTGTGTGATCGTGTGTAACTAGTCTCACAAAGGTTTACAAATGTGTGCGTAAATTTTGATGGCTCACAAATGCACGCTCCAAACCTCGCAAGCATGATGTCGAGCATGAAAATCAGGTAATATGACAAGAAGGGCACCTACAGTAAGTGTCAACCATATCCAGCTGAGCAGCTGTTTTGTCCATTTCCAGTTTATACACAACAGGTATTTTTTATGTTAATGCAATCTTGTCATTTGACTCTTGGAAGGAGAGCAGAGTACCAAACTTCTACTTAATTTAGCCTAAAAGCCACCAAGGCACCATTTTTAATTTGTTAAACCCCAAACTTAAAAAATGGATTCCTAGAATAAAACATATCCTTAAGCTGTTGTTTGTTACTATGAAATTAGATGATTTATGATTCAGACACACACAAAAAAATCTCATTGGATAAAAAAATATATGATTTTGTTTAAAACAAATAAAAATCTGTGACCTAATTTCAAATGCAATAACCTTGATTTGTGTCGCTTCTTTTAGTTAACAGCTGAACATGAACTAAAAATAAGATTTGAAAACCAAAACTGCTCCTGTAGGAGGATTTTGTTTGCCGCACACAAGGTTTTTCCTCAGAACTGCTTGATTTGTTTTCTGAAGCGGCACCTTCCTGTCGAACACTGGGGTGTGTTTGCCTCTTTGATTGCTTCTGCATGAAGCAAAATTAAAAACCTCACAAAGCTGGAGGAACCAGAAACAAGCCATTTGGAGGCCTGTGCAAACAAGTTCAAACACATAAACAGCTCGATTGAGTCATCAAATCAACCCGTTTTCCCCCATAAAACATGAACGCAGCATCTTTCTTGCCTTTCCTTACATTTCCTTTTTTTGAGGACGCCGGACTGAGTTTGAAAAACTGCCTACACAGCCCTGTTCTTCTGCTCTAGAGTAGTTCTGATTATCATGCAATTAATAAGAGGAAATGCATGAAAATACTTACTTTTAACATTGTGTCCTGTCAGCATTTTAACCTGCTAAACACACAGAGAAAGAGAGAGAGAGAACAATTCATTAGTGCACAGCAGTCTGAGGCTAAAACAAGTGCTAAAGGTTCCTGCCAGAACCTGTAATAAGAAGCAGAGCAGCTCCTAGCACAGAAACATAAAAGAAGCCCTTACTTAGCAGGTGCCACACAAATTAACTCCAGAGACAAAAACTCTACTGTAGGCAGCTCTAATGCAGTAGTTTTATTTATCCTCCAAGACTTAACTGTGGCCTCCTGTTCGTCTGTCTGTAGGGGAGGGGGGGTTTGGATTATTATCACAGGTTAGTACTCTTAACGAGCGCTCAGGCCGAGACCAGGAAGTAGTTTCGCCACTTCTCCTCCGCAGGCGGTCCCCTCATAAAGAGGAGGGGCTCCATAAAGCATGGCTAATGAGACGGCATGCTAACGAAGCTTGCTACGGTGCAGGCGAGCGCACCTGGAGAGGAGAAGGCGAACAGGAAAAGCTGCGAGCACGAGCGGATTTAAAGTGTAAGCAGAGAGACAGCGATGCGATCCACAAATCAGATTTGGCTCCATCATCATCAGAAAAAGTCGAGAAACAGAGCAGAGCTTACTATCTTATATCTGGAATTGCTAATGCTGGCTGTATTTCACTAGAAGACATAATAGTGCTGCACTGCTATACCATGATTAAATTATCTTGGTAACATTTTTCAACAAAATTTCCTTTCCTCTGCACAGATCAGCTGTTTGCACCCTTTTAACAGTTGTGCAAATAAATACACATAATCCTTTATTACATCCAATTTCCAGGCACGTTTCAGAAGGAAATATCGCCCTTTTCCTTCCACTTAACTCAACTGTAAAACACAGCTACTCTGATTTTCTATACAAACCATATGAGCAGATGATAAAATACGATGCATTACTGCAGATTAAAGGCCTTTTTCCAGACAAGCATGTGTTTTCAGTTTTGTGGCTTGTTAAAATTGTTCGGATTGGAGTTATGTAAAAGCACCGCTGGGATTTATGTGAGGTTACCAGCATGAATACAGGCCCCAAAGGAAGAGAGCTATGCAGGCCCGCGTTTGCATGCTGTCCCTGTATACAATCACCAGGGGGCAGTGTCAGAAATAAGTGGATCGAAGATTTATGTGCTCAAGTTGGTTGTTCAAGTTCAGCCCCTGCAGGGAACTCCCACTGTTTGAACTTTAAGATAGTACAGAATGAATGGGTCTCTAAGGAGCTGTAGAGCAAGTATAAATCATGATTTTTATAGAAGGATTTTTTAAAAACTAGATTCTATTCTAGTAATTCTAGTTCTATTCTTCTTTCTGTGGCTCGTACAGGCGTAACAGCACCACGAGCCACTAAAATTTTGATTTTAGGCATGAAGCGGCACAGAAATCGCTTCTACAAAAATAGAAGCTTCTGATGTGGCGCAAGTACTCTTCCAACATCTAGTTATTGTCTGAAAATGAGCGGCATTAAGAAAGTGTGTCCGCTTCTAAATTTTTAAAAGACAAATCAGTTTATGGACAAAATTTGCCGCACTGTAAAAGAAAAACTTGCAACTTTATGCAAATTCGGGCATTTTACAGAACCTGGATTTCTTTTTGGTTCATGAAGAAGTTTCACCTCTCAGGAGTAAAGAGAGAGAGGAGTCCCAAAAGTTTACCCCTAGTTGAGGTTGTCCTCACGGTCACTGTCAACATAATCGTTAAGGGTGACATGAGATAAGGTGTGAATCAAAGGTTTGGGTCGTTATAGTCACAGCAACAACTCCACCGCATTGTAAGTCCATTTAAAAAAACTTTCCTCTACATTTTGCCGCGACGTTTCAAAGAGTCGTAAAGTAAATAAACGGTAGACAGAAACAACGCAGGTCGAAGCATATTACGTTTCACGCATGCGCAATACAGGAACCTAAGTGCTTCAGTCGTTCCAGTGTGCATGAACAAGTGTTCTGAAACGACTGAAAACGATAGTGTAGATGCGGACCGTTTTCAGACAAAAACACTGTTTTTGAATGTATCCGGATAACTCACATCAGTCTCCATCAGTCAGAACTCTCCATCAGTCTTTATAACTTAAGAAGCTTCGTGTAGATAAGATCTTCATAGTAGATCGAGGCGCGGGTCATTACAGTCACAGGGACCAAGGCGTGACTGCTTTGTGATAAGATCTTCATAAAGATAAGAACTCCAAACTTTACTATTCAAGCCAACTTTTCAACCAATCAGCATTCTGCCTCACTCAACATCGGCCTACGTGTTCTTGGCTTTTTGTAGGAAACATGCAACTCCGAAGCATTTTATGCTGGTTTAACTGCCACAGGCACTCGCCATGCATATCCGAAGCACTACACAAACAGACGCCACATAAATCCCACAACATAATGACCACCCTGGGTCTCGTGGTGCTACAAAAACAACAAGGAAAGCTTCTGAAGACTTGAAAACCTAAATTTTTATCAACTTTTGCAAGAATAATCCCTGGTTAAATACTGTTATTATAATCATACCTTTTCAGGATATTGAGAACACTTTAAAAATAATATAACCAAATATAAAAAGAACATTTTGAATCAAGTAGAAATAATTAAATCAGTCAGTTTAGCTGTATGATTCCTTCAGTAATTGCACTTAACATATATACAGGTTTTGTTAGCCAATTAAGCGATTCAAAACAGCATAAATGCAATTAAAAAAAATGTAGGTAACAATACTGTACCTCTTTCCTTCCCATTCAGCAATCTCTCCTCCTCCTCCCGACTGTCATCTGCTCAGAGGAGACAGTAAAAAGTGACGTTATTGTAGAAAAATGTGAAGACTTGGTTTTAAAAATCTAATTTCTTGTCCATGTTTAACAGCTTTGCACGCAAAACTACAACAAAAGGAGTGCGTTTCTGTTTGTGTGAACCTGAGTGAAGCTCTTTGACCAACGAGGACACGGTGTTGGTGATGGAGTCGGCTGCAACCAGGAGGTCGTTTCTCAGGTTTCTCCTCGGGCCTGGAGCAAAGAAAACAATCATTATTTTATCCAGCACTTGTATTTACAGTAATTAGACAGTTTTGTTGTTCCCTGATTATTTGTGCTGTTACTCTGTCTCGCTGTGGCAGCAGCATATAATCTGGTGTGAATGAAAAGAGCTGTTTAAATGATGATGGAAAAGAATAAAAAGGGGCTGAAATGCGAGCAGAGCAGACGTGTGAAAAAGCACTTTGAGGCCAGTTTGAGATTTGTGATGCTGGTGTGCTTAAATACAAGAGATTTAAATGTTTTTCCTCCAATTTTTAGGTAATGAGGAACCTGTTAAGCTCATTTTCGTCTTTGCACTTTTATTCTTAGTCTCTACTACAACAGCTTTGCATAATTCACAGCTCAAAATAATCCTTATTTGTCTTATGCTCAGTTAATTTCTTCTGAAAATTAACCGACTTATAGTTTTGCATAATTAGTGAATAAAGTGCAAACTGTGTGTGGCATTGTGACGGCAAAGTGCGTGTATTTATTTGATGAATGAGAAAATGTATAAAATGCCTTTATTGAGGATTCTGACTTGCTGCCGAGTCTCTTTCATACTGCTGGAATTGCAGCAGTCAGGACACCAAACACACACCAAGAATGCCTGATCAATCAGTCAAACCAATTTCAGTTTGATCTGCCGACAAATGGAAGTAATTTCTACGTCCATATGCGGGGCATATCCCTTCTTGTTATAGGGAAGGACACAAAGACAGAAGGTTAAAAAAAAAGATTTGACGAGGACAAACAGGCAGACCGAACTATTTAGCTGAGTAGGAACAACCTCAATGAGATAACAAGACACAGGTGAAGACAATCAGTGGAACACAGACAGGAAGCAAAGCTGACACAGGACTCGAGAGAAAACAAACCTCCAAAGTAACAGAATACAGATGTAAATCCTAACACAAACACCAACAGAGGAACAGGAAAGACTAATTCTTATAAAAAAAATAAAAAAAAAAATACCAAAACTAAACAATACTAGAGACAAAATTGTCAGGGCTCTGTGTGCGGGCAGGAGGAGAAACCACAGCTTTCTTGCTGGCGAAGAACAAAAGCATAAACCGAACAATGAAAGCTGAGACCGGAAACACACAGGCAAATCTGAGGGTACGACACGACGCTGAACACTGGAGGACACACACTATAAATACACATGAAGGAATGACGAACAGGTGGGAACACAGCTGGGAGAAATTTTACCTAACAAGACAGAGGAAGTGAAACTAGAAACACTGACATAAGACATAAACCTTCAAAATAAAACGGGAAACAATTCACAAAGACACAGACTTGACACTGAACTAAACCTATACTAAACACCAGGGCACAAGAAGAAACCCTACGAACTAAACCCTTAACCAGAATAAACTGAAACATAGATTTATAATAATGATCAACAAAGCACAACAAGGGAATCAGAATATAACCCATAATACAAAATCAAACCAAAACATAAGAACTCCAGCATTTTGACAAAAATAGTAAAAGAACAGCAAGAGACTCAAAAATAAAACCAAACTAAAAGTAATGAAGTTAAAGAATCCAACCACAAAACACTTAATAAATACAAAAAATTACAAAGCAACTCAAAACCCGGCGACCAAAATAAAAAGGTCGCTGCTGTCATGGACAGCCTCCAATGCCACCATCTTGTTCTGCTCCAGAAACTCGCTGCAGGATCACATGAACCAGAACTTGCTTGCTACACTGATCTCAGACAACTGATATTTCTCAGTTTTTTATTAGCTGCAAATAAAAGTATTTCCAGAGGAGAAACTATATAAACCATTAAATGATAATTAACTGAAAAAAGCATATGTACATCTAATCTTGCGGTGCTTGCATGCATGCCACATGAATCCCATAAATCTGTAGGAAGTGCCGCCATATTAAGGAGATCCCCTGTGATGTCATACAGATGCACAGGTTGGAAAAAAAACTGTCTGAGTCTGGGTTTTTACAACAGTTCGAGGCCTCAGGCTATGGGTCACAGGGACCACTTGCATATATGCTGATTATTTCATACCTCTGGCTACCCCTATTATGAGCATCCATCAGTGTAACGGTCTATATATGACAGAAAACAAGGAAACGCATAATAGCTCCATTTTAAACATCAGTTTAAGAATTTATTTCTGTCAAGTGGTTTATATTAGAAGGTTTTACGGTGAACTGTTAATCAGGTGAGACTAATCCAAAACACAGCCTGGAAACTACTGTTTGTGCCTGTAGCTGACAAGAGGTTCAATAAATAAATGTGGTAAACACAGCTGGAATTACGACGTAACAATCCTGACGAGCATTAAAACTGGCAATATTTTTTTAAGCGCTACCGTGAGGCATCCATTTCCATGTCGTGCTTTTAGAAAAGCAGCTAAGCAGAGTATGTTCTCAAGCATGCACTACTTCATATGAAGTCGCGGCAAAGTCTTAACAGGGAATTTGTAGAGCTGCTCAGACATGCAGTGAAACCACATGCAAGGCTTTTCGGCCCAGACCAAAATCCTAGCAGAAGCTTCCCTCAAACAGCTGAAAAAAGTGTTTTTAGACCTGAAAATGCTTCACTCAAAACATCAGACCCACTGTACTTTGTCTCAGCCGTCTAACTAAACAAAAACTCCTTCAAACATAAGCCTTTAATATCAAAGAAGGCAAACTACAAGACTCTTTTTTTTTTTTTTTTTTTTTAAGGTTGCCATGTGGGAGAGAAATGAGTCCTACCTTGAGCAAAAGCCTCTTGTACATCACCTCCCACCCCAGCGAGGGAGTCCTGAGGAGGATACATGTGTGCCTGGGAGGGTACAGCACCTACAGAGCGGACGGCTGACGGGCTCGGCCGAGAGGGAGAGGAGTGAGAAGAGCCGGCTGCCTGCGCCTACAAGATGAGAGGAGTTATCAGAACTGGTTAATGTTACTTCGAGAAGGTTTTAGATTACAAGATCACACCTTTTGCATTTTGTTTGAATATACGTCCAGTGTGTGGACTTATCTAACTTAACCTTTTAGTTTGGATAACAATTAATTACTAGAACCAGCTGACATGGCTTGGGCATCTGAACAGGATGCCTCCAGGCACCTCCCAGGTGACCTGCTCTGACTTAAGCTTGATTTAGACTTCTGCGGTAAATCTGCGTTCTAACCGGAAACCAGTTTTAACCCTACATCACAACCTTCCGCACCATTCAAGTCATTTGAATGGCATGAGGTGGCGTCGACCCAAAATATAGTAAAATTTCTCATGGGGGGGAAGGTCAGGTTATGGCATAGGATTAAACAGAGTTTCCAGGTACGTCGTAAGTTAGGACGTAGATTGCCTATAAGTGGCATAAAATAGAAGAAGTTAATTATTAACTTAAACGACGAGGATGAAAACGAGACCAGAGTATTACAAAAACAGGCACACTTAGAAATGGATGGTTCAGGTTAAAAACCAGGCTTTGCTTGACTGGAGTCATCACAAACACACTCACTCTAACGTCACTGTGTTTCCAGAGTTGTTCACTTGCTTTGTGTTAGCATGTTGCCTGTGCAAGTGCTTGCAAAGAGTCATGAGTCACCTTAGCGGCTGTTGCTTCTGGTGTGATTGTAGTTTGCACTTTACCATGACGCTCTGGGCCTTTTTATGCGCTGAAAATAAAAGTAACGTCCAAATCGCCGCTCATCCGCTCAGCTATTTTCCTCCCTGCACATGAACTGAAGTCAGCCGATTGTTGTGCAAGTGTGCAGGAAAAGGGAGTGTTTTGGTTTCTTTTCTGTCGTGAAGAGGTTTTCAATCTTTGCTCACCTCCTGCCCTACTTTCCGTGATTTTTTTCCTCTTCCCCGAAATGACTTTAAAGTTTAAACACTGGGTTTGTGTGGCGGAAGCATCGTGACAGGGATCGCCAGAAAAATAACTGCAGTGATGCACATGGAGAGCGCTCTGAAGGTGCGATCAGCCACATTTAAATCATGTACAGGCCTGTTTTTGCAACTTTTTGATTGCATGTGATATTTCAGGTGACTAATAAGGACTGAATCCCACAGTTTCTTCAGTGTTTCCAACAAAAAAGTATGGACTTACTGCCTGTCGCTGTTCCTCATCCTACAGGGACCACAACATGGGCAGCCGGAAAACAAAGAGGGCGGAAAAGAAGAATGGAAAACAAGAGGTCAGACACAATGAGAGCCAGAAAAGTCATAGAGGAAGAAACATCAGAGGGGGAAATGAGGCTTGTTACTGCAAGGACAGAAAGAGGGGGGTGTGAGGAGCAAGGGAGGCTTTGCCCTCTAGTGTGAGAAAATACAAACTGCTGGAGATTTAAATCAGTGTGTGTGTGTGTGTGTGTGTGTGTGTGTGTGTGTGTGTG
>NW_024582508.1:92323-95651 GCF_018398535.1 Haplochromis burtoni
GCTTCATCAGTCCTTCCAGCTGCACCATCAGCTCCCTCCTGCTCTCCTGCAGCGACGACATCCTCTGCTCCAGTTCGTCTTTCCTCTGTCTGGAACACACACACACACACACACACACATTACAAAGGCTTGCTGAAGACAGGAGCTGGAGTAAAAATAGATTTAAGTCCCAAAATGTGGAGAAGATCAGAAATGCAACATGGAAGAAAAACAAGAGATTAGATTCACAGTCCTGAAGTGCTAAAACAATCTGCAGAAGCAGCTGTGTGATGAGGTTAATAAATAGATGAATAAGAGAGGAGAGATGTTATTGAAGAGCATGTAGGAGAGTCTTTCCAGGAAAAAATCAGCTAGATTACGTGAACTTTTAGTCAGAAATCCTCAATGTTTTGTAAGATGGCAGGGAGAGAAACACCAAGTCTGTTTGAGGACTTCAAATTAAGATGAATATATACACAAAAGTGCACTCAAAATACTGATAAAATGCTCTGCAGCAGCAGGGCTTTCTGGAAACAAAGCTTTAACAGCAGGCATAGAGTTTAACATTCACAATCTTTTCCCACCAAACAGTATGCGGTCTGGATGAGACATTAAAGCGAGAGCAGAGCTCGTCTTTCTTTCCTGGCTTCCCTTCACGTGGCAAGATAAATGAGTAAATAAACAAATGAAAACAAGAGTCTGACTCATTCAGTAAATAGAGTTTTGTTTTATTGTTATCCCAGAGTAACGCTTTACCCGCAAGCTAGCCAACAAGTTCGCCAACAACCTCAGAAACGCCACTTTATCTGTATTATTTAAGATATAGCTTAGCAGTTTTCTCCAGTAACAATATCTAGCTCTGAGTCTGTAGCGGAAACACGAAAGAGATTACGAAGACAGTAATATTACTGATTACAGGCTTGTTAAGACATGAAGATGGGTACCAAATTAACTCTAGTTGGACATAGCTGGTGTGGTCAACCATTTATTCATTAAGTCCTGAAGAGCATTTTCACCGCTGTCATTATGAACAAGGGGTGGTTGTGACTGAACCGGAGGACCCTGCGACAGTCTAAAGCGTGCCCTACCTTACCCTCCTTTTTGACTAACGGATACCATAATTTACAGAATGATCACCACGGTGCATTCAGTAAGACTGGAAACTAGTGACTCATAAAACCAGACCAAGGGCAAGAGGGAAAATTGCTGGCAGATTCACTTTGCACTGGGTGACATTTTCTTCTTTTTTTTTTTAACCCTAATCTCATCCTGTAACAGCTGGAATAGCCTCCAGCTCCCTGTGACCCGAACTGGAAAAAAGATTACGAAAGAAGATGGAGAATTCTGAAAAATTGGCCATCAGAAAGAATGTAGGTTTTCAGTAAGAGGAAACACTAGAAAAAGCACTATGTTAACTTCACTGCAAGACTACCTCATACTATTTTAAATTTGGAGAGATTTTACCTCATTTGGTCTCATGGCCACCAGGAGGAAGTAGAAAACTCCAGACAAACAGAAACAAAATAGAAAAGATGGGCTCTTCGGTGCTGAATCTGAAAAATGTTTACTCTACTGCCGCCATGTGGCTGTTTTATCAGGTATGTTAGCGTGAAAACTGGAATAAAAACTAAAAATCTAATATAACAGCTCTGTTTCACACTTTAAAATATACACTTTTAAAATATTCGACCGTGGTTCAGGGGGTTGGGAAACTCATCTTGTAACCGGAAGGTTGCTGGTTCGATCCCCTGCTCTGTCTGTCTCGGCCGTTGTGTCCTTGGGCAACACACTTCACCTGCCGCCTACTGGTGTTGGCCAGAGGGGCCGATGGCACGATATGACAGCCTCTCTTCTGTCAGTCTGCCCCAGGGCAGCTGTGGCTGCAACTGTAGCTGCCTCCACCAGTGTGTGAATGTGAGAGTGAATGAATAATGGAATTGTAAGGTTCACGAAAAGCGCTACATCTATATGCAATCTATTACTATTATTATTATTATTATTATTATATATTTAAATTTCCATAACATGCTGGAAAAAATGCCTGACCAACATCTCTCAGGGCAGAAATGTTATCGTTTACGTCAAAGCCAGGCAGTTTCCATCACTTTCAAGTTCCTCTCCTCTGCTTGAAGGACTTGTTTTTACTGAAAACCGCAATAAGTGCGTTGGAAGGGATTCCTTCTTTGGTGTTTTTGTGAACTCCACCATCTGTCGGTACCATCTGCCATAAAGAACTCTCCCTCTGCGCCACAGAGCAACACGGCAATTTTTCTCGCCAATTCTGACCGCGGCGGTGTGGCAAAATCCGGAAACTATAGCGCAGCAAGCGAAAAAGCGATTGTTTGTGAAACATATTTTCTGTGGGTGTGACTGACAAAGTTAAAAGATGTACATTTTAACTATTACATGTATATTTTCTGTACAGAAACAGCAGGTCTCAGAGGAACTGCGTTCACCTGAGCAGACGGAGCTCGGCCAGCAGAGTCGGGTTGGTGCTGCTCTTCTCCGGGCTGGTCTGGCACGCTGCGTCATGCTCTGCACGGAGACGTTTGATCTCTGCCAAGATCTCTCTGGGAAATGAAAATCACACTGGTCAGCTGAAGCCTGATACCACAGTATTTTAGGAATGAACAGCCTGTAAATAAGCGGGGCAAGATGGCGAACTTCAGCAGGCTTTAGAGGAATCTTTTTTTGGAATGATGCACAAGTTTAATTTAGAGAGTAAAAAACAAACAAGCTAACAGCCAGACCACAGATGTTCACACAAACAGTGCTTTTATTGTGAAAGAACAAACTGTAAAAACTGATCATGCCCCCTTAAAAGTAATTACTTGGTAACGGTTAATCAAATATACGACCACAAACCATTCAGCTTCTTTCTGTCACTTTTTATTGATTTCGCTCTCATATATTAACCTTATATCTTTAAATAATTACATCTTTTTTATTTGTATATTTTATGAGACCTTAAGCTCTAAAGTTTTTTCCCCCCCAACAAGTTAAATTCTCCACCTCGCTCCTGTTCACATATTTCTACCTGTTTTTAGACTCCAGCTGAGCAATGAGCTCCCTCTTCTGTTTGTTCGCGTCAAAGTTGATGCTCCGCGTCGGGATCACCTAAAACACAAGCAAACGGTTGATGGGTTTCATGTACAAACCAGAACAAGATCCCCGTGTAGTCGGAGCATATGCATGCATATGCAGTATTAAAGTTAAAGGCTTAGAGGAGATGCGTTCGACTCACTCCTGTGCCTTCGGTCTCTGCCAGTCGTGTGGTATAGCGAGCGATCAGTTTGTGCTCGTCGTCTTGCCTGCTGGGGCTGTCAACACTGAAACACAGGAAATCTCT
>NW_024582508.1:95671-96728 GCF_018398535.1 Haplochromis burtoni
CCAGTCGTGTGGTATAGCGAGCGATCAGTTTGTGCTCGTCGTCTTGCCTGCTGGGGCTGTCAACACTGAAACACAGGAAATCTCTAATTTACTGAGTCTAGTGTAAAACTGTATTTAAACCAGCAAAGAGCATGACGCATGAATTTAATGCAGGTAAATATGATCACTTTTAAGTTTTCAGAAATAACCCATATAAGTACATAAATGTGGTAAAATCCGTGTCTCTCTGCATCTCTTTATCTCTCAGAAAATACTTTTAGGAAAACACCTCTTTTCACCATCTGTGTAAGAATGAAATGCTCTGAACACAGACAGGAAAAAAACTACAGAGTTTGTAGCTAAGCATGGCTCAGAGGGTGAGGACACCCAATTTTTCAGTAAGCATTGGAGGAAGCACAATTAATGGGGCAAATTTTTAACTAATAAGTATCACCAGTAAACGTCCCCAGGTGATTACTTACACCAAGACTGTACATCCTGATGTGGGGACATTTTGGCTTTTAGCACCATATACATCATTCTGCTCTATAAAGTGTTTTATACTTTGTTAAACAAGCATTTTATTGGTTGTACTGTAAAATAAACCTAGTGTCCGCATATGAGGACCTTTTTTAATTAACTGCTTTCTGCTGGGTTAAATTAAGATAGCTCCCAGATCAGGTTTTATATTATAGTTTGCTGATGCATTATATCATTAAACAAGCATATATTTGCATAACAGTACATAAAATAGCTTTTTCTGCCTGTGGTGTCTCACCTTATTTTGTAAACATGTAAAAGCAATTTAATATTTTTCATAACACTGTTAGCAGGTTAATGTATGAATGAGCACTCAACACTTAACCATTTGCCGTGTGCGTGTGTGTCAGATTATTTATTTTAAAGCAGGCAATGTTTTTCTTGTGTTGAAAAAAATCCTCAGAGCTAAAACAGGAGACTACAGGAAGAAGGAAGCTTTTGCTCCTTCTGGTTTCTGAATTTAAAAAATAAATGAATTACTTAAGAATTTTATTTGGTCTGTATTTTATAATGCCAGAGACACACTTCCAAGACTGCT
>NW_024582508.1:96748-107265 GCF_018398535.1 Haplochromis burtoni
TCTGGTTTCTGAATTTAAAAAATAAATGAATTACTTAAGAATTTTATTTGGTCTGTATTTTATAATGCCAGAGACACACTTCCAAGACTGCTAATTGTCCTTTAATGGCAATATTAGGCCAATATTAAACACTCCTGCATTATTCCTGATTCTCCTAGATAATATTCTATATTTTGAATTGACCCCATCTCTGAACTGAGGCCCGATATCTATTTTATTTAGCCCACACTCCTGGTTTAATTAGTGCTTCCCACCTGTTAGGATTAGTACTAATGCTTGTTTTTGTACTTTGTTAATGTTTTATAACAATGGCTTATTGCATTATTGTGAAGCACTTTGGTCTGCCTTTGGTTTTAAATGTGCTACATAAATAAAATTGTATTGTATTGATATTTTAAAAATGTATCTGTGTGTTGTTTCCAATGTAAGGCAGTCATAACTGTAATTTTCTTGTATTGCAGTATTATAAAAAAAAAAAAATCCAAAACAGGATTTTATTGTATTTATTGTACATTAAAAAACTGTTTAAAGTTATTACCAAACTTGGGCAAATGGAAATCATCATTATTACAGGAAAACAAACTGAATTAAAAGCTAAGAAGTAACACAATAATTTAACAGGTTATTCTGTAGCTGCAGATTTCTCTCTTCATAAGAACTATAGCAAACTACAGTATTACACTTGGCTTCAGCTAAACTGTGCAGCACGGTGCCCTCCTCCTTACTGCCTCCCTGACTCCTTTACGTAACCACCCCTCCCTCCCTTCTCACCGCGGGCTGCCCTGGAGGCGATTCACATACGCAGCGATCAGAGCATGCTCCTCGTTCATTCGCTGAGCCGCTGCCAAGCTGGACGGACACAAAACAGACGCAGAGTAATCAGCCAGCATCAGATAACAGTCTGTCTTACAGGAATTACATCAGTTTAACTTCAAGTCAACACAAAATCTCTCTTAATAAATGTGCATATGAGTAAAAAGAAAGAATATTTTCATAACACCTGAAAAATGCATGTAGATTTTTATATGCAATGAATATCTTTTATTATTTCAATTATTCACTAACATGCAATGTTTCTTATTAGTTCATTCTTGGTCCATAAAATGCTAAAAGAAGTTCAGAAGAAACCAACGCACCAGAGTTTAAAGTGAGCCTTTTTTGCTTGTTCTGTCATATTAATCCAGTGCTGGATGCTCTTATTAAACATGACTAATAATCATGAGGTCAGTGTATGTACAAGCCAGACATTCAGCCACCAGACAGCTTGAAAAGCTTCGTTTCACACAGTTTTTTTAACTACTGCAGCAGCTGGATAGCGTAGTCGTAAGACCCCCCATGCTAAAAACCAGCCCTGGAGTTGCGCGGCTATGTCTGCAGCCTGTTCAGGACACAAGCATTTCACTGCATGTTCACAATGTTGCACTGTGTATGTGACAAATAAAGTTTGCATTTATTTATTTATACTGGCTATGTACGATGTCACGGAGGGGATAGCCCTAATATGGACGTCTCCTCTGCCTTTTAAAGCTGGTTGTGAGGGACAGCCAATCAGAAGAAAGTTGGATCAGTAAACATTGAGTCTTAGTCTGAAGTGTGAATCACGCCTCTAACGGCACATTTTTCCACTGATTATTACTTAAATGGTAAATGGCCTGTATTTATATAGCGCTTTACTAGTCCCTAAGGACCCCAAAGCGCTTTACATATCCAGTCATCCACCCATTCACACACACATTCACACACTGGTGATGGCAAGCTACATTGTAGCCACAGCCACCCTGGGGCGCACTGACAGAGGCTTCTGTCAGAGGCTTCTTTGATTAACCTTATTAACCTCCGTGAACTCTGTTTTTCATACCAAATATTGATTCACTGTGGAGGCTCACCTTCATGTATACAAACCCAGAGAGGGTGGAGAAGCTAGCATTCCTAAATCTGCACCAACTTTTCCCTTCAGCTGTTTTTTTAAATAGCTTTGCATCCTTTAAGTTACCACTGTCCACTGTGTGATTGGTTTACGGTGTTCTCTCTCCCTTGTGTTTTGATCGATTCTTCCTTATTTGTGATAAGTTTTGTAAGCAATTATTTCTGTACTATTAAAATGTCTTTTGACTGGAGCAGTTTCGTGTAAAGAACGGAAATAAGGAGCTGCAAACGAGCATTAAAAACTATTAAATCATCTTTCCATCCATCTTTTTCCACTTATCCAATTCAGGGTTGTTGCGAGGCCGAGAGCCTATTCTTACTCTTACAGGACGAGAGAATTAAATACACAATTTTTTCATTACTTGCAAAATAATAACGGTCTAAAATCTTACAAGCTATGTAGTGGAGTACGTGTTTTGCCTTTTAGACATACACCTGTATGGTGGTGTCAGAGATGGCTACTGTCGGCTTGCAGGAAACTTCACAAGAAATGTAATAAATGTAAAAGTAATGGAAAACTAAACTTTTCTTTTAACTTGCACTTAATTCAACAGCTCTTTCACAGTGTCAGATCAAAGACACTGCAGACTCCTTCACCTCTCCACCTGCTTCCTACTCTCACTAACCTATGACAGCATCGTTTTACTGGCGTCGAGTTGGGCTGAATCTCGTATTAGTTTTTATTCACCCACCACGAGCCCTTAAATCGCTGTGAAGAGTTCACATCTATTTTTAACTGCGTGCAAGTGAAGCGCTCATGCTATCGAGCCCTGTGTCACCAGTATAGACCCTCTGCTGTGTATCCACGCAGCTAAAAACAGCCTCTTTATTTCTGTTAACTCATGATTCCTTTAATGTGAAATTACTACCGTAATAGAACAACCTAGTAAGCTTTCACTTCACCCAGTTTGCCTCACACTTCAGCTGTGATTTATTGAAAACAGCAGCTGGCCAACCAACTTGCCTGACACAGTGGTTAAGGTCTTTATTTGCCTTGAATATTAGAGAAATATTAGTTTAAACAGAAAAAAGAAACGAAGCCACAAGATTGCACACTTCTAATCAGCTCTAATGTCAGTCTTTACCTTTTCGAGGACTCGCGAGCTGATGAAGACAGCAGCATGGCTTCACTGGTGTTCCCAACGGGTCTCGATGGTCTGAACAGACAAACACAAACATGCGTTAGAGGCTTATTATCAACAGAGTTCACACGGAGGAAGGATAGCGACGTTAAATCATTAAACTGCCGAAGCCTGCCTATCAGAAAGCACGCATTCTTACGCTCCCATTCACACAGTCACACACTCTCACATGCTTTTGAGTGCATTCATGCAACAGTGAACTGTAAAAGGTCTGAGCAAACACAGACAGGCCAAAGATCAAACAAGGGAGAGAGAAAAGAAAGTAAGAGAGGGAAGTGGAGTGAGGGCACATCCAGAGGAAAAATTTAAAAAGACTATAAATAATCACATTTTTAAGTCTGAAATTGAAACTGCATTTAAAAAAAAAAAAAAAAAAAAAAAAAAAAAAAAGCATACTCACACCCGCGCTAAATTCAGCCTGTGTGTGCTGGCCTGAGTATGAGCCTAACGCCTGCAGGTCTGCAACGACCTGGTCGGCTTCAGTGTGGAAAATTAAACAATGCCGATACGCCACAGGGGGCGGAGCAACCGAAGTGTTTGGATATACAGAGGCGGGACTTTTGCTTGATTTACGTTATCTGAGTTTTCTAGGTAATGTAAAATTTTGTAGTTCGAATAGTTAGCTTTTAAGCTGTAGATGTTTCACTTCCTATTGTGAAAGTGTTTAAATGTTTAACTGTTAAACATTAACATCACGGCTACAAGAAAGCTTAATCTTTTTTGTTCTCTTTGTCTCTCTCATCTAATGCGAGGAGGCCTCATAGTGAATATTCCTCCATAGCTTCAGTGACTTTAGAGGCACAAAGAGACAATAGTATCTGTACAGCCCAGCAGGCGTTTAACTTGGGCACAAAAAAATGAGCAAATCAAGGCTTTTTTGGAAATAAATTCAATGCAAAAAATCAAACAATCTTCTTTTTAAGCAATATGAACATTTTACACACTACAGAGGTCTATTTTACAGGGTAGATACACGTGAATTCAATAATATGCAATCCAGTAATATTAACATTAATCATACAGTCATCATTTTTTTTAGCTTTATTCACACAGATCTCCTGTAAGCCTATTATGTCAAATCTAGAATAAGTTTTAGAAATAGTTTAAAGGTCGTTAACGTTACCATCACACAGTTTAACTGGCACCAGGTTCAATACTTACAGTCCAAAATCATAACCAAACTATACAGGCACATCAATTAGATTGATTAGTAGTGAAGGGCTCTCAATATGGAAGCTCAAAAGCGCCAAAATAAACAAATGAATTGAAAATGTTAAACATACATGTATAGATTGGTTAACTGACACTTTTAATTTGATTCTAAATTTACTAGATTTTGTATTAATTTTTTTATTTCTTTATTCCCATGTTTTAAATTTTCATTTTATTTAGTAACTTTATTTTTTATAAATATTTTTCCAACAATTTCTCTATTTTCTTTTTGTTTTTACTGTTCAACAACAGCAAAAAACTAATAAAAGTAAAAGCATTAATAACAACAATACTCATGAGAAATCAAGCATCATTTCAACAGACACGTCAACCATACATACAACACTGTAAATCAATTATCCCATTTTCACCATCGTTTGAAGTCTTATGCAAAAAAAAACAAAGCTAAACAAAAAAAACCTTATCTTTAAAAGCTCAGAAAGGGTCAGGTTAACAGAAATGTTTCCACTTTTTTGTAAAAATCAAGGGATTTATTTCGGACCAGGTAACTCCAGTGGGATGTGTTCCAATATCATCCCGTGCCATCTGAGTTTTACGAGAATAGTGCATTTTTCTTTGTGCAAAAATCAGAAGATTAAACCGCTTTCTGAGATATTTGTTTTGCATGCATGTATTTGGGAGACCAATGAGAAGTGACACCAAGTAAAGATCAATTGCGGTTCCTAAGATGTTCCAAATTAAAAAAAAAACAGACTGATAAAAGGTGGTGTGTACGACTGACAGCATTTATTTTTTCTCCTGCATTTATGTAAAGCATGTAACAAGGTTAAGTTTACTTAACGTATAGCTTTTTAGTGTGTATCTAATCTAAAATAATAAGGTCAGTACTGTCATACAGGCCAGTAAATGAATCAATTCATACAAAAGCAAATAAATATAGAAGCATATTATTATTATTATTTTAAATACCTTGATATTTTTGTTGGCACGTGTAATGAAACTTATATACTTTGTCAGTTTTAGGCCTCCATACCTTGAAACCATCACTGTAGGTTAAATTAACAACCTAATGAGGTGAACTGAGTGACAGGATAATTGGCACCAAAGGGGACATAATAGAATAGAATAGAATAGAATAGAAGCTGAATCCTTTTGTGCCTCACTGATCTGACAGGAATAACCTGCATTATTAAAAAGCAGTTGTTGAAAATTTCAGTAACATTTAGCTTTTTGATATTTGGTGTAATAAATGTGTGAGTGCTGGGAGGTCATATCGTACATTATGTTGGCGAGGTTAAGGGTCCTCTCGGGTTCTTCTGGGTAAATTGGGTGTGGCGGCTCCCTAGACGACACGCATCCCAGAGTCCTGCTCAGGGCTCGACCGATCTTTGTCGCCGGTGACTTCTACACACAAAAACAAACACACAAGCATCAGTTTATGAACCCACACTGCATGAATGCAGTAGATGTGTGAAGCCCGTTTTAAAGAATCAACTTTAGCACTTATCGAAAACAGAGATACCTGCTAATTGCTGCTAACTAAACTGCAGCACAGACGTAGTGAACAGACTGCTGCCCTTTAGCTAATCACTCACTTGTATACATGTACTCCCAGTTTCCCTTTGTTCACTGCCAGATCATTTTCTATTCTTTCCATTTAAGGCTTCTAGTGATTTCCATTGTTGTTGATCCTTCTCATGTTTCTTGTTATTATCTGTTGTGTTCACTTGTTATCTTCTCATGTATTGCCTTGTGTACTGGTTTTGAGTTTCTGTAGTCTCCCAGGATTTGTGTATTTCCTGGTATGATCTCTGCCTTTCTGGGTTAAAGATCTGGATTTATGGGCATTTATTCTGACTCTCCGTGTCCTGCTTTTGGGTCCTTCTCTGTCAGCCCTTACACCACTTTGGTGTAATTTCTAGACTACCACAGTGCAGCTGTGCAACTTATTTGACAGATAATTTAATGAATCTCAAGGGCTTTACTGTGCATGTGCTTATGTGCATATTTAACCCTTCAAAGGCCATTTTTTAACCTGAAAATGCACTGACACTTAACTCCTGAGCACAAATCTTAAAACCAGGCATCTGTTTTCCCATGAACCACATTCAGGTTGCTGCTGTTGGGTGTCTTTGTTAAAAATAAAGAAAGAAAAGGACATATACTGAGAATAAAAATGAAGCACAAAGCCCAGTCCTACAGAAAATCACATGTAAATATATGTAAAGCCTGAGCTACAATGAGTATATGTTACATGATGACAGGCAGGAGCTGCACTAGTTAGAGGCTTTAGACCCAAAACTGAAACATTAACAAGAAAAATTATGCCAAAGACTTACCGATGAATAATTCAACAACTATATCTCCTTCTATTAATACATAATTTCTTCATTAAAAACATTTATTCCTTCAGGCTAGAGCAACTTTTATTTAAATTATCCGATTCACTTCAAATAAATACATCATGCCTGAGTATGAAGCTATAAATATTTGGGTATGTATACACTTGCATTTAGCTACTGACCCTTTGCCCACAATTATCAAGGTGTGTTTACAATGTGTGCTTTTATTTTTGAAACCAATTACATTTCCCAGGAGGCTATGTGACTGGTTCAGGTGGTTTTATACCAGAATGAGGGTAGAGCGAGTACGGCTAGAACAGGGGAACAGTTTTAACACCTCAAATAACTTAAAAAAAAACCCCCAATTTTTCTTTGCACATGTGTACAAGCATCATCTTTGATTTTGAGAAATTCATAGCAGGTGAAGTGTGCACCTGAATGTTTCTTTCAAATTGAATAGATCCTTGTGTTTGTATCACTGAACTTAGAGCCTGGCAACTCCATATTCAAATTCCTTTTCCCACTAACCCTCTAACTACGTCTCCAAACTGCTCAACCTGAGCTGTCCCTCCGCTGTACTCATTTTCAATCGCGGTCCCTCCAAATGAAAACCTGAACATCTTCAGCTCTGCTTCTTTATCAGTGCCACCATCTCCAAACCCTACATCGGATCAAGTCTCACTACCACCTTGTAAACCTTTCCTTTTCTTTTCGCTGCTATTATTCTGTCACAAATCAGCTCTGACACTCATGTTTTTACCCTGCCTGGACTTTTTCCTTCACCTCTCTTATGCACTGTCCATGTCTTTAGATGTTTGACCCCAGGTATTTAAACTCATCAACCTTCACTATTTCTACTAATTGCACGTTCACCTTTGCACCTGTCTCGCTCTCATTCACACATATTTCATTCCTCTTCTCTCCAAAGCATACCTCCACCTCTCCACCTGCTTCCTACTCTCACTACAGGTCGAAATGTTGTCTGCAAACATCATAGCCTGCAAACAACAAAGGGCTCAGAGTCGATAGCCAATGTAGTCCACTCCCACCCTGAACCCATCTGTCCCTCCGGTCTCACCACCGTCTCGCTGTCCTCATCCATGTCCTGCATCACCCTCATACCTCTCTGGCACTCCCGACTTCCTCACGTAGTACCATTTATTAACAATTTACATATTTAATAAATAATTGACAGGACACTGAGTGGTCTCGGTTGCGATATGTCAATTATGATACACAATGGATTCAAGCTCCAAAGAATACCAATACTCTAATGGACGCCACAATTACATTTGCGTCCACTGTGAATTTTAATGTTTTAAAATGCTATTGTTATGTAGTTGTAGCCTCCAGTGTTATCATGTTGTTGTGGCAGGGGTGTGGTCTCTGGCTCTGCTGCAGTGGAGGGGTGGTACGGTAATCTCATAGGGTGGTGCCGGGAGGTTGGAGGGGACAGGTGAGAGGGATTGCAACTAATGAGCTCTCCCCCTTATTAGTGTCTGGAACCGGGAAGGAGTGGTGTGTGTAGTGTGGGAAGGCACTGGAAAGCTGGCTTCCCAGTTGAACACAAGGTGTTGAAGTAGTGGAAGACACTGTTTTTCAAAATAAAGGTGCTACGACTGACACTCAAACACTGTGTGGGTCCTGATCATTTCAGTTGTTTTAAATATTTCTCAAGAGGGAAAAAAATATAAATATAATGAAATACAATAATTTTGTATTTGTAGTCATTTGCAACTATTTTACAAATGATCTGTTTTTTTGTTTTTTTTTAACTGTTGCTCAATAAATGAAATTATTCACTGAAATTAAATATTTTTGCTCAATGTTTTTCAGCCAACTGTGGAAAACATTAAGTACTTATAGGCATTACTTATTATTACTTTTACAGTGCGCAAGGAAAGGAAACATCACATGAATTATAACTTGTTTTCATTCATTAGCTTTTGTGCAGTAATGGAAAGAGGTAAAAAAAAGTGTCCCCGTTGTACTACAAATGAGTCCAGATGCGCCTCCGCACAGCGAGAGCCCCCTGCTGTGATGGATGAGTAACCGCTCCGTGACTCACCCAGGAAGAGTGCTCCTTCATCTGATGCTTGTTGCTGTGCGAGCCGCTGGTGTTGCCACGCCAGAAGCAGTTCTGGCAGAGCTGGTAACCGCGGCAACGGAGGCAGCGATAGCGGAAGCCCGTCATGCCGTTGCTCCGACAGTAAGAGCACGAGACGGGATGATAGACTGAGAGAGGGGAACAAAAAAAGCATGAGAGATTGAGAAAGAGAGAGCACACTGTACAGTGGTTTTTATTTTCATATAATCAGTTATTACCACAATAAAATCCATTTTACATCCAAGACCTGACTTTACAAAGAGTGCACAATATCTAAAGGCACGATAAAAACATAAGGGATGACAAAGGGTTCTTTGCACAGTGGAGTGGAGTGGAACACGGTGTTTTTCTGTTCCCATGCACTGATGTGAATCACCAGCCAAATCTGTGGCTAATTAACTTTCTGGATACAGAACATTGATTGGCACTAACAAAATTACCCTTTTTTTTAAACAAAAATACTGTTTCCACTTGAGGCAGGTAGCAGCACTTTTTAGCACAATTCTATTTTTAATTTGTACAAACATCTGAGGAGAGATGAGGGTGAAACAGGGGACACATTTAGCATAATTCTATATTTTTGGCTATTTCCCCTCCAGTATTTAGCTATCTTAGTTTGTTCACACCGTCAGGCAAAAGGTGAAACACGATGTAAACACAATGACTCAAAAGGTTTGAATGAATTCTGATAAAACTGAGTCTAGAGTTGAGTGGAGTCGTGTTAGGAATCCATTAGATTTCGTCTTACAACCACCAAACAAAAAAACCCTTATAGCTTAGAAACTATGGTTCTTACAAATGTAGCGTTTATGGTCAACATATAGAAAGTAGCATATAAAGATTTGACCTCTTCTTCAAAGTCAATCGATTGATTTAAAGGTTAAAATGATAATAATGCTATACAGAACTATTTAAACCTTTTTGACAACATATATTGTACTTTAAGAGGCTCGTAGTGCAGTAAAAGTACAGTACATATAGGGAATGATATATGGAGATTCTAAATATTAGGTTACTTTGGACCTCTAACCTCAAATAAGGTCAAATTCCATAAAATGCATTTTTTAAATTATGCTTAAAAGTTGCCTACCTTTATTTATATTGGCACCATGTGTGAGATGATATACTGGTTTAAGGGGGACTCAAAATACCCCATTATCATTTGCATCTAAATATTATGTCACATATGACCTCTGACCTCACTTTTGCATTTCTGTAAAAGTCTTTCTTTCAAAATGACCTCAAAATATTGTGTAATCATTATGTTTTTAAAGGAAGTATTATAAAGAGAAAGAGAATAATGTGCCTAGTTAGTTAAAAATATGCAGCAGAATAATATTGTATAATAAGCTCAAGTTCTTCATTTCCAGTTACTTACAAATCAGTGCCTATTATCTATTACCTATTCCGACATATTATATATATATAATAAAAATAAACGTGTCATTCCACCATTATCTGACTTTTACTGCGCAACAAGCCTCTTAAAGTATGTTTAAAAACAGAAAATAAAATAAATATATGTAAAATGTAATACTGTTCTGATAAATGTAAATACTGCCTTGGTGGAGGGTTGCAAGTAAATTTCTGCTAATAAACCAGGTCTGCTGTTAGAAAGTTTGCATTATATCGACAGTGTCTGTACCATGCTCCACATTGGCCAGGCGGTGCATCAGAGGCAGCCAAATGAGACACTGAGGAGGGTCGGCCACGATGTCCAGGAACATGTTGAGCATCACTCTCTTCTACAAAATAAGAGCAAGACTGTTTATGAACACAGAACCAACACAGAGGCTGTTTCATCCTTCAACCAGTTAAAATGAGTAT
>NW_024582508.1:107285-135509 GCF_018398535.1 Haplochromis burtoni
GTGTGTGTGTTTACCTGTTGGGGGAAGCAGGAGCGTGCTAAGGTTTGTGTGTAGCCAAAGGAAGGCCCTTCATATACGGCAGTGGGCAGCTTGAGAGCCTCCCTCAGAAATTGATCAAACTTGGATAGTACCAATACACCGTTGGAGTCAGATACCTGAGAAAACACATCTACACACACGCGTGTGCACACAAACACACACAAAATGAAGAAGGCAGCTTAAAATACTACATGTCCAAACCCCAGTGCCTCCCTTAACCTTGACTTTAACCAGTAAGTGTGGCAGATTAAACCAGTGAGTGTCATAAAAGCCAGACTCTCTCAGCTGAGTTTTTGTTTAACTTTGGAGCTTTTTAATTTAATCTTAAATCTAATTTAATTTTTAAAGCATTTTTGAGACTTCAAAACTTCTTGAGTACAGGTGCACATGATATTTTCAGGGTTTTTTTTTTCCTTTCTTTTTTCTATTGCCCACTCCATGTAATTCGAGTCTGTGACATGGATAATTTTCATAGTATGAAGGTAAAATTGGTCATGGCTTCATTAAATTTACTAAAGTTCTTTTAAAAAAAATCAAATCAGCTGAGTTTGATTAGGTTAGCAGGTACATTTTTGGAAATTTGACTGACCCTAACGCAAGTGAAGGTAAATAAGCATAAGCAAACAGCAGCACTGATATTTCTCGTCCACCAGGTGGCGCATATGCAACATATAAACAGAATAAAAGATTTCCTGTAAAAAACAAATATAACTACAGGTAAATTGTACCAAAACTTGTACTAAAATGCTTTAGGCCACATCGAGGATATGCTTTTTACAACTTAATAAAGTTTTCTGAAAGTTTAGTGAACCATCCACTTAGCAAAAACAAGTGCAATCACCAGTCTGTGCACTCACAATACGAAGATGAACATCTGCATGAATTAACCACCTTACTTTCATGTGTTGTGACAGACCACAGGTAACACCTTTGTCAGTGATCCAGATCTCCAAGTTGGATAAAATTAACATTTTGGACAACCACTCTTATCATGCAATACTTGTTGGCACAAACTGATGCAGTTTTTGTTTTTTGTTTTTTTCATTTTAAGAAACCTTCTCCACCCCTGTTTTAGGATTTCATCATAATATAAAAAACTCCAATTTATAAACAAAAAAAAAGTATTGTGTTAAACTTTAACATGACTGTGCACCACAGCCTGAAGAAAACCTAGATAAAATTCAATCAGCAATCAGGTCGACCTCTCACAGTGAACATCATTTGCTACAATGACAGTTTGCAGCTGGAAATAAGATTAAAACGATCCAAATCATTCAGAAAGTAAATGGGTATCGACTCTATATACTCTGCTGTTCCTCTTTTTTTAATCTTTGAATTCAGGTGTTTTCAGTCCCACTGCTGTAAGTGTATTAAAAAAAAAAATGTTTAAGATGCACAGCACCTCAGTTATAAAGTGTCAAACCACTTGTGGTTTATGGTGCATAAAAGTAACCGAGGCTCTCCCGACTCTGCAGAGCTCCAGACCTCCTCTGTCATTAACATCAGCACAGGAACTGTGCACCAGGAGCTTCATGGTATGGGTCACCATGGCCAAACACAGTTCCACTGTACAAACTGGCAGATTAAACCACAATAAGTGATCAGGTTTATGCAGAGCAGAATTACCCTTTATCCATCAATATCACATCTGTGTTCTGATTCGTCTCATATTGCTCTGCCTCTCTTTCCCTCAGTCTCTATTTTACAGGGTTTTTGTATAGTTTGAATTTTTATTTGTTCGCTTGTTTTAATATGTCAGTGACTTCCCCCCACGGTTTTCTAGGTTTTCATGTCATGGGCTGTACAAAAGAAACTGAGTTTACTCATATGTAGCACATGGCAGGAAATAGCAAGCACACCGAGTGACGTTCACACTACTATAAATACTGTGGTTTAAGCAAACGCACATGTGCTCCTCCGTCACTAACAATAAACACACCAAACTATTACTGTAGATTGGGGTAAGAATTATGATAATGATTCGTGTCTGTTGTGATGTATCGACTGGTACTCACAGCGGAGTTTATCCACCAGCTTCCCTCCACACAGAGTGGCCAGCATCGCCTTTACAGAGAAAACTGTCAGACGGCTGTCCGGCTCACTGCGGCACAAACAAAAGCATGTGTGATGACGTTTGTGAAACTATGACAAAGACACTCATTTAAAGGTAACAACAGGATGTGGATGGCCACATCTCACTGTTGCCACTTCCTAATCATTACCACTCGATGGCAGCCAGTAAGAACTCGACCAGCAGGACGGTGCTCTGCTGCGGGTTGATGGTGTGTGTGGTGGGCAGGCGTTTGCTGAGCTGGTTGAACAGAGAGGACACGAGGTTCTCCAGTCTGGTCACAGAGATGCCAGCGTTCAGCTCTACTGCGTTTAGACCCGCATCCCGCACCGCTTCGATCACATTGTAAATGTCAATGAGATGCACTGGAAGAAGAGGAAGGAAGTCAAAGTATTTAAATTCTTTTTAACTTTAAGAATCTTATCGTTTGATAGGTGTTGAAAGATGTGCAATGCTTCACTATTTACAATAAAAAGTAAGATTTTGATCAAATTTTTCTGCACTCATTTTATTATTATAATAATATGTCACAGTGTAAAAATTTTCCCTTTTACATCAGCCTAAACTGACACATGAGTATTTTAATAACGCATCTTTCTGTTGTAAACGAGGCCAGTTCTGACTCACAGTTGCATCTCTTCTGTATAAATCTGAGCTTGCAGGCTGTTCGATATGTTGACAGATAAATGGCATCAAAGTTCTGCTCCCCTGTCAAAAGAAGAAACACAGCATCAGTAAATAGCTCTCCTCAGTCTCAGTGCAACTAGTGTGATCTATTTAAGAAGGTATATTTATTTTTAAGGAAGCGTTGACATGGTTGAAGAAACATTTAGGAGTTAAACGAAGGCTCAAACTCGCTCACCGAGCTCCAGGAAAATCCGCCTCTCCTCTGCTTGCGCCGTTGCTGGAGCTCTCCTTCCTCTGTCTCTCTGCCCCCCCTCCTCCATCACCATCCTGCACAATACACACAAAACATTACAATAAATGCTCAGTACACAACAAGGGTTATAAAGGGTTTAAGTTTTAAACAACAAAGAGCTACAAAATCAGGTAACTCACAAGAAAAACGAGATAATTAGCTAAAAGAAAATCTACATGAATAGCTAACGAAGCTTGTTTCTGCTACTGGAAAAAAACAAACAAACAAACAAAATAAAAAAACCACTTTTTGCCATCTGCAAGTCAAAATTTCAACTTGACAACTCCAAATTAATTGCCCAATTTTTAGTAAGTAAATTTGAGTAAAAACTGATTTAATATTCTGAAATTTTGACAGACTGCAAAGAAAATATTTCTTTTCAGTGGACTTCTGGCCAGGTGTTTCTGCCATTCATGCCCTGGAGCATTTCAAATAAATAATCTGACAATATATCTTAATATATGGTAAAGACCCAGACGTTTGTGCAACTATTGAGCTTATTAATAGCCCGTCAATAATACACAGATATCTGTGTCAATTTAATGCACCTGTACATGTTTAACATACATGTTTAACATATACAGGTGATGCTGACATCACGGTGTCTTGCAAAAACATGAATGGGCGGATTTTTAAGAACCATTTCTAAAGATCATAAATTGCATCTTTACACTCTTTGCACCAATTATCTCTTTTTTTTTTAAAAGATCATGTTGATACATTTAATGGACTTAAAAACTAAATTAATTTAAATTAACTGCTACAGTGTATCAGAGTGCTCTCAAAGCTCTTATTTCTGATTTCCATCGATGTTCTTTCTTCTGCGTTTTGAGTTTATGTGAATTGGTTTGAACTCCGCACATTTCTATATATGGTCTTCACAGAAAAACATTAAAAAAGCAACATCATCATCATCAGGGTTCTTTTTTGTACTAGACCTGTTAGAAAACCGACTAAGTCTACAGGAAACAACTGGTTTAATATAACGAAATACTGTAACTTTACTGTGTACACATGCAGACACTCCCAGCTGCAAACAAAAACTAGAGCCAGACAGTCAAGTTCAGGGCCACCAGAGGATGAGCTGAGAGCTCGGTAAATAAACTTAATAACGAGAGCAGCTGATGAAACCTGAGCTGTAGGCTGGCACTGAACAAGGACAATTAAACAAGGATTAAACAAGGATACAGAGGGAAGGGCGAGGAAGAGAGGGAAAGAAAGAAACAAAGAAATTAAACAAAAAGAACAAAAGACATGAGGACGTAAAAAGGAAATAAAATAAGGTGAAAGAAAGAAAGAAAGAAGTTGTCAGGTAACAAAGAAATCACCAGAGGACAGGGTCACCATGGCAACAGTTACACTACACCACAAAAGTGAATCACACACAAATATTTGCATTCCTTGTTCAAATGTGCCCCACACACACACACACACACACACACACGTACGCACACACACACACACACACACACATTCCAGAGAGGATTTGAAAGCTTCCCAGGAGACTTCATGCTTCATTCAGACAAAAGAAGGATCCCTCCTTCCAGTTAGTCTCTCACACACATTTACATGTTTATGCAGCAGTTAAAACTTGTTGTTTCAGTGCTACTTCTGTCTCACACAGACTCAGACAGGCTGATATAAGTTAGTCAAGTATATGTGTAACTTGCAGCCCTTGTAAGACACTGCCGTCTTTACAAGTCTGTTAAAGTGACAACATTCTGTCATATAGTGTTTGAGTGATACCAAACATTTCAGCTAATGAGGTCAGAGCTTTCACAAGTAATCCCCATGAGCCAAAAGCTGCTCTAAACCCTCCTTTTCTCTGCTCTTAGCTGTGTATGAGGTGAGTGAGAGGACATAACCTTTAATAGGGTTATCTCAGATTCACAGAAACCACACCCACCTACTGATCAAACCTTCCGTTTACAAGGTGCAACCAATCAGAAGGAAGTTTTCCAAAAGGGAAGATGATCTTTAAAAAAAAAAAAAGAAGAGAAAAAAGGAGGTGCTAGTGTAAGATAAATAAGAATTACTTTCAGACTGTGAGTCATGCAAAGCTACTCGAGCAGATTAAAAAAAAAACAGAACAAAAATGAAAATAGGCAGAATCGTTCCTCGCTCCTATCTCTACTAATTCTGGACACCAAAACTGGGGCTGGCCCTCTTTGTGGTGTTGACAAATTTTTAAAGCATTTTAGTGCAATGTCTATGGGCTCACACAATGACCATACCCTAATCATCCTTAGTCACAAGGGGTCACCAAATTAGGTAACTCTGTTTGAGTTGGCAGATTTTTAATGCCAGATAGATTTCCTGACCCAACCCCAAACAGTCCCAGGATCAAACTATGGGTCTTGCACTTGTTACACCATACTGTAAACCACTACACTCTGGAACCACTTCATTAATACGACCTAAAACTAGTGACAAAGCCCACAAGTCGTGAGGAAATTATTTACGAGGGCCTGAGAGTGAGGAACCTAAAGGCTTTTGTTACCCTGTAAACTTCTATACAAACAGACCTATTTTTCTCTGCAACCATAGGAGTCGCCCCCTACTGGCCATTAAAAAGAATGCAGGTTTTAAGGGACCGCATTAGCTTCAGACTCTGTGGCTACATCCCTTTTTACAAATTTCATAAAGTCAATGGATGCATGTGACACCAGAGTGTAGTTTGTGGAGATCACATGGTCCCAGAACAAACAGATGAAGCTATCAAACGTGTTCAGTAAAATCTGGAAAATCACAAATAAATGCATTAACAAGCTGACTCATGCCTTCACCTGATTTGGGGCCTGAGGAGCCATTTAAAGTAAGCAATTTTGTTTTGGCATCTGTTCCTACTTTGATAGAAAGAGGGTAGACCTTTATAATTTTGTTTACTACTGCATGACAAATGCACTAAATCCCCAGGCGGTCCAACTGTGTATTTTGTCCAACAGAGTGAAATTACAAAGTTATTTAGTATCCAATCACATGTAACAATGTGCGACCATTAAATTTTAGGCATCTCTGCTTGTAAAATGACTGTTAATTGACTCTCAAAGTAGCATATGTTTAATTAACCTCTTAATTTACCTCAGAAATATCTTTAGCTTCCAATATCCAAGGGCAAGGCGCCTGTATCGGTGGCTGTTGAGGGTAAATTAAAAGTTTAATGACTTCACTGAACAGATTTTTTTTCACTGGTCACAGGCATGAGCCAAAAACAGAACTGTGACTGTTTCCAAAAGTCTCACCAGCTCCTCAGTTACCACAGTGGACTCTCCTGGTGAGTAAACTGTTATTTCCAGCCTGGCCTTGGTGATAACTACACCCTGTCTGTCTGTCTGTCTGCATGTATAAAGCTGACACAGAGGAACATTTGGTCTGTGAGCTGTGCTTCCTAATTTAACTCTAAAACCTTTAAATCATCATAGATATAATTATGCTTCCCACAATTAACCAAAACTATGCAAAAAAAGGATAAAAATAGCTTAGCTGTTGTTTTCCTAATCACTAGTTCAGAGTACAAAGTTAAGTCACAGGGAATCCACTCAGATTTATTTAAAACTAAACTCTGATATCAAACAAACTTTCACCCAGGTCACTGAACTCGTGTACTCGCAGCTGCCTAAATAAGCCCGACATCGTAAAATAAAGGCTGAATTAAATACAGTAGGCTGGTGGGTGAAACAGTTCCAGCACTATTTGTGTCAGGACCCCTTTAGTCAAAACAGGACTGCTATTTCCACCTGCAGTGATTTATATTTCATGGCATGGCTCTGTTTTCGGACCTTCCCACCCTTCTATGTGCATGCATGTGGAGAGTAGCAGCATCAGTAACAGAAACTATGACGTTGCTTCAGGCAGAAATAGCATGAAATGGAGGTCACAGGTCACCTCTGGTTTAAAGGGGAACTATTATGCTTTCCTTCATTTTCTGTCAGCCAATATTATTATTACAAGAGCATTATTCTAAACAGTGACTAATGCAAAGGTATTTTATGGGCTAACACTATCAGATTCAGCTGTGAGAGGTGTGGTGGAAGATAGAGGATCCAAATGCAGTGGTAGGCAGAGGTTGAACATAAAGTTAAGTCTCTATTGCTTAAAATGAACAACTGTCAGTCCAGAAACAAAAAGAGGCACTAGGAAGCACTGGGAAAAACAGTAGGAACAGCACAGCTAAGTGGGACAACTCAAAAAAGGGCCAGTGGAAATTATCACAACAAATACACAAGGTGATGAGGGAAGAGGAAACAAGAGGGGAACACGGCTAAAGCTAATCACAGAAAAATCAGACAAAGGAAGTAAACAAAACGGCAAAATTAATTCGGGAAATAAACAAGTGGAACATCACAGAGACTTGACACAAAAGGGCTGAACACGAGGGAAAATGTAATATACAAAACTAGGTACCAAAAACAAAGAAGCTAAAGTCATGGTGGATTACTGCTGAAGTGGTCTGTTTGCAAAATAAAAGTGTCTTTACAGTAAATACCTGTATTACTGATTTGTAAAGCTAAGTGTTGACTAACAGAGTAGGGGCTCTCATTACCTTACTTTGTATACTTGAACTCCTAAAGTACAGGGGGCGAGAACTTAAAAGAGAAGAGACCTGGAGAGTATTTACAGCGGCTCCTTTTCTGTGTGGGTGGAGATGCACATTGGTGTTGCACCCTGGTGTTTTATTAGCGCTAACATTTGCTGAGCTTTATGGAAACAAACACATTACTCTGAGCACACACTTTGTATCCTAGTGGTGATGTATGTTGCTAGGAATCTCTGATGACCCAAAGAAGAAATACTCACTACTGTCAGGCTTCATAGACATGGCACAGACAGTCCCAAAAGGGAGCCTTGCTCAGTGCAGGGATCAAACTGCTGACAGCCTCTACCTCCTCAGCCCTGACTCACCGCCAGTTATCTTTATTGGTAGTTGGAGATCAAAGTATAGGAGTAAATAACATAGAATAGTCCCAGAAGTCAAGTAATATTCCTACAGAACCCCATCGAACCTTACAACATTTTAAATTTACCTCATAATTCTCACCACACCATCAGTTTTGGTTTCCTTGAGACCTCTCTCTTATTATCCTTGATTTTATCATCAACAAAACTGATGTTTTCCCGCTAACAGAGACCTGGTTAAATTCTGATGACAATTCCACTGAGGACCAAAGTTGATTGGTTCTTTTGACATGTCATCACTATTGCCATTTAAATCCCTCTTAAACACATATTTTTATCATTTCCATATCCTTTCATAATTTTTATTAATCTTTTTCTTTTAATTATGTTATATTTGCTTTTTATTCACTTGTTTTACATTTTTTATGTTATTTTAATTAATTTTATTCCTATTTCCTTTTTTATCGCCTCTTAAGTGTTTATTTTCCTGTTTGTTTCCTGCTTTCTTCTAAAGCACTTATTTTTGAAAGGTGGAATAAAGATGAACGTCATTATTATTATCACCATTATATGAGTGTGTGTCTGTGCGTGTGTGTGCGGTCATACCTCTCCGTGTCAGGGGGGTCACACAGGACAGAGGAGTCTCAATAAAGGTCGTCTAGCAGAGAGACAGAGACAAGAGAAAGGCAGTTTAAGTGTTTCCAGCCTTTCAAAGACTCTTTGGGGACTCACCACACCTCGAGATCCCTACACATTAGTTGGAGACCCGCACACATGTTTATACTCATCTACAATCACTCTTTGGTCAATTTAGTTTATGATTTGAGTTCTGACAGTGCTACTCATCAGCCTCCCACTAGACACACATATGGATTTCAAAATCCTATGCCGCCTTGTTCACAAGTTATCGCATTCACAAACATCCACACCGCCTACCCGGGTGGCTGATGACAATACCCCATCAGCCCTTTTACAGCTGTGGGGTAATAAAACTTTTCTTAGCTTTTCATTGTTTTGTTTTTTTTGTCCAAATGAACGGCACCTTCCGCAGCTTATATACCAGTGGACAATCTCCATGCTCTTATGTTGGAGGTTTATTGCCCGCTTACGAGCCAACTGTAGCCCCTCATGTCTTGTGTTTCATAACTGCTGTGCGGTCACTTTTCTACCATTCAGCTGATTGAGCCCTGGCTCAAAACTCACCTCTGGGTAGGAAAGTGCAATTTGTCCACATATAACTTTAGCAGCGTGTTTAAAGCAGCTGTTTAAATTATTTTGTAGAAGTCCACACATTTTTCTGTTATTTGATTAAGAAAAATAGATTTCATGACTTTGGCCAACTCTCTAACCAGAACCTGCAGCAGGTGGAAAACTGGTTAATGACTATAGAGCTAAACAACGACTACAGAGTCCATCCCTGGCATGAGAAACTCAATAGTGTTTGAGCTGATTACAGTGCTCTGGTATTTAATTGTCACAATTCCAGAGTAGATACTTATTAAGATAACCGAATGGTACAGTGTCCCCCACAACAATGTTTCCACCACAAGTACAGCCCAAATCTGAGCGAAACACTGATTAGAGCAGGGGTAGCCAGATTTTTCTTTTCACAGAGGGCCAGACTGAGAAAACGTTGGCAAAGGGCGGAAAAGAAACTTGTTGAAATACATGGATTTTGGTACACATGACAGACTGTTTTAAAGTAAGTCTTAGTAAATAGTTAATTCATTATTATTCATCTCTGGCTCTCCTCCACAATGTCCTGTTTCCTACCTGTCAAGCCCAGAGATCACCACCCCTACCTGAGCCTGGTTCTGCTAGAGGTTTCTTCCTGTTAAAAGGGAGTTTTTCCTTCCCACTTTCACCAAGTGCTTGTTCATAGGAGGACGTCTGATTGTTGGGGTTTTCTCTCTAATATTATTATAGGGTCTTTACAATACAAAGCAAGTTGAGGCAACTGTTGTTGTGATTTGGTGCTATATAAATAAAATTATATTCTGGGTCTTTGTTCTAAAAACCCAAGAACTTTGCATTAGAAAAGGTTAATTTTTGTGTGTCAGTCTGGTGCACAGTCAGCCCTTAATAAAATGACTGAATAAAACATAAGCATTTACAGACTGAAGTGATTAACAAATAAACGGTCATATTTATGGATACGAATTACTTACACAGTACAGTTAACTCAAACTTTTAATATTGTCACAGAACAGACCTGCACCACTGCATGAGGGAAAGCTCGGCCAAAGTTTTAGCTACTGTGAAGTGTATGTTTTCGTCTTCATTTTCATTGATCTATTTACTACTGGACAAGTTCTATGCTCTTATTTTGAAAGTTTAGAAACTTGATGAAGAGACAGCTGATGCTTTCACTGTTATTTATAATCACAAAGTATATATCAGTAAGTATTATTATTCTAGTTAATAACTTGTTGGTGTGTGGCTCTTTTGGTGCACACATGCACACGACATTCGCTGCAGGATTTGGGGAAATTTTAGGGAACTGATTAGTTTTCCTTTGTCCCTTTCCTTGTACCCATGTATAGATTAAACCATACTTTTTCATTTGTCACGTTGCTGATCTGCATGCTGAATTTATAAAACTAAGACTCGACACTAAATTAATACCATACTCTCTTCCATATTCTCTAAGAGCTGGAAACAAAGCATCATTATTTTTGACTGACGCGCTCCATTCCTTTGTTAAAAGCAACAGTACATGCTGAGTGTTTCTGCACCAGATAATCTAGTGTTTTATAGACAAATATAAGAAAAGACAGCAAAAACCGAACAGCTGCCAAGTCCCAACAAAACATAACTATAATGACAGGCTCTCAACAGCAGCAGAGTCAGCAATCCACCCACAACAAAGAATATTATTTCTCTGGTCCTTCATGCCCCACCACTGGCTCCCACAAATAAACACTGCCCCACAAATATTGTCCAATAAAACTCTAAAAGAAATATGTGAGAATGCAGGGAAAACAGTTTAAGGCAAGTTTCACACAGGATTTTAAATCTTTCTCCACAAATGTAGATGGTCTGAACTGCAGTCGTAGCACTAATCAGCTATTAGTTGCGTATGTGAACTCTGAATGCTATACATGTTGCTGTAAACCTATTATTTTGGTTGTTTTAAGCACTTTCTTAACAAACTCTATACAACATTCACTGTATATAGTTTCAGCTCCTGTATGATGTGAGTGGATTTCCCAAATATGGTCATTTAAGACAAACAGCTCTAGCTGTGCCCACAGAAGCTCCACCCACCTGACTACTGCATCACTCTATGGAAGCTTGCATATATAATGATAAAATAATAATAATAATAATAATAATAATAATAATAATAATAATAATAATAATAATAACCATCCTTAAGTCCAAATTTCGAAGTTATATCTCAAAATTTGAACTTAGTTATCTCAGTTTGAGATAAACAGTCAGTAAGTCAAAATTTAAGCTGAAATTTTGAGATGGCAGTATTTTATTTTCAATGGCAGAAGCAAGCATCCAAACTGATCAGAAGGCATAAAAAAAAAAACAACAATCACAGTGACATGCTGTCTGTTAGGAGCCATGCATTTGTTTTTGTCCTTATCGTTCGTCCAATCAGATAAATTTTCATGATCACACAGTATGGTGCAAAGTCTTATGATTGCAAAGAGTTCCACTTAAAAATCAATTTTAAGTCCATTTTCCAAACTATGGTCATTTACTGAGTCATAAAGGAGGAGTACCATGTCAACTTTATTTATAAAGCACTGGAAAAATGGCGAAAGCAGATAAGGATAAACACTGTACACTACATAATGTATACAATGAAAACAATTTTAAAAACCCCCCAATTATAATTAAAAACAAGTAGGATCATCGTCTCATGCTGGGTCAAAGGCCAAAAAGTATAAAGGCGCTTTAAGATGAATTTTTAAAATGGACAATGTAGGTGCCTGTCTAACGTACTAGGCAATTTATTCCATAATCTAGGGGCAACAGTGAGCTTTCTCTGAGCTTTCTTTAGATTTCTGTATATGCAAGAATAACTTTTCAGATGATTTAGCAGCTCGGACAGGATTTTAAGTAAAACAGCTCAGAGAAGAAGACTGGAGCAAGACCATTTAAAGATAAAAAACAAAAACAAGAACTTCACAAGGACATGCAGCAGCATTTTGAATCAGCTGGAGACGTGAGATGAAAGACTGGCTAACTCCGAAAGAAACTGACCAACAACTTGTCAGTCACAAGATATTAGCCAATGAGCATGCACTGACAGATCCACCCCTCGCTCATCACATCTGGTGTCAAAAAACACTCTGGTGGCTAAAAGCTTTGAGCTTCATAACCAATGGGTAACTTCATCCATCTTTTGTACCGCCTACGAGGCTGCCTGTGTCTTGTTTATAATGTTAGCAGAGTAAATAACCAAAACAAATATAACATCAGAATTAACATTTTAAAAAGCGATACATGCCAAGAACTTTGCACTCGATGCATCTTTAGTGTGCCACGTATGTTGTCATAGTGTGAAAACTGGGCGTTGCACCAGTGCTGACCACCCAGCCAGTGCACCTGTTCATTAACAGCTACCCTCCCACACACACATACACACACACACACACCACCTAAGTACCTCATCAAAACAGTAGTTACACTTTTACAGGCTTAACACCTGAGCATGACAAATGGTCCTTGAATAAAAAACAAACACACATGATATTCCCTCACACAAACACCACTTTCTCTTTCACAAACACACACACCTACCAGTTTAAATACCAAAAATCCCTCTCTTCCAGCACCCACGCGCAACTCACCGCTGCGATCTGTGCGTGAATCCAAAAGCTAAAACTTTGACACGACAACACCGATACAGAAACGGGCGTTAGGCAGACACGGTGTTGTTTACCACCCTTCTAACACTGCACGCACACTATACATGCCACATGACCACATTACCACTTGCAGCTGCTCACTATTCTCACCGACTGCCTTGACAGGACATAACTAGTGTGCGTGTCACACATGATGAGCTTACAGTAGTGCATGCTGCAACTTTAGACACTGACGTTTCTGAAATACCTCCGAGCTCCATTTATCCTCTAAATGACACGTCACTGTAAAACAGGTGAGGCTTTTTGGCCAGACAAAAAAATAAAATAAAAGCTCTGCAGTATTTTTCTAAATTAATTATTTAAAAGTTCAAGTTTCACACAACTGAGACACTTGAATTTTTCTGTGGCTGAGTGCATTAATGGCTGGTTTGGCTCAGTCTCAAGGGTCCTGAAGCTTAATGGCGAAAGCTTAATGGAGGCCAAATAAATTGTCACTTGGTAGCTGTATTTGTACTAGATTTAGTATTACCCTGGATCTACTATGCTCAGTCCCATCTCCGTATTTTTATTCTGTGACTCAGCTAAAGAAGCTTTACAAGAGTCACAGTTCAAAATAAACCTCATTGGCTCCACTTTAACATCTCTTCCCCCAACTTTTAGCTCAATATTTCACAAACTGCGGGCCGTGAAGGGCCAGTATCTGCAAAGTATGGAGTGAAAGTAAGTTGACTAAAATACTGAAAATACTGTAGCATTATATACGTGACAGAAAATAATGTATAATGCTTAAGAGGTGGACTTTAAATTTTCCACAGTGGGGTAGTTACAACTTCTTGCAATTCTCTTCTAATATGTGACACTACAGGGGGAAAAATGACATCAACAAACCCATCAGTAAACAGAAGTTGATCATTTCTAATTTGACAAGTTCCAAATATTTTACTTTATTCCTCAAAATAATAACAAAAAAAGATTGCATTTGTCATTTAAATACCTTGACAACTCTAAGAAAATTAAAAAAACAAACAAACAAAAACAAACTACAAATCAAAACATAGACTCCACTAATGCCCTTTCTTAGGGCCTTTTATTCTTTAAGGGACACTTTTGATTGCACTGAACTGAAATCAAAACTCTCCCCGCGTCTCCAGCGTCTCCCCCGTGACCTTCAATCTCTAAGCTGCAAAAAGAGACAGACGGACCCTGCGCAACCCTGGGGCCGTCGCCAGGCAGGTAAAAACAGAAGCAGCACATCTCTCATTTCACATTTAAGATATACAGCTAGCATGCCACGGCTGTCTGGAGGACTGACAGAGGAGGTGCATGTTCTGATCTGCAGATATGAAGCGATTTACTGTAAAGAAAGTTTGTTTTTTAAGTTTGTTGTAGGGGTTATTGAGCTGTTTAATAGCTGCATATCAGACAGTATTTAATGCACTTCTTTGCAACAGGTGACAGTAAAGTAAGTCTGACAAAACAAGTACAGTCAGGTTTATAAGTATTAGTAATTTTGCCTCTGTACACCGCTGTGGTTAAAAACATTATGAATTACAGCCATTTTTAAACACAGTGCCTCATTTATGGATGATCTAATTTTATTTAGAAGTGTGCAGCAACTCTGCTTTGGCCAAATTAACCCTCATACAAAATATTTTATCAGAGTACCCAAACATATTTTACACAGAAATACCGTTTTAATGGCTGAGTTTGTGTTTATCATACCTGTACTGTTTCCTTTATCCATGAAAGCATTTTAAATTGTTCTAAATTTGATTTATTTAGACAATCTTGGTCTGTTGCTTCTTTCTTCTTTCAGTGATACTAGAAAAAACATTTTACAAACATTTAAAAAAAAACATGTTTGACTGGATTATCTGATAATAAAGTCATCAAAGTCAGACTGCTTTTGGATTCAAACTAATAAAAAATCTTGGTAATTTGTAATATTTAAATAGTTCTGTGGAGAATCACTGAAGTAGTAAATCTTGCTACTCTAGTTCAGGCCACAGTTGACTTCAAAACACTGCAATGTGGTAATAGCAAATTGAAAACTACTATAGAACAAGCCTTTAACTTTAGCAAGTATACATATATTGCCACTCAGATTTTCATGATCTTCCTACATAAAATATAGACCGACAAATTCACATGAAACTGTTTTTTGTTTTTGACTACATGACAAAGATTTGAAGATAAGAAGAAAAACACTGAGAAATCGAGATCCACCAAGAAGCCGGAAGGAAGCAAACGGTGAGAAACAAATGTTGCAAGCAACAGGATGACGAGGCCGGAGAAAAACAAAGTGACAGAGATGGGAAGTGAAAGTTGTGTCTCAAGACAGCACAGAGACACCAGAGTAACACTAAAAATGTTCAGTTGGTGGGGCAAACAGGCAGCTCCAACCGTGCAAACTGTAGTGTCAATCATCGCGGACTAACTATTACAGGAATTTAAAACAAGCTCTTATACAAATTTACTCCTAAACTTGTAATTCTGCACTGAAAACAAGCCTGTCATTACACTGCATTTTACTGCACTGCTGCAAGCCATCAAACTCAGAAGCATCAAGCATGCCTGAGAGTAAACAGTCAGAAATCCCTGTGAGCAGCTGCTCCAACATGCAAAATGCAGAATGCTTCCATTTCACTGTAATTTAATTCCTGAGAAATTATACAAAGCAGAGGTGGGTAATCATAGGTTTCAACCTCACCTCTATTATCTTCCCACCCACAGAGGAGACAGTAACACTGCTGCAGATCAGAAGACAATGAAAGCTTTCCACGAGGAGACTCTGAGATGAAACGTAACGAAGTGAGAGATGGTGCAAAGACACAGAATCTCTGCAGGTAAATCAGGTAAAACAGTCGCTACTTTTTAAATGCCTGGTTATCGTATGCAGGGTTTTGACTGGATGCCTGGAAAAAAGGAATGGCTAATTTTTGCTTCCCCTTTCATTATGTTCCACTAAAGGTGTAAACAAATCGCCCACTGCTCAATTAAAGTGCATAATATGTATCTACCAAGGAAAATGTGCCTTCGGGGGATAGTGTGAGACACAAATAATCAGTTACTGCAATCGCTCTATTTTCACTGCCTTCCATCTCCTTTCAACTTCCTCCACGGGGAGGAAAAGTCTTAAGAAGTCTACTTTTCCTACAGTTTCCTGTGTTTAGTCACAGCTACTCTGATTGCTATGAACCTGACTGTTTAGATATTGTTAAAAAAATAAAGACTGTTTATTTTCTACCTGAAGTTTGAATGCCAATTCAGTTTGGTTTGAGAAGGACAGAGAAACACTGACACTCTGAAATAATCTCATTATCAGCCAAGCAAGTAATACCTGAGAAAGTTAAGTATCATAATATGCATCAATTTTGACACTGATTTAACTTTTTCAATCATGATTCAGGTAAAAAGGACACATCTCAGGTGTGCAGATTTGACGCCCTTCTTGTTAAACGTAACAGTAACGCGAACGCGTTACTGTTACGAACATTTTTGAGGATTTTAACTGCTGAAGATGCCACGCTGGGCTCTAAATAACAGTAAAGTGAATTTTTTATTTTTTTGAATGGACTGAAGAAAAATGCATTAGATTAACTGAGAATGAAAATTAGGATTCTGGCCTTTTAGGGGCTGACTACACTTATAAGCAGGATTGGACATATGCTTGTATATATACCATTTATAGGGGATTTAAACATAAACCTTTCACAGTATATTTTTGTTTCACCATCCCAATGAAGCCAGACTGCAATTTGGTATTTCAGGGTCAATTCGGAGGGTTATTTCACACTTCTAAATGTAGAATTTGAGACTTTATCAATTAAATTTTGTGATATTTTCCTCACTGCAGCAAAGAGAAGTGCAGGAATGTAATCGACTTTGAGTTTAACTTGAATATGTGCTACTGCAGAAGGAGACCCAGCTGAGCACACTTGAGAGCTGGATGTGGATGGCTTGGGTGCTGTCATGCTCTGCTAGACTCCCCCTAAATGCTTTGGTTATCTCCAGTAGCATCTTTTGGCAGGCTGTGGTGTCATAAATCATTTCGTTTGACCCGCACATGTCACATGAAATGGCTTATCAGCGGTTTCGAGTTATTAAAACATTTCCTCTCACCTAACCGGTCGCATGATTGATTATGAAAAACCAAAGCATTATCAGCCAACTACATCTGTTTGCATTCAGCGTATTGATCATAACTGTACATAGGCACACATATATAATATAATATAATATTTAAATATATATGTATGTATGCTTTATTTACACCCCAGGTGTGGGCCGAATTTTATAATGACTCTTTATAATGTCAAAAAAGTATTAAATTTTGCTTTAGAAAGTTTATGTGTTTGGCAATCATCCAAGAAACGTAAAATTGACAGTTTTTTGAATGGAGTAACGTTCCTCCCATATGAGAGGACTAAAGTTTTGATTTAAAAAGTGGGCAGGACTTAGGTCTAACACTCCGGACAGGGACGGACACCGATTTGGACTCTCGTTTGAGTCTAACCTTTCTTTAAACAGGTTTATTAAAGACTTTCTGGACTCGTATTTACGTTTAAATAGGGTCAAGTGAAAGCTCATTTTTAGTTCTGCCTACTTCTGGGAAGCTGAGTGACATCTGAGCGGCCATGTTGCAGGAAAGTTTTAACTCCCTGTTCACCTTGTTCCACCGAATGAATGTGTTCCTCAGACCTCTCACTGACTAACTCTGGTACATTTCACACCGAAAGTCGTTGTTAATGCGGATAAATCGTGAAACTACTGCTCCAGCATCATGTTATAAGCCTTTAACATCCTCTGAGAGACGAGCTGCACTCACCGGGATTATTTTCGGCAGGTATTCGCGTCCAAACACCAACATCAACACTGAAACGTGTGGCTCCGACTTTAGATGTATCTCGGTTTCTTTCTTTCTTTTTTCGCGGTACTTTCTGGCGTCCTCCTCGGTTTAAATAACAGCGTCCCTCGGTCCCGTTACTTATTTCCGTGACGAGCCATGTTTCATACCCGCTGCTGCTGCCTCTGCTGCTGCACCGGTTGCTGCTGCTGCTGTGATGAAGAAGTGAACTATTTTTGAAAGAAAGTCACTCCTCTCAGTCAGTCCTGCCCCCTCCCCTCGGCTCAGAGCTGCCACTGACACAAAACGAGCTCACTTCACAGTCAGTAGACAGTTCGTCCGACTTTACTCGCTCAATAAAAGGACATGTGCTTCAAGAATAAAAGGAATGCCGACTGAGCTGCATAGGGGGCCCAGGGCAAAGTTAGCGTTTGGGTTCCCAGCCCCCCCCCCAAAAGAACCTTATCATGTCCCATCTCTAACTAAAAATACTAACTATCTTAGTGCTACAGTGCTGTGAAAGTATTTGCCACTTTCCTAATTTCCTACATTTTTGCATATTTTTCAGGCTTAAACATGTCAGATCATCAAACAATTTTTATATTAGACAAAAATAATTCAAATAATTACAAAACGTAATTTTTTAATTATAATTCAATTTTATTTATTTTATTTTATTTTATTTATCTATCAGTACTCCTTCTTAGTATGTCATTTATAAATAGAGATATGTTCCACCATGCAAAACAAAAAATATGATCATAGTCATAATAATATATTTGCATTTATAAATGCCATATTAAGGATGACTATGTATGACCGATGAATTAAATTAATACCTTAACAATATTTAATAGTGTGTCATTATTATATAGTGCTACCAGTGTTTGACATCTATCAGTCTGGAAATGGTTACTCCAGCAAATTACAGTGAAAGCCATTATCCGCAAATGAGAAAACTTGGAACAGGTGTAAATTTTCCCAGGAGTGACAAGAATGTGTCGACGACTCATACAGAAGGTCAAAATACAACCCAGAACATCTAAAGAACTGCAGGCCTCTTTTGCCTCAGTTAAAGTCAGAGTTCAAGATTCAACAATAAGAAAAATACTGGGCAAAAATCGCATCCATGGGAGCGTTCCAAGATGAAAACCGCTGCTGACCAAAGAGAACACAAAGGCTCGTCTCACATTTGCTAACAAAACAAAACAAAACATTTTGTGGACTGTAACAACAGTTGAACTTTTTGGAAGGTTTGAGTCCTGTTACATCGGGTACTGTATGAAACTAGTACAGCATTTCTTGAAAAGAACATCATGCCAACAGTTCTCCTGCTTAAAAAAAAAGAAGAATTTAGAGGAGTTTCCTTAATAACTTTGTGCACAGTTTCCATTTTTCCTCAGTACATCCATGTGCATGAACCAGAGAAGCTTTCCAGGTGCAGCTTGCTGATTATTGCACTTCCTCCCCCAGGCCCATTCACACTCTTACCGGGCCCATAAACTTTATATTATGATGACATCACACAAATAAAAGCCACTTTTTTTTTACTTGGTTTTTCAAATATGACTCTCATGGGCTGCAAGCAGCTGTTTTTACAGATGTTGTTTTATAATGATAGTCTACAGGGATAATGCTTTTTGGGTCACATGACATTTGTGTCATTGCCATACTGTGATTGACCACTAGGATAAACCAGCCCCAAATATCAATGGTAGTGCTGTGTACTGCGTTCGTGTCCAATATTCTGTCATTTTGGCTACACAGAAGGGAAACATCCAGCATGTAGCCTGACAGCAATGATCCTGTGCCAGTAGGTTAAATGCTGATTGTTTGAAGAGTTTCCTTTAACAGAGAAAGACACACAAAGATAATATCAAAGATCAAAAAGGACAGGTCAGAAGCCTACACAATGTCCCAAGTGGACAGTGTGTATTGTTTTTAAGTCTCTGTTTGACTCCACTACAATAGTTCTTTGTCTAATACAACTTCCCTATAGCAGGGCTAAACTAAAAAACAAACAACATGAACAAAAGAAGTCCAGATTACTGGTTGTCCACCCATTTATTTTTTGCAGTCATGTTATAAGCAATGAGCATTTTCATTATTGCCATCTTGGCGTTTTGAAACCAGACGTGATGACCTAGTGTGCAACTGCTCACTCACTGGCTGTCGACTTGTGATTTACAAATAGCAAATGAGCATATCCTGGATTACCCTCCTTGCTGACTCTTGGAATGACCATAATTTACCAAATGAGCTCAATGTTTTATTAGGTAGGACCTGATATGTGTGACAATCCCATGAAGTCATCAGGAAAGTGTTGATGAGGTCAAAGGTGAGGGCCAGAAGTCATTTTGCCAACCACAGGAGTCACTAAAGGAACTGCATGTTTAAGGAGCTCCCATGCTAGCTTTTCAGACCCAGAAGGTAGTCCATCGTTTACATTCTCTACCACTACAATGGTACAGCACTTAATGCATCCATTCCTGGCAGTTACCTGGAAGCCTCTGTAGTGGGAGTCTGCACTCCAGCAGCTTTGCATTGCAACCATACACCACTGCAGCTGCTTGAATGAAATTTGAGGATAAGGAGGAAAATTACCTTTGAGAATATTTTAAATTAATGTTTGTACTAAAGTGATGCTAAAGCTGAGCCTACAAACTCCAGTGACTCAAGCAAGGAACAAGATCCAGAGCTGTGCTGCAGTTATGGCACAAAATGCATTACCACCTGTATCATAGTACTCTTCACAAACAGTGAGATCATGTTCTTTGAGCATTACAAAGTCTAAGCTTAACTCATTACTTGCATAAAGCTGCACTGTAAAGATTACAGTGTAGCTAATGTAATATCACATTTATAATATATGTATCTGATACATAAGTTTTTTGTGAGACCTCTACCTCATTAGTGGGATTTTTTTTCAAGAAAAACCCAAATAAATTGATGAAAAATGCCATATGTAGCAAAAATGATACCAATTAAAACACATATATAAAAAAAATATTTAATTTCTTAAAAGAAAAAAATCCAAATTGTTTGATAAACACTCCAATTTGAAAATGTTTTTAATTTTCTGGAAATGATGTCATGTTTCAGGTTTTTTAGCGTTCAGCATTGTTTTTTGTCTATTTTTAAAAGGAAAAATGCAATTAATTAAGGTGAATATTTGCTAGTTTCCAAATCTGCTGTGAAATTTATCTCAGATTTGTTCATTTTTTTGGTTTTCCACAGCTGATTAGATAAAGCCATTGGAATAAAGACATTCAGTATGTCCAGGAAGAATACTTGAAATGTCCAGGCAACTTTTTAGTACTGAAAATAATGACTGACACGGCACTGCAGCCTTACAATATTGTTATCATGGATTGTTGTGACCTTGATCGTCAGCTTCTGTGTGTTAATTACTGCTGTAGCATTACTGGCACAATGCCGGGCCACCTCTGTGTCTCTTCCTTTCACGCAACCTTTACTCTCCCAAGGTTGTGAAATTCAACAGCGCTGTGTGATCACACCACACACACGCACACACACACTTATCTACACTGGAGTGTTTCATTAGAGTAGATGAGCTTACAATGAAAATTAAAATTTGATCGTATTATGACAGCTACTTGTCTTTCTGATTAAGTAATTACGCACACTCCAGTAAACACCTCTCCTTCCCACACTGAGAGCTGTTGCATTATAAACACCTCTTCACTGATTATGCAGCTAAAATATTGGAAATCATTATTTGACTCTTTAATTTAGAGTGCAAACTGACTTGTTAAGCAGTTTCAGATGGCTTACTCATCACTTTGAGACATACAGTACACCTCTGTGCCGAACTTCCCTAGGTGAGTACCAAAAGGATTAATCAACACGTGACAAAGAAACCAGAAAAGGATTGATGTGTGAAAGAGCAAGAGTGCTTTTGGGAAACTGTGAGAGGAAAGAGAGTAACTCAGTGACATAATGTACAAATTGATTGCATAACAGGAAAAAAAAAATAAGAACAAACGTGACTAAAACAGTTTCCTGTTACAGGTACATCCAGATGTGTCCAAATATGTTCAGCACATAAGAGAACTTCACATCTAACATCAACACCTGCAGATGAACTGAGTTATTCATATCTACAGGCTATTAAAAAGCTATCACATCAAAATCTAAATGTGGTGGGAGAGATCAATTCCAGAAGTTCAGAGATAAATATGTTGTAGCAGGCAAAAAGACTGAACACACCTAACAGCAGCATAGCTTAAATAGAGTACAATAGGACAAAAAAAAAAAGCTCAGTTGAAAATAAAAAATAAAAATGAGGCCAAAATGTGCAAAACAGACAGAAGACATAAGAAGTTATACAGATATCTGAAAACATGGACAAGAGAAGTAGAAAAACAAACACTAATAAACTCTAAATAAAGGTTTTTATTTATTTAATGTCACAATAGTTGAATAGCAAACATGTCAATAATAACATTAATTATAACAACAACAAGAAAAAGTAAAAGAATAAAACATTTTAAAAAAAAGGTTACGGGCAGTAAAAAGCTTTAAGAGTTCAGAGCAAAGCCACAGCATGATGTCATGTTAAAGTAATCAATGAAATATGAAAAGGATACTGTCAAAAAAGGCCTTTTAAAGGTAAATGCATCTACAACAAGCTAATAACAAATAACTATTGATTGTCTATATACTGTAATGCTAAACCATGCCAATTGCAGACTATTTGGCTACAAAAATATCTACAATGCTGTTCAGGGACACTAATATGTCTATTAGTGCCTACAGTTGAAAGCTTTTTAAAGGCTGTAACATGATTGCACATCCTGAGAATCACTGAGAAAAATCCAAAGCAGAATTCAAGGGGAGTAAACAGAAATCCCAGCCAGAAAGAAAAGAACATGGGAGCCAGGTCAAAAAGCAAAGTCCAAAAGGAAGAATGAATAAATACAGAAATGAGCATAAAGGAAACCCAACAAAAAAAAAAGCAAAACAAAGATGCAACTTTAGGCTTTTCCCATTTCTCTAATTTGTGCTACCTTGTCTCCTTTGTCCTCCTTCCTCCTGCCTGTGACCTAGAAATCAAACTCACTGTGATTTGTTGTAGGATTTTCAGATCCTAGAAAACATCCAGAGGATGTATAATCTAGGACGCACAGGTGTATCCTTTACAGAAGGGTTCTTACCTTCAGTGTGTGAAAGAGGAATATTCAAACTGTAAGACAATGTCATTCATACCCACTGTTACACATGAAGTCATTAAAAACGTTTTTTTAATGAGAGAAAACAATTTATGAAGCATTATATTTAACCGACATCGCTTCACAGTGATGATGCCCCATTCTGGCCTGCTGCCTTGATTCCTTTATGCTTGAATCTCCTTCCTCATGTCTTCCGGGGGCATCTGAAGGAATAAGACATAAGGAAAGGAGCTAAGAGGACTGAAGGACGTGTAGTTGGGAAAAATGACAAAGGCTTTCAGGCAGAACGGAAGGAAAATCCAAAACAAGAGCAGGAAATGACCAAAAGACAAATCGTAAACATGGAGACAGGAGCAAACACAGTAAACACAGACTGGAAACATCACAAAAGCAAAACAGGATCCTAGATCCCAACAGCATCACAAAAACTCAGAGTCACCAAACAACAGTGTAATCAAAACCAGAACCAAGGTCTTCAAACATAAACCTTTAGTTAATATCATGAAGGCTGATGGTAACTTGCATAATTAAAAACCTGCAACATATGTTTTTGGACCAGTTGTGCAAGCTGGTGTACTGGACTAGCCCCAGGACGTAAACAAGGTACTTCCCTTCATGTTGTAAAGCTGGACTTTGCTGAAGAAAATAGGAAATCCCTTTCAGCGTCATGGTTACGCTGTGGGGTCGATGTACCTCCCAGCACATGTCACGCAAACACTCACAGATTTAAAAACGCTGCGGTAAAGTCTTCTGCAGAATTCAGATTTTTGCTTTCGACAGGCCGCATCGGGGGGTTTTTTCATCGAAGACCGAAGATTCAAAGAGGATTTCTTTAAGGAACAGGATGATGTGGACGGTGGGACTTCAGGCGGTTGCCATCTGTGTTTTCCTGCAGGTTAGTAATGTAAACTTATCATACATGTGAATTTTTATATAGTGTGTGAGATGTAAATTATATACAAAGCAGCTCTGAATGTGTGGAGGGAAACATACTCTAACTGAGAGAGGTCAAAAATGATTTACATGTTTTAAAAAGAATAGTTTGTTTTGGGGTTGCTTCTGCTCGTCAGCTTTCATTTGCACTTGATTTATTTCTTTTGTCTGTGGTGCTCAGTGTTATCACTGTATTCTGATATAGTTCAAATCTTTGAGAGGACTCTGAAATTATTCAGATATTAGCGGTAAATTTCTCACAGTAGGAGAATGATACAATTTAGAGTCTAATTTTTGCCATTAAAACAAACATAAAGTCCTTAACAACTACAAAAAAGAATAAATACTTGATAAATACTTAAAGTTTTGAGAAATCCTACTATTATAGATCCAGAATAATAACAAAAAAATAACATCAATGATAACAATAAAAGCAAAACAATAAGAAGAAGTAAAATAAATGATTTCAAAAACAACAAAGCGACACAGACATGTATTATGATAACTCATGTGTGGTATGAAAGAGCTTCTGTATCTGTGTTTGTGGAAGCTGACTGATTCACTCTGATGACTGACTGCTTCGACTATATTTCTATGCAACTTCCAGGTGCCGGGCTGTTTCCCATCATGCCTCATAAAGGGCTCTGTAGCATACTGTGGTTTCCAGAACCTCCGCTCGGTTCCTCCTCTCCCTCCTGACATCACCCATTTGTACCTGGAGATGAACCACATCAGTGAGATCAACTCCACCTCCCTGTCAGGCCTCGAGGAGCTGCAGGTGCTGGACCTCGGACGACAGCATGCACAGCTTGTGATCAGGAACCACGCCTTCAGCAGACAAAAACATCTGAGGAGGCTTTCACTCGACTTTAACGTCGGGCTTCAGCTGGAGCTGCAGGCCTTTGATGGGTTGGCAAGTCTACAGATTCTCAACCTGGATTACTGCTCACTTAAAGAATCTATACTTAGGGACAAATATCTAGAACCGCTGCTGTCCCTACAAACTCTGAGCCTCTTTGGTAACGACATAAAAAGACTCCAGCCTTCTCCCTTCTTTGTCAACATGACTCATTTGAAAGACCTAAATCTCAAGCTGAACAAAATTGATAAAATTTGTGAGTCTGATCTTGCTGCCTTTCAGGGAAAAACCTTCACAGTTCTGAACTTAAACTCAGTGTACCTGAGAGAGATGTCCAGCGGTAAGTTTGACTGGAACAAATGTGGGAATCCTTTCAGAGATCTGACCTTTCAGACACTCGATTTGTCAAGCAACGGGTTTGGTGTGGGCCAGTGCACGCAGTTCTTCAAAGCCATCGAGGGGACAAAAATCTCCCATCTGAAAATGTCAGGGCACATGGGCAGAGGATTTTCATTCAACAATCTTCCTGATCCAGATCGCAGCACATTTGAAGGCTTGCACAACAGTTCAGTCCTCTCTTTGGATCTGTCTAAAAGCAGAATATTTGCATTGCAACAAGGGGTGTTTAGTTCACTGAAAGAAGTCACAATCATTGATATATCCCAAAACAAAGTGAATCAAATACACAGAAATGCCTTTGAAGGTCTTCAGGATCATTTAAAAGTGCTCAACCTGTCACACAACCTGCTTGGGGAAATCTATTCTTACACATTTGCTTCTCTGACAAACCTCCAGGTATTAGATTTGTCTCATAATCACATTGGTGCACTGGGTTATCAGTCATTTAGTCGACTTCCCAACCTGAAATTATTATATCTAACAGGAAACTCTCTGAGAGATTTAGGCTTCCCTGCTCCTCTACCAAGTTTAGATTTTCTTTTACTAAATGACAACAAGTTGGCACCCTCATCAGTGAGCAGCATCTCTCAGTTTGCCAGTAACCTCATGCATCTAGACCTTCAGGACAACAGATTAACAGACTTGGAGGATGTCTCCACCATTTTGACCGGTTTAAAACGGCTGAGGCATCTCTTTTATGGAGGAAACAGAATCAGGAGTTGCTCCTTCAGCAGACGAGTCGGTCTGAATAATCTCACAGTTCTTGATCTTCACAGCAGCTCCCTGCAGTCTGTTTGGGCTCAGGGTAAATGTCTCAATCTGTTTGACAATTTTGGGCATGTTGCTGGTCTCAATTTGAGCTTCAATGCGCTGCAGTCACTCCCTCAAGGTGTTTTCAAGGGCCTCACTTCAGTAAGAGAGATGGACTTCTCGTACAACGCCTTAACATATATCCAGCCTGACATATTTCCAACAAGTCTAAAAGCACTCTACCTTTCCAACAACTTCATAGCCTCGCCTAACCCTGCCACTTTCCGCTCTCTGAGCTTCCTCGACCTCCGGATGAACCGATTCCACTGCAACGCTGATCTGAAGAGCTTCCTGACTTGGTTGAATGAGACCAACGTGACGCTGCTGAGTCCTGTTGAAGAGCTCAGATGTGAATTTCCTGCTAGTGTCTATAATGTTCCTCTGATAGAGTTTTCTGCTATGGTCTCACAGCAGTGAAAGCAGCTAAAAAAGAGCAGAAATGTATTTCTCAGCTGAAAAATCATGATGAAATAATCGCTGGAGGAGTGTACCAGTGTCATGTATCATTGATTAAAGTTGTGCATGTGATCTGAATTTGAAACCAACCCAGATGTAATAAAAAAAAAAAAATCCAGTTAAAGCTATGGTCTCTTCTCATGAAAAGCTGGGGGTGAATTCAGGATGTTTAAAAATTCAGGGGCCATTAAGGGGCCGCATAATATTGTGGCATGTTACTTACTTTTTGTTGAGCAAAAGTCCAGACAAGCTCAGTACTGCAATTTTAAGTCTTGTTCTTTTAGCTGCTTCCTTTAGGGGTCGCTGCAGCAGATCACCTGCCAACATCTCGCCCTATGGTCTTCATGCCTTTTGCCTGGAGGTCCATCTTCACCAGTCGTCGTCCAGCATATCCTCCATTCCTCGTCGGCACACGTCCAGAGCATGTCAACCTTACTTCTCTAACTTTGTGTGCAAACTGCTCAACCTGAGCTTTCCTTCTGAAGTACTCATTTCTAAACCTTCCACAAAAGCGATGCATGTTATTCTATGATATCAACAGCAGATGGAGCTCCAGAACAATCACTTGCTGTCCTGTCCAGGACCCCTGTGGATGCTGGAAGAGGCTCTACTTAACTTAAACAAGAAGAGGATCCATATAGGAGACAAACATATGGATGAACATTCTCCATTAGATTCAGGCTGATTTGAAGCTGCCAGAAATTCAGGGGGTTTTAACCAGATTCATCCACAACAGCACCCTATGTAGAGGTCGAGGCAAATTAAGTAGTCCATGCAAAATCTGATAGGGGTCAGGGAACGATTAAAGGGGTATGAAGTGAATCCTTTAAAAAGAAAAAAGAAAAGAAAAACAAGCACAAATTTGAGGGAAGAGAGAAAAGACTAATTGCACTTGCTGATCTATTAAACCTTTTTCAGACTGACTCGATCACACAGATATCTGCAAGTACACATTGAACATCATCCAGTAAAACTACAAAACTAATCCCAGTTACAAATATGGAGGTAAACATATTTAACATTAATTAGTTGCTTTAAATATTTTGTTTATTAGTCAAGAGCCAACATGTTAGTACTAAATATGTACTTAAGGACATGACGAGGCTGACGATATTCAAAGTTTTTGCACAATCACCTTTTTCCAAACATTTCTTTTCTGAAACTAAACACCACCTGTGGAAAATGAAGGGGAGTTTAAAGGTACATCCCATACTGCAATGTTGTCTCTCCCTGTTGTCTTAATCAGTTTCCTCTTCTCCAATTAATGGCACAGTAACTTAAGACGAGTAAAAATAGAACAAACTTAAACTTTTTAAAAGAAATGTAGACATAATGTGACTTACTGCCACAAAAGGCACAGTGTGTTGTAGCACTGCAACATCTGCTTGGGTGAATCATTTACAGTTTATTCAAATCGACGTCATATTTTGCATGCATGTTGGTGAAGCTGTAAATTTGCACATCAATCGAACGTGCTATCATTGAAAGTGTAATACCGGCTCACTTATAAGCACTTTATAACCCAACAAAGACTGCAAGAGTATTTGTTTCTTGCATGTATTTTACTTTAGGTAGAGATTTTATGTAGCGGTTTTAGAGCTCAAAAGGAGCTGTGTGTCCTTCAAGTAAGTTCAGAAATTTTATGATAAGGCGGCTGGTTTCACTGGCATCTTACAGCAGAGCCAGCCTCAGTTTGGTCATTAACTTCCTAGCTTTTCAGTACAGTATGGTCACCTCTAAAACAACACCAGCAGGTCTTTTCGCTGGTGGGATTTCTTGCACCATTGCAACAGTCAAACGTTTGATTAGTTAGATATAAACATTGAAGCTGCTTCCAGCTTGTTGCTTTAAATATTCACTCTGGTGTGATTATATAACATATAAATTCAACTGATAACCGCTGTGGAAAATAAGTAGGGAAAGAAGTCAACAACAACAATAATGTTCATTTGATTCATTTGTAATTAACGTGTTT
>NW_024582508.1:141586-167197 GCF_018398535.1 Haplochromis burtoni
CTTCCTGATCCAGATCGCAGCACATTTGAAGGCTTGCACAACAGTTCAGTCCTCTCTTTGGATCTGTCTAAAAGCAGAATATTTGCATTGCAACAAGGGGTGTTTAGTTCACTGAAAGAAGTCACAATCATTGATATATCCCAAAACAAAGTGAATCAAATACACAGAAATGCCTTTGAAGGTCTTCAGGATCATTTAAAAGTGCTCAACCTGTCACACAACCTGCTTGGGGAAATCTATTCTTACACATTTGCTTCTCTGACAAACCTCCAGGTATTAGATTTGTCTCATAATCACATTGGTGCACTGGGTTATCAGTCATTTAGTCGACTTCCCAACCTGAAATTATTATATCTAACAGGAAACTCTCTGAGAGATTTAGGCTTCCCTGCTCCTCTACCAAGTTTAGATTTTCTTTTACTAAATGACAACAAGTTGGCACCCTCATCAGTGAGCAGCATCTCTCAGTTTGCCAGTAACCTCATGCATCTAGACCTTCAGGACAACAGATTAACAGACTTGGAGGATGTCTCCACCATTTTGACCGGTTTAAAACGGCTGAGGCATCTCTTTTATGGAGGAAACAGAATCAGGAGTTGCTCCTTCAGCAGACGAGTCGGTCTGAATAATCTCACAGTTCTTGATCTTCACAGCAGCTCCCTGCAGTCTGTTTGGGCTCAGGGTAAATGTCTCAATCTGTTTGACAATTTTGGGCATGTTGCTGGTCTCAATTTGAGCTTCAATGCGCTGCAGTCACTCCCTCAAGGTGTTTTCAAGGGCCTCACTTCAGTAAGAGAGATGGACTTCTCGTACAACGCCTTAACATATATCCAGCCTGACATATTTCCAACAAGTCTAAAAGCACTCTACCTTTCCAACAACTTCATAGCCTCGCCTAACCCTGCCACTTTCCGCTCTCTGAGCTTCCTCGACCTCCGGATGAACCGATTCCACTGCAACGCTGATCTGAAGAGCTTCCTGACTTGGTTGAATGAGACCAACGTGACGCTGCTGAGTCCTGTTGAAGAGCTCAGATGTGAATTTCCTGCTAGTGTCTATAATGTTCCTCTGATAGAGTTTTCTGCTATGGTCTCACAGCAGTGAAAGCAGCTAAAAAAGAGCAGAAATGTATTTCTCAGCTGAAAAATCATGATGAAATAATCGCTGGAGGAGTGTACCAGTGTCATGTATCATTGATTAAAGTTGTGCATGTGATCTGAATTTGAAACCAACCCAGATGTAATAAAAAAAAAAAAATCCAGTTAAAGCTATGGTCTCTTCTCATGAAAAGCTGGGGGTGAATTCAGGATGTTTAAAAATTCAGGGGCCATTAAGGGGCCGCATAATATTGTGGCATGTTACTTACTTTTTGTTGAGCAAAAGTCCAGACAAGCTCAGTACTGCAATTTTAAGTCTTGTTCTTTTAGCTGCTTCCTTTAGGGGTCGCTGCAGCAGATCACCTGCCAACATCTCGCCCTATGGTCTTCATGCCTTTTGCCTGGAGGTCCATCTTCACCAGTCGTCGTCCAGCATATCCTCCATTCCTCGTCGGCACACGTCCAGAGCATGTCAACCTTACTTCTCTAACTTTGTGTGCAAACTGCTCAACCTGAGCTTTCCTTCTGAAGTACTCATTTCTAAACCTTCCACAAAAGCGATGCATGTTATTCTATGATATCAACAGCAGATGGAGCTCCAGAACAATCACTTGCTGTCCTGTCCAGGACCCCTGTGGATGCTGGAAGAGGCTCTACTTAACTTAAACAAGAAGAGGATCCATATAGGAGACAAACATATGGATGAACATTCTCCATTAGATTCAGGCTGATTTGAAGCTGCCAGAAATTCAGGGGGTTTTAACCAGATTCATCCACAACAGCACCCTATGTAGAGGTCGAGGCAAATTAAGTAGTCCATGCAAAATCTGATAGGGGTCAGGGAACGATTAAAGGGGTATGAAGTGAATCCTTTAAAAAGAAAAAAGAAAAGAAAAACAAGCACAAATTTGAGGGAAGAGAGAAAAGACTAATTGCACTTGCTGATCTATTAAACCTTTTTCAGACTGACTCGATCACACAGATATCTGCAAGTACACATTGAACATCATCCAGTAAAACTACAAAACTAATCCCAGTTACAAATATGGAGGTAAACATATTTAACATTAATTAGTTGCTTTAAATATTTTGTTTATTAGTCAAGAGCCAACATGTTAGTACTAAATATGTACTTAAGGACATGACGAGGCTGACGATATTCAAAGTTTTTGCACAATCACCTTTTTCCAAACATTTCTTTTCTGAAACTAAACACCACCTGTGGAAAATGAAGGGGAGTTTAAAGGTACATCCCATACTGCAATGTTGTCTCTCCCTGTTGTCTTAATCAGTTTCCTCTTCTCCAATTAATGGCACAGTAACTTAAGACGAGTAAAAATAGAACAAACTTAAACTTTTTAAAAGAAATGTAGACATAATGTGACTTACTGCCACAAAAGGCACAGTGTGTTGTAGCACTGCAACATCTGCTTGGGTGAATCATTTACAGTTTATTCAAATCGACGTCATATTTTGCATGCATGTTGGTGAAGCTGTAAATTTGCACATCAATCGAACGTGCTATCATTGAAAGTGTAATACCGGCTCACTTATAAGCACTTTATAACCCAACAAAGACTGCAAGAGTATTTGTTTCTTGCATGTATTTTACTTTAGGTAGAGATTTTATGTAGCGGTTTTAGAGCTCAAAAGGAGCTGTGTGTCCTTCAAGTAAGTTCAGAAATTTTATGATAAGGCGGCTGGTTTCACTGGCATCTTACAGCAGAGCCAGCCTCAGTTTGGTCATTAACTTCCTAGCTTTTCAGTACAGTATGGTCACCTCTAAAACAACACCAGCAGGTCTTTTCGCTGGTGGGATTTCTTGCACCATTGCAACAGTCAAACGTTTGATTAGTTAGATATAAACATTGAAGCTGCTTCCAGCTTGTTGCTTTAAATATTCACTCTGGTGTGATTATATAACATATAAATTCAACTGATAACCGCTGTGGAAAATAAGTAGGGAAAGAAGTCAACAACAACAATAATGTTCATTTGATTCATTTGTAATTAACGTGTTTTTAACCAAAAACAAGGGAGATCATACAAGCACATCTCGTTCATTTATGAAGTTGCACATCTGGAAAATCCACAAGAAAAGTCCAAATCAACAACCAGAGTCCAAGGGGAACAAACAGAACGGGACCCCCTACCAGAAAAGGACACATGAGCCGAGTCAAAAGGCAAAGTCCAGCAGGAGGAAAACATACACACCAGCAGAGGACTGCAGAACATGCAAGGTATTTCCCCTCATCATGTAAACCTGGATTCTGCAAAAGAAAAAGGGGAATGCCGTTCAGCATTATATTTATCCTGCAGTGACTGATGTAACACTCAACACATGTGAACACCCACAGATAAAAACCCAGCCACAGAATCCTCTGTAGAATTTAGCTTTTCACTTTGGACAGGCAACATCATTTTTTTAACCCAAGAACAAAGATTTAAACTTCTTTTTTTAAGGAACGCGGTGATGTGGACGATGGGCCTTCAGGTGGTTGCCATCTGTGTTTCCCTGCAGGTTTGTAAGCATAAACCTATCATAAACGAGAATGTGTTAGATATAAAGAACTTCTGCAGAGGTGGGAAGTAACAAAGTACAAATACTTCGTTACTGTACTTAAGTAGAATTTTCAGGTATATGTACTTTACCTGAGTAAAATGACTTGAGTACTTTTGGTTTAACATTTGAGGGGAGTTATTATTTTACTGCGAGCCTTCAAACATCAAACTGATTTGAGCCTGAACTGGAACACATGAAAGTTGATCATGCTTGTGTATTAATCACCACAGGATGGTGCGTAAAAACAGATAGGAGAGGCAAAATAAACATTGTCCATAGTCAGGGTTTAAAGTGGAGGAAGAAGAGAGGTTAGATTTAAAGGTAAGGACTGCTCAATGCTGTTTGATAAACTGGAAATTTAAAGCTTACATGTAAATTCTCATGTTTTTAAATGTGACGTGTATGTATGTTTTTTCATATTATACAAATCAAACTGAGGTAGACTAACTGTGCTATTTAATGGTTGCATGAAAATGCTTAAACAGGTTAGTTAGGTCAGGGCACATGGGCAGAGGATTTTCATTCAACAATCTTCCTGATCCAGATCGCAGCACATTTGAAGGCTTGCACAACAGTTCAGTCCTCTCATTGGATCTGTCTGTCTGCCTTTGAAGGTCTTCAGGATCATTTAAAAGTGCTTACCAGAAATCTTTGCAGTGTGTCTTTAAAAAGAGGAAATTGGGGGGAAATGTTACACAAAAAAAGAAGTTATGTGCCTAAAATCCACCTACAGCAAATAAACAGTATCTCTAAAAACAACTGCCCTTAAGAAATAGGAAAAGAAATCCAGAAAAGGCCAGACAAAGGACTTGAGCGCGAGGAGAAAAGGCTGATTTATGCCACAGTAAACAAAAACTGGACTAAAAATCAGTTGGAGCAGGTCTTTTGGTTCAAATTGTCATTTGAAGTTGGATCACAGACTTGTCTCACAGTCTCTTCTGTCCTGTGGTCTTGGACATTAGATGGGCAAAAAAGAGGACAAACTTAGATTCCTGCCACAAAAGTCACCTTTTTGTCGGTCTATACAACAGAATTAAACTTGGGAGAATCATTTATATATTCACAGTCATATTTTACACGAGCGCTGGTGCTACTGTAAATTTGCAGTCAAATCAAACTTGTTTTCACTGACATTGTAGAACCATTAATTTAAAGGGACTTTCTAACTCATGTGAAGACTGTTTGTTTGTTTGGTTTTTTGCAGGTATTTTATTTTAGCCTGATGTGATATACTGATGTATTTTACATGTAAAAATGAGCTGTGTCCTTTCATGCTAAAGCAGCTGTTTTTGCTGACATCTTACAGCAGAGGGCAGCCTCAGCTCAGTCAATAATCACTGACCTCCATGATGCTTTTCAGTACAGTAAGGCCACGTCTGAAAACACACCAGCAGGTCTTTTCAGTGCTGGGATTTTTGTGCAGCAATGCAGCGATCAGATGTCTGATCGGTTAGATATAAACAGTGAAGCTGCTTCCATCCAGCTAAAAAAAAATAAATCAAGGAGTTCACAAGAGATAAAATTAACTCTGCATTAGCGGGTAAATTAGGTCTGGTAACTGCTGAGGCGAGATAAGTAGAGAACGAGGTCAACAAAAATAATGCTCATTTGACTGTAACTGAAGCGTTTTTAGAAACTACACAAAAACACATCATGGTGTAACAGCTAAACCGGGACTCCAAAATGAACGTCAGCAGAGCTCATGCTCTGTTTTCTGTGTTTCCATTTGTTATAATCTGCTTGTAACTGCATAAATTATTGAACCAAATGTGCTCCTACCATCCTAATAAAGCAGCTCTCTCCTCTCTTCATTAAATATTAAAGATCAAGAGCAGGAGGACTGAGGGCAGACTGCTGATAAGACTCAGATTTATAGACCTGTGCATGTGTGCGTGTGTGTCGCGGAATCATATCTAACATGATTGTGTAATTATAAACACTTATATATCATTGGAAGACTTATAACTAAGCAAATCAATAATCTAATTTAGGTTTGAAACATTTAATACATGTGATTTTAATTTAAGATATAAGTGTTCTTTTATGACTTGATAATAATGTAGTACTAGTGAGGTAATAAAGTGTTAACAAGAAGCTAATAAAATGAAAATAGCAAGCTATTACCAGTTAAACACCAAGGTAACAACCAATTAGCCATAGTATACTAAAATATTGATAACATATTGGTATTGTAGCTTATTACAGATTAATAATCTATTAACTCAAATGACAAGAAGTGTGATGATTACCTGGAAACTTGTGTGCTAGTTTTCGAGTAATAACCAGCAATCAGGGCTGCAAAATTCAAAACTACATGATTCTAATAAATTCTGTAACAGCATTTCTTATAGCTGAAAATCTAGAACTACTAAAACATGTCAGTGATGGCTATTATGTTTTTTTTTATATCACAGCAAAGGGAATTAAACAGTGTATATGTAGCTGAATGATGCCCTGACTTCAATTCATAGTTCACTAAATACTTATTGACGTGCAAATACAAGATCCGTGGCTATGCAAACCCCATAAGACCAATAAAAGAATCATGGCTGACCTGCCACATGGTCTCTCATGGTTTCTCTGAAAAGTAATTTGAATTTATATTGATAATAACCGAATAAATCTATTCGGCTTAATGTGAAGTTAGAAAACAAACATTGTTGATGTAAAGTTACCCTTACAGGAAGAGTAATCAGGACGATGAAATCAAGTGCGAAATATAGCATTAACCCATTGGATTTAATCTATTTGAGCCTACAACATCATCTCAGTCACAAAATGCTAATCTGACAGGCTGGACACAGTTTCACATTGAAAATCTATTAGAAATCTTATATTGTTATTCAATCCTTTTCACAGGATGAAATAAATGATGACGAACCTTTTGCTTGTGATTCTACTTTCCTGTCACCTTTTGTCCTTCCCTCCTCCTTTTCTTCTGCTATCACTTTCTCCTTTCACAATAAAAGCATCAGACATCACAAGCCTTTAATGGCCCATCAAAAGATGAAAACATTTCTCTCACCTTGTTTGCTGTTACAGATTCTCTCCCACAGATACTGTTCTCGGATTTTCACAGTGCTATGTGTCCTCCTCATATTATGTCACTCATTTTAGACAGTATGAGCAAACTATTCTTCATGCAAAGCAAAGGTCAGTATTAAAACCTTCATTTGCCTTTATTTTACTGTTTTATCTCATTTTCGTTTCAGCACTTTTAAAATGGCGTAACTTTTAGCAAATTTAAATATTTTGTGTCCTAACATGACGTGTTAACTGTTTCTACCTTTATGTTGATTGATTAATGCCATCATGTGATAGATCTTTTGCGCAAAGTATGTCCACAAGCAGCAGAAGAACATTTGTTTTCTTTGTTGTGATCAGTTTTCATCTTCAAGAGCACCTTCAGACCTCCTGTACTCACAGCAGGTGTAACACTGTTGGATTCACAGTCCATTCATTTTTGTATTTTAGAGCCGGCGTTCTTCTTGGTGAACTTGTTTGTGTTTTAGTATTGGCTGTCTTAACAAGGCTAATGGCCTCATAACTAATAAGATTAAGTGAGAGCAAATAAAGTGAAATGTTATTGCTCACCTTTGCCCAGAAAAAACACGCATGAAAATGAAACTGCCTAAAACAAATCAATGCTAAATTTATTGATTTGAGGATGAAAATGGATGAGAAGGAGGCTGTGATCTTTTTTTTATTTCCGTCAATGCCATCTGATCCACCATGTTACATTCATATACATCAACACACAAACCCCCATCGATGCCATCCCCATCCCCTTCACCCTCTACTGGCAGGTTACCATGGAAACAGGCTCAGTATCCACCTCCTCCACAGTTATTCCTCACTTCCTGATTGTCTTTGGATGCCTGCATCCATCCACCCCTCCTCCTCTCTTCCATCCGCGTCCTCGCCTCCCTCCTCCCCGCCCCCACAGCCACAGCTAAAATGTCTATAAATTAGCAGCACTCAGAGGGAAATTGTTTACGTTACGTCATACCTTTGTTCCTACATTATTCAAAAAATCACGCTCATGCTCGCATCGCTGTCTGCCCTAGAAATTAAAACATGATTCATGAGTGTTTTGGGGGCAGGACTGATGCTGCAGATTAAACAGCATACACAAATTAGCATTTAAATGAGGTCTTTCAGAATCATAAACAACATTCTGTGTGAATTTTTTTTCCCTTAAATTTCTATATTTTTGTTTGTTTTTTGAGCACTTATCTGTAACCAGAAAGAAATTCCAAGTTCTGAACTCAAAATATGGACTGATGTCCCATTTTTTGGAGGCTTGAGGTTGTCTTAGGTACGAAAAATCAAACACTAGCACGAGGAAAATCTCATTGCAGAACTGAGGGACACTGCACCCTCATATGCTAAAGACTTTAAACTTATGATCTAACTCTAACTGCCAGCATAAATTCACCAGGATAGTATTTAGTGATTTCTCTTATATACAGATTTTCTTTTGCATCTTATAGTGCTTCCGCAGTGGCGTCACACCTGTAAGCTACATCCATTTTCCATTTTCATTTATTGATTGTAAGGAAGATTTATGCTGATCTTCTACCACTTAGCAAAGGACGATACATGTGCAACACGGTCTGAATACCTCAAGGAGTTTTACATTGTAAGGTAAAGACCATACAATGGTAATCTGTGAAGCTCACAGAGATTACTTCCACAAACACAGACCTCATTATTTGTAACCTTGTCCATGTTTAATACGAGCATCCAAATAAATGCACAAAATATTGTATGAGAAGTATCAGCAATAAAGCAGTTGAATGGATTTAACCTCCATTATACAATATGAACACAAGAAGCTTCAGAGCAGTTAAAGTCTATTTTTAGATATTTATATATACACATTAAAAACTGGGTCAGCTGCAGGCTGAGATACTGATAACTAAACATATAAAATGCTCTGTGTGTGTTTCTAAATGGCTTTAACCATTCCAAAAGCATCTGATATTAATTTGTAACTAGAAAATAGTTTCTTTTTGCCATTTCAAACCTTTAGGTCTAACATAACTGAGTATTAAAGTGGCATGAGTGTTTACTCTGCTCCCTTAACTAAAACAATTCTAAAACCAGAATGTCAAGTTGTATTCGGCTCCAGTATCCTAAGGCTTCATTTTTGTAAACTAAATATTTCTGGGTTTTGGACTTCTGTTCGTATTTGCAGCCCCAGTGAGAGCTCAAGCATGCATTGAAAATGCCAAGAAATCTCAGGAATGTCCAAGTTTCCATTTGATTTGATGTGTGGAGATGTGCTGCACATTGGTGATATACACTTTACTTTTACACGGGTCAATGACTCTTCTTTGCTGTTGTACACCCACTGAGGGGGTTTAGCTGCGGTTCCTCCTTTCGCATCAATAATACATTGATGGTTAGTCAGTCTGACCCCCTGCTGTTTCCTCCTTTTACCCTTTAGGAAGTAATGAACCCAGTGACACTAAATTGTGCACACCTGACTGCACACAGCCTGCTAAATTTCTTTTTTATTTACTGTACAATTTGATAGAAACCACATGTCAAAGAAGAAGAAAAATGTGTTCAGTGAACGTATGTTCGTGTTGATTCCTGGGTACAACAGGTGCTCCATCCTTGAGATGGCAACCTCTGGTTCTCATTTCTTTACTGATCATGGGTTTAAAGAAGCTGCTGCTGGTGAAGCTCTTTGACAGACGACTGAATGAAGGAATGTTTGACTGAAGCCAGCTTGTGTGGCTTCAGCAGCACATGAGACATGTTTTTGAGTCCAAAAACAACCCGTGTGTCCAAGTTTCCATTGTTTAGAAGAGGCTTAATTTATCATTTTGATTCACAACTACAGGCAGAAGTCAGATTGTTTTTTACTTCCAAGACATTTTCAGACTCAGGGTGTGATTTCTCTGACTTTAGATGAGGAAAAATTTAAACACCGCCTCTTATTTTCACTTTTTAAGTCCCAAAGAAAGTGCCAACCAGGATTTCTAATGGTCACTTCCAAATTCCAGTGACCATTATTGGGTTTAAACTATATGTCGATATGTCCAGGCCATTCTTGCCGTCTCCTCATTGGTGAAAGTGTTTGTTGTAAATATTGTTTATATATTTTACTCCTTACATATGCTGTTTAAACTGCTGCCTGTAAAATGTTTTTATCGTATAACTGTTGAAGGCAATGTGGCAAATAGTGTCAGTCGACCATAGGAGTTGCACTGTGTTCCACGGATGTTGCTGGAAGTTCGTTTCAACGCAGTTTTCTTTCATATCATATAGCACCAAATCACAACCACAGTTGCCTCCAGGCAAATGCATCCTCATGTGAGTTTAGGCAGCAGCAGCTGTTTTTATAGGTTCCACCACGTTAAGACTATTTCTTGCACTTTCAGTGAAGCAGTTTTTCTAATAAAATAACCTTTTGTTTGGAAAACTGAAGCTAAATACTGTCACACTGGTGCACATGACCACCAGTATAAATATTCCACGAGGATTAATATAAAATTATTTATATGTATGTAAGTTAAGGTTAATTATTTACTTAACCTTAACTTAATAAACAATTGCTTAAGTTTCATTTTTACTTCATGTCTTCTTAATAAAATGTGTCTTTGTGAGGCACCAGTCTTTTTGAAAAAAGTGCCACCTAAAAAAACACTAATTCACCTCAGTGGAGGCCAGATTTTAGTCTGCAGTATCGACTGGTTCACCCCATCCTGATGCATGAACTGCATTTTCATTGATGCCAGATGGCACAATGAGATGCATTAGTTGAAAGTTGTTTTGTGTTAAACTATCTTCATGGCAAAGCTTAAACTTACATGGTATTATTTATTTAATGAACTCTACACCGCTCTAAAAAGGTCACATTTTTGACACAAACTATTCATAATTCATGAATCTAATATGAATCCAGGATGATCAGATGTCCCTCTTCATGTGTGACTGCACAGCATTTTTATTTATTGTCCCCTTGTCCCGAGACAATGGCTGACGTTTTGACTCTGCAGAACATGTGCTTTTCTAAATTCTGTGACGAGAAGGCTTTGTTTTGTATTTAAATAAAGATTAGCCTGTCTTAAGATGTGACCATCAGTGAAAGTTCCAAGTCACCAAAAAGCAACAAGCTTTGTAGATTTTGCTAAATATCATGGAAACTGCCACAAAGAAAATTAAGATGCAGTTTATACTGAGAAATAGAGCGTTTGGCTGTTGTGCTAGAGTTGCTTTTCAGTTTTGCACAGTATATTTATGTCATAATGGGTTAAAATGGATGCATCTCTACTGAAACACTAAGACTATTACCACACAGAGGAGGCGCTGAAATAACAGAGGATACAGGAGCATATAAAGACTATTATATTAGACCACTTCGGCCTTGTTTAATTCTTATTTACTTGACAAAAGACCTGGAATATTTGCACGTTAATGTAATATATTTGACGTCCTGCCAGCATTGTTGACGCGCCCCACGTAGTCCCAGACAAACGTCGTGTTTGTCCCACATTTAGTTTGCTGGGATCTGGTCACCATCCGCCCATCCGTGTTTGTTTGTTGAATTAAAATCCCAGTAAAATAATTCTGACAGTGTGACATGCCTCGTGTTCTTCATTTTAATTACATTAGTTTTTAAGACATTTCATTTAAATTAGACACTGCAGGGGGACAGATAAATGATGGGAGGCAACAGGAATGACAACGGTCATCATTCAGGTCTTGAGCACCTCGTCTGACCAACAACAGTACACATCGTATATTCTTATTTTTGTGTGTGTACTCATTTCCAAAAGCCAACACTGACATAAACTCTCTGACGATGAAGTCCAACTTCTACATAGAAAACAGACCAAACCTGCTTTGAAAAATCCAGAATACATGAAACCTTCACCTTTAAATCTGCAGTGGTCATGACTAGAAACACAAACAGGCAATCATACGGCGCTTTGTACACAACAGACACACACAAACACACAGACACACACACACAACAGTCTGGGCAGTTCAGCATTGCAGCCAGCTGTTTTCAGAGATGATCTGACATGCAAAAGAGGAAAGGGCTCTGCCGGAGGAGGAACTGGAGGAACTGATTTATACAGAGTTTCTGAGGTTCATATGGTCATGTAGTTTCCTGCCAGAAGATCATTTCCATGTAGTCTGTCAGCTTTCAGCAGAGGTGGTGGTGGTGTGTTTGTGTCCCAGCAGTGGGCCTCACTGAGAAGTCTGTAAGGCGGCCACTGGCCAAAAGAGGAAGTTGATGTTGAGAGATCAAATAAATAATAATAATAATAATGGCAATAAAAAAAAGCTCTCTTCATTAAAGCTTTACTGTGCCGCTGCGGGTGTGGCAGTGTGACATGCTGCCAAGGACACATTAGAAGGGGAGGAAGTCATGGATTTTGGAGTCTGACACCTGAAAAAACAAAAAACAAAAGTTGTATAATATATGTATAATATGTACAATCACAGATTATTGAGATTATGAAGCTGAGAAAATGACAGATAAACCATCAGATTAGGGCAAGAGGGTGTGGCTAATCCTGAATAATCCCATTTACTGTAGAGATGCTCTGATGCTAAACCATTTACAGTTCACAGGTCACATGCACAGGCTGAACAGTGGAAGCGGGTTTCAAACACAAAAATGACAAAGTATTCTCAGCTCTATTTCCAGATGTAGAAACATCTGAGCAGCAGCAGCGTGCAGTAAGTGTATGCCAATAAAGAACGACAACATCTGTTTTATTTATATGAGAAGAGGCTGCATTAATTTGACCTCACCAAGACTGGGACTTTCGAACGCCTTTCTCCTTGGTGGGCGAGCTGTCCACCGAGGGACTTTGGTTCGGTTCTCCATCCTTCGAGCAATCGACTGAGGCGGTGTTTGGAGGAGTCATGTCCAGCTCCAGAAACATGATGTTCTCAGCCTGAACACATTATGAAAACATTACCTACAGTTAGTAACACATTATATGGATCAAAGTATTGAAAAAAAGTGTTTTCAGCCCCTTAACAACAGGTGTATAAAATCAAGAAACTAGCCGTTCAATCTGCCTTTATAAACATTTGTTATTGCAAAGAGACTTTGACCATGGTACTTTAATAGGATGCCCCCACTGCAACAAGTCAGTACTTAACTGCAGAGAAAGCTGCTGTGGCATTAACATCAGCACAAAAACTGCTTGCTGGGAGGTTCATTCAATGGCTAAGTAGCTCTCGGTCACTTTTACTGAATGCTGTGTTACTCTATTAAAAGCTGAGTCCATTAATTTCATAGCAAATGCTTTAATAAAGTATGGTGCATTTTTATAGTTAAGGGTTTTTTATAAGCAAAGCAACAAAAAAAAAGAAAGTAATGTCATGATCCTGAGATCGTCATGATATTTTTGCCACTTGGTTTCTAGTTCCTTCAATTTCCAGTGCCTTAAGATTCCAGTATGTTTTTTATTGTTCATGTTTAGTGTTGGTTTTTATATTTCAATGAGTCTTAAGTCTGACTTTGACTTTGACAGATGGTAAAAATACCATTACTAGTAAATATTCAAAACTATAAGAGTAAATCATGCTTGAAATCTTTAAAACTGAAAAACTGATATTTAGTCTTTCAGGATCCACAAGGACAAATTAAACAGAATATAAACTGACTGACCTATAATGGAAATAAAAATTTACATAATTAATTAAATAACATTCAGAATAAAGATTTATGAAAAAACAAAAAAACCATACTTCTTTACATTAAAATTTAATGATTTATATTTGTGGGCTTGTTTTATGTCCTCAAAAGGATGCCAAGTCATCACACACACAGACACTTACCCTGTATCTGGAATGACCTCCCATCGCTATGGCAACCCTGGCATACTGGCTGATGGGTCGTTTGTATCCGACTGCAGATGCTGGCCTTTTCTTCATCTGCGAGGATTTACTGAACGGAAGAAAAGTCGGGATCAATGAGACACACAAAAACCCAATTTGGAATCAATTCTCAAAACACCAAAAAAGCCAGAAAAAGGAGGATGCCACTCAAACAGCAGCGGAAGAAGATGAGAAGAAGAGATAATCATATGATGCACGGCGCCCAGAGATCTAAACTAAAGCCTGACTAAATTTAAGAGTTTATTCTTTTACATCGAAAACAGACGCTGACCTTTCAGCAGGAACAAGTGACTGGAACTTCCACTGGTCTTCCTCAGGGTCAAAGACCAGCCTGTTCATTATCTTATTCTTCTCCTCGGGCGGGATGAAGTTCTCTATGATCAGATACCTGCGTGTTCACAACACAGAGTGATGCAAGAAGTAATGGTTTATATCATATACAAGTCTGGAGTCATGTGGTTGTAATAGCAAATGCACTATGAGTAAGATTTTAGGGGTTTATTTGTATACTTTTCACATTTTAAACAGAAAAAATGATTTTCTTTGAATTTGTAAAGTCTTTTTTACTCATAAACACTAAACCTACTGATAAATGAACTCTTGATTAGAAGCTTTTTTATGGGTTTAGCTGTTTCTTCAAATCAACATAACTTAGCTATTTAACTGGCTGCACAAAAACAAGTTTAAAAGAACAGCTTAACAAATATTTTATGGTCTTATTACAATACTATTACAAAGCACTTTCACTGCTTAGAGAAATTTTAAAAAAGGAAAAGAAGAAAGAGCATCTGGCTATCACAGCTGCTAGCAGGGCTCTTTTTGGAAAGCATAATGAGAAATGTAGACTTCTGACAATGAAGAAAGGTTTACGCAGCAGGGGAGCAAACAAAAAGAAGAAAAAAACTGTTAACAAAACTGTAAAAGTACTGAGTTTGGCAAAAAAAAAAGACCCCTACCTCTGCAAGAACAGATTTCAAGTAAAAGCATTTCTTAACTGCTTACCTTGCAGCCGTACTTTTGCATAGAATAAAAGACAACCGGTAAAAGCCTAACACAATTTTTTATTTAGTGTAAACACTCAGTCTGCAAAGGAAGTAACTATTTAAATGAGGGATGTCACAGTCATTTTACATCAATGGCCACATACAGCCCATTTTGATGGTGAGACGAGTGAAACTGCCATTTCTATCACTCTAAAGATGTTTAATTATACGTTTAATCCCTGAGATATTTTTAACATAAGATAAAGAGGCGCAATTTCTACATGATACATGCATAAAATTACTGTCCTGTAGTTAGTTAGGGGTTTTTTTTTGATGATGAATGAAAATGTTCTTTTTGTTTTTTAACCAAAATTTTCATATTGGAGAGTAAAAAACAGGAACTTTTCTGTCATTTAATTGTTTATCTATTACTTAACTATTTTGGTGTATTATGAGTGACTGTGAAGTCTGCGGACCAGAATGGGGTCTTTGCCAGGCCAATGCTGGCCCCCTGGCCTTATGTTTGATCTTTAAATGGGGCGTATTGCTTTGAAGAATCCCGTACTGTATGTGGCGATTTTTGAGCACTCTTTGTGATTTGTGGTTGACTCACTTGAACTTGAGCTCTCTGGTGAGCTCGTTCTGAGTTTGCTCGAGCTCCTGTCTGCTCCTCACGTGCTCGTCGTTCACGTCCTTGATCTCTACTTTGATTGCCTGGAGCTTGGCGTACAGCTGGAAGAAACGACAAAGACATGCAAGCGAGAGGAGCAATCAGGCCTGAGGTTCCCAGTGAAGATGGACTGGTCTACAACTTGCTGCAGCTCGGTTGCCCATAGCAACAGCACTGGAGGCGCTGGTGTCTGGTGAACAGGCCAGCCAATGGGAGCTCTCCTCCTCTAATTCCTCCTCCTGGTTCCTCCTGAGATTTCACACTGTTCATTCTTTGACTTCACCCGAGGCTTCAAACATAAAGGCGAATCCTGACTTCAGCTGTGAATCATGACACTGCAGGCTCTGCAGCTCGGACACGCAGAGCACCCCCCCCAAAAAAAAAAAGTCAAATCAATAAGAAGCATCTGGGGCAAATCTCAATTTTAGGACAGATTTTCACAGATGCTAGCTTAAAAAATTTAAATACCTTTAAAAACCGCCAGAAATTGGATTTGACAGTTAAATTTAGACTTCAAAGCTGAAGCCTTAATGTTACATTACAGAAAGGTACTCTCACTCTCTTCTTATGCTAAGAAAAATGTGGCTAAAAGTGCTTTTATCACTGAATTCTGGTCCCTGTTGGTTTTGCAGTGTTTCTGTCTTTCCCAGTCTCCATCCTGATTTTTAGTGTTAGCTGTAATATCCCCGGAAGTTTGTTTTTCCTGCTGTTCCTCTAGCCTTTTTGCTTCAGTGCTAACTTGGTTTCACCTTTTATCATTTAGTTTTGTTGACTTATCAGCTTTGGAGTAAAGCTTGCTCTTTGCTTTATGTCATGCACTTGTATGCAGTTGCTTCCACCTCTCTGCTAAACCATGATAATATGTCCTTTTGTCCCTGAAAATCTCTTTAAGCTTGAAATTACTTTAATTTTAGTGAATTGCTTCAGTTAACACAACAAACTGTGACACATGTTCCTAAGGAAAAATGTGTATTCCTCATCCAGTGAATGCTCAGGTCGCTAGCATATTGCTACTGTTTGAACAGCAGTGAGAGCACTGTCCAGCTACTCTCCAAGCTGCAGTTAAATTAAGAACATGGAGAACGTTCACCTTCAAAATAAAAGCTGTGCCTCAACGCTACAGCCAGCATTTTTAAAAAGGCAAACCTTTTTACTTTTCAAGTTTTACTACTGCTGGGTGAGTATCAGCGAGTATTTGTAGACAAACATGAAAAACTACAGGTAACCGTGGCAATCTTTTTTTCTTTTTTTTACATTACCTACAATCATTATTCCAACTTAACAGTTAACATGATCAACTTCTCAGTTGATCATTAAATAATGACTTTGGAAGGAAAAAAATTATCATTGGCTATTTTAAGAAATAGGATTCTGCAGTAGTGGGTTTTTTTTTCTTCTCCAGCAAACAAGGTGTCAGTGACATTTTTGTAGTCACTGAGCTTTACGGACTGCCCACTGAGTTTTGAATGCACAGCGTGAAAAACACCCCCTCTTTTCTTCAGACTGACGGCATCATGCAGTGTGAGAGGAGTAGATGGACCTACGTTTGGGAATCAGGGCAGCAAAGATCAGCAAAGGATCATTAGTTACATTGTCGCCCGCACTCGCACAACGGGCCGCTTGGTGTTAGTCCTGCTGGTCGCGTCCGTGCAGCGAGATAGGGACACGGAAAGAGAGGGGAAGGATGTAATAGGTTCGGTGTTTGCACTGGTGAGGGAGAGGTTTAGTGAGTTACTGGGGGATTTGAAGTGAAGGAAGACTGAGGTTAGTGCAGAAAGCGTGAATACGTAAAAATGGCAGATAGGGAGGGAGGGAAAGGGACGGCAGGACAAACCTTGAGGTACTGAGATTTAAGTGTGTGTCCGAACGAAGCGAGTGTCCAAGTCAAGGGGTCATTTGTGATCCAGGTCAAAGGTCAAAGGGAAAGAAGGGGGTAAAGAGGGACATTCTCACATTAGGAACAAAAAGGGAAGGTCTGTAAGTGTGTGCACGTTAAAACACACCTATACTACTATGTCTATTACCTCTTTTGCAAAAGTGTGTGCGAGAGTAGAAATGAGGATATCTACTGTATTTCTACTTGTGTGCATCAGATTTTTTTCTGCATCATCAGGATATTTTACCTTCTTGAGTTTCTTTGTCTTGGCTTCAACCTCCTGCTGCAGAGAAGTGAAAGTCTCCCTCAGTTCCAGCGTCTCTTCATCCTGAATCAACACTTGCTGCTGGATCTCGCGCTCCTTACGCGTCTGAAAGCAGAATGCAAATATCACCCTGTTCCTTTGTGGATTCTCCTCAGCTCTGGAGTGTTTTTATCAATTCAGGCTGCAGAAAACACTAATTACTGTAAATGTTAAACAAACTGCTGCAGAAAAGATTTCTCCTAAGGTTTTAAATGTATGCCTGAAGTATGAACTGTGCAGCTGTACTGAGTAAATTAGTGTACTACTGCAAAAAACGCTTTACCTGCTCTGCTATCTCCTGCCTTTTTATCTCCAGCATCTTCTGCTGCTCATTGGTGTGATCTATGATGTTCTTTCCACCGACCAGCAGCTTGCTCTCCATCGCCTGAAAAAACAAACAACATTTTGATTAATATTTCTGAAGCTACTTTATTATATGCTTTATATTCTCCGTCAAATGCCACACATCCTGCAGGGTTCTGTATTTAATGTCACATCAAAAAGTCACTATACAGCTAAAGTTTAAACAAGCACACTGTTAAAAATGAAAGTGGAAAAACAGTTTTTGCTATTAAACATCATTAGAAAAACATCCTCAAATGAATTTCTGGACACACAGTCCATAAAAGCCAAAGGAAAATAATGTGTATTTATTACTATAAATACAGCAGCGTGGCAGTTAGCACTGTTGCCTCATAGCAAGAAGGTCCTGAGTTCAACACCACCATTTGAAGCCTTTCAGTGTGGAGTTTGCACGTTCTCCCTCTGTTCACGTGGTTTCTCTCCAGGTACTCCAGCTTTCGCCCACAGTTTCCATAGGTTAATCTAAATCATAGGTGTGAATTTGAAGGTAAATGATTCACTGTCTCTATGTGTTGGCTTGGTGACAACTAGTAACAGGGTGTACTTTTCCTCCCTCCCTATGGTGGCTGAAAGTTGCTCAAGCCCCCTGCGACACTGAAGAGGATGGATAAATAATGTGTTCAAAAGGGGTAAGAAGCTTACATTTAAGCAGCATTTAATGTGCCTCTAGATCACTGTTTATACTCAGTAACAGCTAATGCCGACTACTAATTATGTTAATTGCCTGCTGTAAATTGATACTAACTGGATCACAGTAGATTTGTGTTTTCCTTATTATTTCTTTTGTGGTGCTCTTTTAACATTTGCCCAAACAATACAACACAAAACAATAGTGTATATTAGCAGGTATAAACCCCGTTATTAATATAAATCAAAGGCTTAATATAGAAATTTCATCTGACGTCAACCCTTGCTGACAAAAATTGAACGCTAACGGAAAAGAAGAACTAGAGAGTTTTACTTCTTTGCTTTTGAACCTTTGCGAGGTCAAGATAAGTTCATCTGGACATTAAACAATTGGGTCTTTGTGCGTGTTCGTCAGTGCAGACTTTGTGCTGATGAGGCAGACGGACGCTGGCAGCTTAGCATCGACATGACGACACGCGACAACAAGCTGAGCTCTGCTGAAACTCTGCAGAATCACAAACCGTGTCAAAGTAAAGCAGTGCAAAGTTACAGTGTAAAATATGTTGGCACCTTCTTGTTGATTTTCTAAAGGTAATGATGAGCGATAACCACTTTAATGTATTTAGCAAAGACATTCATTGAGATTAACATCTCCTTTTCAGGGGTTACCTGGCCAAGAAAGCACAATAAAGCTGACTTTGACTTTGACTATCCTCTAGTGCCATTGATGGTTACATGTCCTCCTACAATTGCACACGTATTGAGCTTCTCCCAGTCAGACTAACGCTTCTTTTGGAGTCTTGTTTCCAACCCAAACAACCACAGTGACTCGTTTGCAGACCTGTGAAAGCCTTTGGGACAAGAAATAAGGTGAACATGCCAAATCTGTCTTCATTTTAGTTCAATGTTGTGCAAATGCCAGAATGCAATGCAAAGCATGAATGCGTCAGATCTAGTTTTTCGACCACAGATGGATGGACTTGATATTTTGTGCACATACTCATACCCCCATTAGGATTCATTGTAATAGCTCTGTTGATCTCTTAAGCTTTGATCTTAACCAACAATAATTAATAATGCCTGCACACTGCTTTGTTGTAACGTTTGTACAGTGACAGTGTCATGGCCCTGGTATTCTGTAGTTTTTGTTGTTGTTCCTAGTTGATCCAGGAGTCGGTGCTCCCCGGTCTCTGGTGTTATTCTTACTTCAGTGTATTCTTCATGTTGCAGCGTCAGTTATGTCTTTTAGTTACTTCTTATTTTACTTTGAGGGTTTTTTTCTCTTGTGCCTTCTTTTGGTTTTACTTCCTGCTCCTTTCCTTGCCCTCCTTACTTTTATTGCTTTAATTTCTACTTTTTCTTATATGAGAATATGTAAGTTACAAGTATCATGTATGTCTTTACTTGACTGTTCCAAACTCAATATCATTTCGAGCCTCTGATTACAGCTTTTCTAGTTACTGCAGAGATTAAAGGTCTGGAGTCACAGTGATGCAATTTTCAAGTTATGAAAATTGCACATGTTCTTGTCATTATCTGCCTCCCTGCTCTAAAGGACGATTTAAGTAACAAGGAAATACAGGAAGAGAGGAAAACGGAAATAAGCTCCCACAGACGGACAATGCATTGGTCACATTCCAGATTACAAAAAGACAGTGTGTGCATGTGGCAACTCTGTGCAGCCTATATGGTTTTCGCTCTCCAATGGGCTGTATGGGTGAGCACGAAAACACACTCTTACACCCAAGCAGAGGACAGTGGAGTCCTTCAGAGGGGATGCGTCTGCAGCAGGTTTCCACAGAAAGCCTCTTTGTTTTGAGCTGTCTTTGTGTTTGCTGCGTGAATGTGTCCGTGAGCGACCGGTTCGCTGTGCTTTGTGTTCTGTCATATTCTTTCAGCTTCATTAAAGGGCTGATTCATGTCAGGGATTTTCCCTCTCATGCATTCTATGTCTGCCCTCCCTGACAGGCTAGCTGGATCCCTTACACACAGTCTTTATGATGTGAAACGTCGGTGACTTAAACGGCCACTTGACATTTTGGATTTAACTCAAAGTTTGAGTCTGTCTCATTCATCACGCACTAATCTTGTAAAGCAAAATCACGTTTTAGCTTGATTCAAAATTGCAAAAACATTTAAATCTAAATCCAGAACCGTCAAAGTGCTTCCCACGGGTGCTTGCACATTTCATTCATCCGCAGTTCACACTGATATATTACATACTTGCCCAGGTAGCATTTCTCTCCATTAGCAACCCTTCTCCTCTCCCAATAATTACACACTAAGCCTTCTTAACTTTAACAAATACAGCTGGTGGCAACAAATTTTAGAGCCACCTTACTAACAATTAAAAAAATACTGGTGCCAGTGTTCAGTCTCCTAGCAGATGCACCTGTGGTATGGATTTGAAAACTCTGCGTCACCTCATTCTTGAGTTATTGCATTCACAAAGTCAAGACAAAAATAGAAATTACTGCGCTCTGTACAGACACGTGACAAGCACTGATGAAAGTGTTTAATGTGTTCCTCTTTATGCCTGGGCAGAGACTAATCACACACTGGCCCTCATTCATAAATATGTTTCAGTAAAATCTCCATTTAAAATGGTTCATTATAATCGTCCCTTTAATTGTGCCAGTTGTTTCTAACAGTTTTTAAAATCTCCCAGAAAACTTGAAACTCAGTTTACTGCAGTAACTGACAAAAGAAAAGGAGTAAATTAATGAGACTGGATTGTGAGGGCTGCAGGACTTGAGAGGGTTCAGAAGTTACCGTCAGATAATTAAGTAACAAAAGCTACCTGTTTTCTGCTTATTAGCCCAATACAAGTGAGTTTTTCACACTGGAAGGCGCGCTTTACAATTGGGCGCTGGGGGGAGGGGTTTGTGGCAAATTGTTGTCTGCTGATTATAAAAAGCTCCACTGTGAGCCTCAGTGGGTTCATAAAACTGTGTCAAACCCCAATTACACCCATTCACAGATCTAACAGATATAACAACATCCAATTAAATTGGAACAATGTTGGTGTATACTGCGCATAAATGCTGGTTAGTCTAAATACAAACAGCAGGCAAACAAGAGTGTAGCTTCTGCACTGATTTCCAGCCTTAAATCAAAATAACATTTAAAGCGCAGAAAAAAATGAGTGTCGCACTGGGACGAGAACAATATTTCCATCAGCTGTTATGATGAAAATGAAGAAAACAGTGCAGCGGCATCCTTTATGTGAACTTAAGAAAGCATTTCTACCAATAAGACCTACAGTGCTGTGAAAAAGTATTTGGTCTCTTCCTGATTTTTTAGTTCTTTTGCATTTTTCTCACATTTAAGTGTCAGATCATCAAACTAACTTTAATACTAGACAGAAATAAATCTAAAATGCAGTTTTTAAATGATTAATGATGAATTCAATGTGGTTAACCACATGTTTTAGTTCAGTTTTACGAGCCACACTCAGGACTGATTACTGCCAGACCTGCTGAATCAAGAAGTCACTTCAATAGAACTTGTCTGACAAAGTAAAGTCAGACAGACATCATGCCACAATCCAGAGAAACTCAAGAACAGATGACAAACAAAGTCACTGACATGTATCAGTCTGGAAAGGGCTACAAAGCCATTTCTAAGGCTTTAGAACTCCAGTAAAAACTGGTGAGAGCCATTATCCACAAATGGAGAAAACAGTGGTGAACGTTCCCAGGAGTGACCGGCCTAAGAAAACCAAAGGTGATGCTGTCTTCACTTTTGTCACAAGCAGGTGACCTGTAGAGACTTGAAAGCAAAACAATCCCGTCATTATCTTCTGACCAAACCTTTCAATCTTTGCAATATACATGTTCAATAAATAAATTCAATAAATTTAAACGCTAAGAAAGAAAAGTCATGGTTATGGTTAAAAGGACTTTTAAATCTTCGAGTTAACTTTTCTGATTAAAGCTGATACAAAGAAGGCAGGAAAAGAGGAAGAGGTCGTGGGGAGGAGGACGATGACTCAGGGTGGAAGCCAAATGACCTTCACTCAGATGACTGTCGACTCACTGGAGTCATGATTCTGTTTCCAGACATCCAGGCAGATCAAGGTTTCAGTCTCACACACAAAGCCTTTCCATCACTTTAAAGGACATCATTTTGACTTACACTCCTTTTATGATTTATCCAAACCATAATCAATAACATTATGTGCCAAACCTTAGTCACAACCTAACCTTATACTAATCTTGAGTCAAATCTTGGTCCTAAAATTAAATGATGATAAACAAAGATTCCGATTTTTGTCCCTGCAACACGAGTAGTACAAGTAAACACACGCAGCTCAGTTAAGGTTAATGTAAGCATGCTATGTTGGCTAACAAGATACGACTATAAATGACTTTTATCATAAATAGCTAGTGCTAAACAAGGCTTAAGCAAAATATACTGGAGAAACTGAACAGCAGCTCGATACAGTAGACTCTCTTTCAGTACAATTTAATGCTAAACAAGACAAAACATCACTCACGTCTCACTTTAAGCCTTAACATAATTTATACCACAGCAACACTTGGGGAAACAGCAGGTGTGATTGTGTGCAATAAACTTGTAATTTCAGCAGCCAGACGCTTATAGATAGTGTGATAGTTGCTGCAGGAATGGCAGTCTAACTGCAAAATAACACAGGCACAGGGTGACCTTGCTTTTCTATATGAATATAACCAGAATGCCAGCTAAGTCGAGTCCCCTTTTGCAAAGAGACAAGCTGCACTCATCTGTGCAGACAGACTCAAATTTATTGCATTGTGTTGGCTGCCTGTGTTTATAAACTGGGCAGCAGTAATTAGCAAAGCTTTGCCAATCAGCCTGGAAGTGAATGCAGTTAATCCAAGTTGGACTGCAACTGTTTGGAGACAGGTTGCTTTCAATCGCAGTGACAAGCTATCACAGTGCCGATAGCTGGTTGTTTATCTCACAGCAAAATTACCAGAAACTGCAAAGTTTAAAGAAACATTGTGGGAAGCAGCGGAGTCTGCAGGAGGATGCCGAAGAAGAAAACTGAAGCATTTAGAAATGTATTTGAGAGCGCGTGTGAGTGCCAGCCTGCATACTTATTTATGGATATATGATCTGCCCATAAGTGTCTGCTCAGATTCTTCTGGCTGTGACTGATCCACTTGCTGATGGGAAAGTGAAGAGAATGGGAAGTGTTGCACATTGAGCTGGCTCATCAGCATCAGCCAGCCAATCACAGCAAGGCCGGGGCCCGCTGGGAGCCTGGGCTATAAATATAATGTGACGACAACAGGTCTGTGCAGCAGAAAGACAGAAATCCTAGTGGGCAGACACACACGCAGAAGAAAAGAGAAGTAAAAAGAAGAAGACAATTGAGTATGAAAAACAGCGAGCAGTGTGGGCCGGGACATATCGAAGAATGATTATGCAAAAACCACTTAAACTGCCACGACTTGAAGCCTCAAATCCTATTACAGTTTGACATCCATCCCTCATCAACTGCATCCTTCAAACACAGGAGACAGATTCAGTAAATGCCTTACAATCAGCAGGACATCTGTCTATTTTGCTGGAATACAAACACAAGCAGAAACAAATACAAATTTATTTTGTGATTTGACCTGTTTTTCTGTTTAGGCCATACATTTTCACAATAAAAGACACAGATATTCATATTTGACAATAATTTTCCTCAAAGGTTCCTATTTGTTGATACATATTAATGTAGATGATAAAAAAAACACTGTACACTGTCAATCCAAGCTTTTAAATCTATACTTTATCAGGAGAAAAGAGGGTGATGATAAAAATATTTGAGCTGTAAAATTGTGCAGCATGTACCTGCCACCTTATATCAAGAGGAGTACAACAAATTTACTGTGGCATTTCTTTCATGCTCAAACCTGCAGCAGATTTTTGCAGGAAGATTTAAGCAAGACTTCAACATTTTGAGAAAAATGCAGCTGCTTGAAGAAAAGACAGCAAATCAGTCCTGAAAGCGATGTGCTTTGGCCCGAGTTCTTGAGAGCTGGATTACAAATTGGTCTGTCTGTAAAGGGCTTTGGGTCTATTTGTGTTTTCAAATGTGCTGTATAAATAAAACTCACTTGACTTATTCCTGCCTAGGGTCAAGATCTCTCTTAAGCTCTAGTTCAGCTTTCTGTAGTTTCTTCTTTAGTAAATCTACTAAAATTATCTAAATAATAAGTTCATTTGCGAGTTTTAGTTACTTTCTGTTACTCTTAACTACGCTAACTGATATCTGGAAAGCAAATATAAAACTTCAAAATGCCTAAAAAGTCTTTAAAGATTTGAGCGTGTGTAGTGATACTTGTACCACTGGGACTAAAGCTTACAAATCAAGAGATTATGTCTCTTCTAGTACATCTATATGAAAGAGAACCATTAATAGTAACACTGTAAACATACTTAAGTGACCCAAGGGACATTACAGATTATAATGTAGGTACAATCACATGTAGAATCATAAAGAAGCTCACAAAATAGTGTAATTTCTTTATTTTATATTATAACCCCTCATAAATCCTGTTCATTGCTGTGTATTCACCAATATAAGTAAAGCTATTTTACATTAAAAACAACAAAACAGAAACATTGAAAAACACTTTTTGGCAGACAACCAGTCACAACGGCGACTACAGTTAGCAAAAAGTAGGTGCAACTGTAAGGCAGGTTGCTCCGCAGGCTTGATTTGGGAGTTTTTACCTCCGATGCACCTCCTGACAAAACTCAGTTTTTGGGAAACAAACCAGCAACCTTCAACCTTCAACCAAGTGTGTTAACCACTAAACTATGCACTGACACTAGCATAAGCTAACTGCTGTCTTTAAAATAAAGCAAATGCATGTAGAGGTACGTTTTGGACTAATTTTGACCCAACATGTCTTTAAGTGCTTAAATTCATTATTTAATATCTATGGAATTCATACAACATCATATTAGCAAAATATTACATTACTTGTACCTCTTGAAATCCAATTTTCACTTTCTGTGCCGTGTGAGATAACATATATTTAATATTTGATGTGTACGTGCAGACATTTCTCTCTCTCGGTGAATGTTTTCTCTAGCGACACACATGAAAACAGACATGGACACACACAGTTGGTTCATCAATATTTCAGTGATGCTGCCTTCCATGCTGAAAAGATGTAGAGCAGAGATGAGCTTGTGCAGTTATCAGCCTCCTACCCACACACACACACACACACACACACACACACACACACACACACACACACAC
>NW_024582508.1:167217-170127 GCF_018398535.1 Haplochromis burtoni
CACACACACACACACACACACACACACACACACACACACACACACACACACCTCTGTAAGTCTGTTCAGGCCTTTCCTCTAATTTAACAGGAAGGCAGCTATGCAAACAGGATACGCCATTATTCTATCCATAAAGCTGCATGTGTGGTATCTGTGTGTGTGTGTGTTTGTGCGCATGTTTGTAAAATAAATTTTTGATCCCTAAACGGATACTGTGGAAAGCTGATATGCACATACAGTGTGTGCACATGTATGTGTGTATCTATAGTTCCCATGAGGCCGCTGGTATTGTTGGTGACCACGCGCTCTGATTGGCTGAACTTCAGCTGGCAGGATGGAGGACCAAACTTAATGCACATCAATTTCCTGTGATAACAAAGAACAGAGTAGAAAGCTGCAGTGGGATAAATTAGTTCACGCTTATGCGAAATGAGCTACAAAGTATAAGCACGAGGTACGAGTTTCAGTTATTACCCTGCTCCGGGCTAGGTTGTCCTCCACTGTTTCTCACAATGCCTGACGATGCAAAGTCTATTTTAAGTTTCCTACAAAAGGGATCAAAAGATCAAGAGTGCCAACAGAGAAGGAGCCCAGTGTTTCCCAACACAGACTTTATCTGGGCATCTTGCCATGGACAAGTTTTTATTCTTAGATTCCACTTGGTGGATTCACACTCTTGAGATCAGACTGTGCTAATAAAATGTTCTGTTAACACAAGCAAAAACTGCAGTTTGCTCTAAATTTGCAGTTACTGGTGGTGATTTCTTTAATTTCACACATTTACAATGGAGATGTGTGAAATTGTCCAATTTGCAGCACTGCTTTTCAGAGAAAGCAGCGCTGCATAAAATTACCAGCTGTACTAGCAGATGAGACAGTCTGCAATAATCACTGCTGTATTAACTTGCTCTGAGGTCTAATCCATCAAAGGGGGAGGTCTGAAACTTACCTTACTGCATGTGTGTTGAGGAAATAAAATATATTTATTTATAGGGGGAAAAGGAAAGTTTTTGATGAATGTTAGTTTGAAGGTTACTTTGAACATCACATATTGTGAAAGGATGGGTTCATGGGTTAGGATTTTAGTAGGTTTTTTCAGGGGCAAAAGGAGTTTTACAGGGAAGATGAGGCTATAGAAAGAACCTAACGAGAAGGAAAGATTTAACTGAGGCTCAAAGTTCACAAGACTTGCAAAACCTTAAATTTCCAATTTGAAGCAAGAAGAAAAAAATATAAACATGAGAGAATCGTGACTCGAGAAGAGCTGCAAATGCCCGGTGGGGTGAAACAACAGACAGTATAAAAGGCGGCTGTAGCTTCCTGGTCTGAAAAGTGACCTTCAAGATGGTGATGATGGAAGAATCATCTTCAGCCTTGAAAACAGAACAAACAAATGGTGGCATCAAGGTCTATCTGTAATGCTATCTACAGGCGAGACTGCTTCTTCTGAAGATGAAACAACCTGAACTTTTTTTTAAACATCAATCTAAAGCTGGTTCAGGTAGATTTAATATATTTCAAAAACTAACCGAAACATGAAACCAGAAGGGCAGAAAAAATTACGAGAGCACCGATGAAAGAGGCGGTAGGTAGAGGAGAGACTCTGCAGTTTTGACCCAGAAAACTGGATCTAAGAATAGTCCACATGAGGGTCGGTCACAGCAGCCTCCTGAAGAGAAGCTGCTGCATGATGCCATGAAGCTCTCGACAGCAGCTCACTGTTTCATAACAGCATGAATCCAAAGCTGCACTCTGCTTAGGCAGGTAAAAAATATCAGAGTAATGTGAACCTAACTGGAGGTAAAGGGAGAGAAAACAGCCACTTTATTAGACACATTATGACAGACAAATGTTAGAGGGAAAGGTGATGTATGATAAGAGGACTCAATGAGCGCCTAAGGTCCTGTCCTAGAGACCAGTCTGCAACCAGACTGCATCCTGAACACTTTTATTCCTCATTTTTAATAACATTACACACTGATGATATTTTCCTATTAATGCCAAGCGAGATAACATTAAACTCGAGGCATAAATGATACATTTAGTAATTTGCTATATTTGATATATAATCAAAATTCATGCAATCAAATATGCACATCTGGCTAATTGTTGTGACAAAGCAGCTTAGACACTTCAAGTGCCACAGAAAGCGATGACTTCCTGTTAAAATGCTAAAGATGCAGCTGTGCCTCACAGCTACCCGTTCACACTTCAGAGGCTGTTGTACCAAATAAAACAAGCCCATAAAATGTGGGTGAATACTGTTATAAAAACCTTTTTAAGTTAATTTATTTTAAAGAATTTAACCAGTTTTGGAGTTGCCCTACTGGCTAAAAAACTAATTGGGTAACCAGGTCTCTTGGTTAAAGAATGAAGACTAAAAGAGAGTTAAATTAGTGAATGATAATCACATATATATCCAAAAAACACTAATGTAGCAGACACAGCTTCACCTTCACACCCAGCTCTTTACCAGGACAGCGTTAGCCCTGTGATAGAGTGGTGACCAGCCCAATGAGAACAACATGTCTAACTAGATCTGGAGGTTTGTGACTCTGGTCTGGACTTCAGTATTCAGGATTTTTGTGTAATATTCAAGAGCAAAGCTGCATTTGACTGCTTCTTGAATGAAGCTGAATGCTTTTAATTGGAAATCACTCTAGGAAACCTTCACAGGGGACCTTTACGCTTGCTTTTCTACCAGGACATGCAGATGACTTCTCAGAAAAGTCTCTATATAAAAGATACGCTAAGGCTGGTGACTCTCATCTTTTCATCTGCCTGTGGATGGGGTTACATGCACCTATTAGGGTAGCTTTATCCTCCCGCACAATGCGTGGCCTGAACACAAATCGTAAATGGACTTGTACTTACAGGGAGTGCAGAATTATTAGGCAAATGAGTATTTTG
>NW_024582508.1:171514-216751 GCF_018398535.1 Haplochromis burtoni
GTTCATTGAGAACATGGTTGTTGTTCAATAATAAAATTATTCCTCAAAAATACAACTTGCCTAATAATTCTGCACTCCCTGTATGCTGTGCTTTTCTACACTGTTTGAGGACTCAAAACACTTTCTTACTAACAGCATAATTCACCCAAGTTAAAAATATTCACACAGTCACATTCCATTGCAGGGCAGCTGGGGGTTCTTGCCCTGATACTACAATCAACCCCCCAAAAAATCCTTTAGTGTTTAGAGTGAAGCAAAGAAGACAAGAAGTTTCTTACTTCCAGCATAAAGAGAAAGGTCGGCTATCATTGGCGAGTTTAGACTCTTTTTGGGAGTGCTCAAGCGCCCTTTTCCCCTTTTTTTTCTATTTACGCCTGTTGTTCTTCTAACTAATTGTTGTTTAGTCTCACTGTGCACACCCAGACACACAGCAGAGTCGCTCACCGATGGTGGAAAAACGTTCAGCAAAGAAGATAATCTAGCATCACCACAAATGCAGAGTCAAGTTAACCGCTAATTTAAAATGAAACCAACAGACTCCTTCTGTTTTCTCGTTTAAGATGATGAACTATTACTTCTGCCTACATGCATTTCAAAGAGTGAAGAAGTGTGAGCATTAATGGGTAAATTGCCTGGACTGTCAAGCCATTCGATGATCACTCTGATCATCGTTTGTAGTGGAGAGCCGAGTCCATCAAAACAACCCTAGCAGACTGGTTATAAAGCATGAAGATGAGTGCTAACTGGCTGATGCTAGCCAGGTCCACAGTAAATCATACCTTTTTCTTACTCTTCTTTTTGACTCTAATGATGATCATAATTTACCAAAATAACATCATGTCTTAAATAAGCGATTTGGACCTTAAACTGCTCCTGAGAATGTTTACTGAGGTCATAAATAAAGGGAGCAGTAGGATCATATTTTTAAAGATTTCTATTCCACTACAAGTTTTTCAGAAAACAGAGGAGTCGCCTCCTGCTGGCCAGTCGAAAGAATGGAAGTTTGATGTCCTACCACATTTGGACAAAAGCTACATTTATCTTTATTATAAGCTTATATACAGCTTGCCCATAATTAAACCATGACTGAATAATGAAGTGAAAATAAAATAGATTTATAGACCATTTCTTCCTGATTTCTCGTGGTTTTGACAGATCATAAAGTTGAATTTTTTTCACGTGCCTTTGGCGAGTCTGTCAGTTCAGTCCCACCTCAGCTTTTCTCCCAGCAGAAGAGGAAAATGGTGAAAACAAGAGCATGACGTGGACACACATCCTCATATCATGACCTGCAGACCTAACAGGATGTCACACATTAAATATGACCACGTAAATTAAACCTGGCAGCACCTCCAGCAGGGCACAAAACAGCGCTACAACAGTTGCACCAACGTCACAGCACAATCCACAGATGGAGCGCTGTACCTTGGAGGCCAGTTAGTTAACAGCACCCTGCAGAAGCACCAGCTGACCCAACACAAGGCTGGTTTCTGACCTACTTCTTTTTGTTGTGTGTTTTAACTGGGCGGACGAGAGTGTGCGAGGGAGACAGAGACACAAGCAGAGAGGGACTCTATTGCATTACCATCTCATTTTATCTATAATTGGCTATTCCAGAGCACATTTCCACTGCTCCATCTCTAGTCTGTTGCCTTTTCTCTCTGTCTCTCTGCCTAGTAACCTGTCTCTCATTGAACCGGAGAGCAGAAGGAAAAAAAGAACACTTCAGGCAACCTTCTGTGATTGGCAGGTTAATGTCAGCCTCAGCCAATAAAAAGGAAGCTGGGCCAGGGTACTTAGGTGGGTGGGTAAGGAGCAAGGTGATCATATAAACAAATGCATGATAAATTCTAGTTTCTACAAAATTTAGAGCAACAGAAACATTTGCTATTTATATTTTTTATGATTTTATTTTATTTGTTTTTATTATTTTAATGAGACTAAATTAGATAAAGAGGTCAACATCATCTATATTTTATCTATGATAGGGAACATTAGAGTTGTGCTCTTGTGCAAATAATACAAAGACTGCTCTGTCTGATGTAGCTACTGGAAACAATAACCATAAAGACAACAAACACCACCATATTTATTCTCTATAATAACATCCACTCAGCTGCTTTACAGCTGAAAGAACTGGTTATTGTCAGTGCCGAACAATCTGGGGAACAGTTTCACTAATTAAATCCTTGAAAAAGATGTCAAACTAAAACCCAGATATATTTAATGTAGTGTAATAAATTAAAGCGTAAGGAGGGATTATGTAATGTTTTAAAAATTACTGATGAATCATTATCTATTCTTGTTATAGTTAAGTGAGTGTTTATCCTTTATATGTTTTAAAGGGCCCTGCGACAGACTGGCGACCTGTCCAGGGTGTACCCTGCCTTTCGCCCTATGACAGCTGGGATAGGCTCCAGCGCCCCCTGCGACCCTGAAAAGGATAAGCGGAAGCGAATGGATGGATGGATGGATGTTTTAAAGGGATATCTTTCCTTAAGTGTGGAGGAACCCCCGGGGAGACCGAGGACAAACTGGGGAGATTACATCTCTCGGCTCGGCTGACCTGGGAACGCCTCAGCCTCAGCTGGAGAAAATGGATGCACGGATCTTTCCTTGAATCATGACAGATTTTTGTGTTATTGTGGATATTTTCACATTGGCACATTGTGCAATCTGCTCGTGTTTATAGAGACTGTTAAGACCTGATGTCGCAAAAGTCATGCCTTTGGATGAAAATTAACAGGAGTAGCAATAAAAAGCCCATCTGTGGTGTATATTAATGAAATTTACATTTTCGTTTTGTGACCATGCATGAGACATCTGCAAGGGCTGAACTACATCATAAATTAATGTAACCTCATGAGCTCTCAAGATCAGCGCAGAGAAAAGATTAGACTAACTAGTGGTGTAAAGTCACATAATTTAATTTACTTTTAAATTGAGTCATGAACTGATGGCGTAAAACTTGTCAACAGTGTTCATGTTTCTGCTCATGGTATTAACAAAACCATGTGACTGAGTGGAGCGGTGTCGTTTATATGTTTTTTTGTTTTTTTACTATTTTTGGACAACAATGGAGCTCTTTTTTCAGGTTTTATCTACCGCCACAGTTATCTGTTAGATTTTACCATTCGTTGGAGCAAACAAATTAACCTTCATCTTGTTTGCTGTGGGGTATATCAGGTTTCCTTCTTTCTGATGCATCAAAGGCAGGAAATACTTCTTACCCTTAATCATCTTCCTCCCCGAGGGGAGTTTCTCATTCTCATCACTCGGCAACCACCCAGTCACCATCAAGTATACAGAAAGAGCCAATGACAATCTAAACTGTGTACACAGACAGAAAATTTCATACAATTTAGCACTAAACAGATTTCATCTCATGGCTGTTTGGAGAACAACAAGGAGAAATATGAGAAGCCTCATGCGGAGATTCAAATGAAAGTGCTGTGATCAGCAGACAAATATACATTTGGCTATGTCTCGTGGGACTTCCTACACCTCAGACCTTCAATCACAAACTGCCAAACAGTAGAAACGAGGCAAAAATGAACATGTTTACTCTGCTCGTAAAAGTGGAGTATAAGCACTCTGGCTGTTTCAAGGATTTTTCGTTTTGAGCTTGTGCAGCTGAGTCCATGAAATAAAACTCTGGAAATACATTCTGCTTCAAATTTGCATAAGTGCTGAGATGTTTTCCACATGAAAAAACATTAAAAGATTTCATTAGCAACTCAACAAGATGAAATCTTGGGCTGTATGGATAGGATAATTTATATTAGAACACATTTACACCGTTTCCTTTTGGCTAGCTGTCTTTTGGGCTTGATGTGCAATAATTTGAGTCACTAATCTGCACATCTTGACTGTTTTTGTGCTGTTGGTGCTTTTCATTGCATTGCAATGGATTTACAATAATATGGCTAATTAAGCTAGCCCCACCCTCTTATCCAAGAATGGTTTCACTCCAAAAACTCAGATGGAAATGGCCACAATGTACAGTGATCCTGAGCAACAATAACAGATAATAACGGGACGGAACAGCTGTGGAAGTGACAGAAGCCAAAACATGTGAAGGAATGCACTGAGATGCCTAAAAGAAGCAGACGATCTGTGTTGTGAGGGCAGGGGTGCCTCCAGAATGTTTTCATAGGGGTGGCTATATAGAGGGCACTAAAATGTTGGGGTGTGCTAACAACCTTCTGTCTGTGCGTGTGAGCGCACTTGCATATCTTCTGTATATAGTCTATGGTTTACTGGACAATAATACAAACCCTTTGGTTCAAAAAAATCTTTCACTCAATAAGATTTTCTTTAATTTAAGAGCCACCACTGCACGACGATGTTCGGCAGCAACTATTCAAAATTATTGTTTGCCTGTATATATTAGCAACTTTTTATGTTTTTATGTGATTTTGAGTCATGTTTGCAACAATATGGCTATTGGGTTGTCATATATTGACTTTAGCTGCTTTGCCTACATGGAAGAAATCCACATATAGGTAAAAATGGATCAATTTGTCCATGCGCATCAGTTTTGTTTGGATTCTTGGGGATAATTATAACCTTTGTAAATCTGTAAAAACCCTTTCTTTCTCTGTTATTACACTTCTCCAATTGCTGCTACCGCTCTTACTGCTCTCTTTCCGCCTACACTGAATATTTTTTAACCCACTGCTGAATGCATCAAGTTAACACCCCTGCTGTGAGAGCTTTTAGAGGATCGCTTCTAGGCTGAGAGAAAGTGGAAACATCAAAAATTCAAACTACACCATTAATATTACTCCTAGAATACACAGAATCTCACAAACTGATAACAGTCGAGAAAGGTTTTTCCTTCAAATGCAAACCTACATCATACTGCCCTTCTATTGCTCGCCTAGAAGAAACACTGAAAATGTCTCTGCCCTCCTCTCGTCTCCTCACTCCATGCCCTCGGGCTGATCAGTAAGCTGATCTGGCAGTGTCTCGTGTTGGATGGTCGAGAGACTGCAGCTAAAGTATTATAGAGCGAGTCATTCAGTCATTCTGCACGAGTGACTTATTGACTGGATATGCCCATGAATCAGAGCAACTAATTAATGCAGCTCTGACTCAGTCTTGATTGCAGGCTGTGTGATGGCGTGTGTGATTATAGCAAAGAGAGAGCTGACATTTTAAGCTTCAGTGGCTCCAGTGCCTGTCGGGACATATGAGAGACATCAGACCAAACTGTGGATACAGGGCACTATGTGGGAAAACACATCTATGCACAGCTATTAATAGTCCTAAATGAAGATTTAAAGAGATCTGACTGGTTTAGTAAGTGTAATCTGAGAAGGAAAAGACTATAGTAACAGCAGCTATAGCTATAGGAGTCTAATCAGCAATATCAGAGCAAATATTTGTAGAAATGTTTGTATTTCAAGTGAAACCATCATACTGGCACATTCTAAATACAGACTGCAGAGTATGAGTACACTAATCTGTGTCTTTGAAGGTCACATTGAGGCGTTAATAAGCTGACTGTGTACTCAGACTACAAAACAGCTTTTACAATGCAGCATACAGAGCAGCAAAGTCCTAGCAGCTCAGTCTCATCACAAAAATTGAAATAATCACAAAAAAACCCCAACCCGTTTGTATCTGTGCACTGACAGACAATCTGACAGACATTCATTTTTTTGTGACAGTCAGCACTATTTTGAAAGTGTTCATCCATCAGTCTTCTTAACCACCAATCCAACTCAGGGTCATGAAAGGGCCTATTCGAGCTGTCATTGACAGGAAGGCAGCGGGGTACAGTGCTAAGACAGACAGACAACCAGTCACACTCACAACCACCAGTTAACTAAACATGTGTCTTTTGACTGTGGGAGGAAGCAGGAGTACCTGTTTCTGTGTGCAGCACATGTGTTGACACATTAGAGGGTATGCATCAATCTAATTTAACTCTAATAGAACGCTCAAACCAGTAGCAGTAGTAGTGACGACATTTGTAGAAGAAGAGATGGCCTTCCTGATGCAACGCCAAAGGGAACTGGATCCTTCGCTTGTTAGGCAAAGGTGTAAAATGCTACACTACAGAATCAGAACCAGAATCAGAATATTTTATTGATCCCTAGGGGAAATTTTGTACTACACTAAATTATGTACTATGTACTGAATTATATACTATGCTACAGGGCCACTAATAAGAACACTTAGTAAAGGTTAGCAAAGGGGTGTAGAACTCCAGGCCTCGAGAGCCGGCGTTTTAGATCTCACCCTGGGTCAACACACCTGAATCAAATGATTAGTTCATTACCAGACCTTGGAGAACTTAAAGACATGTTGAGGAGGTCATTTAGCCATTCGAATCAGCTGTGTTGGATCAAGGACACATCTAAAACCTGCAGGACACCGGCCCTCAAGGCCAGGAGATCGACACCTGTGGGTTAGCACATTTACTCCGGTTCTAACGCTGAAGCACAGCTGCAGATGGATGTTTGTTTGGTTAAAACTTTCGGATTAAATTTTAGTGTATGTTAAGGTCAGAGTTTGGCCTTGTGTTATGATATTTGGGATTAGAGTAAGGGTCAAAGGAGACGTGGGCAAAATACGACCCTCAGTCCGAATCAGCCCACGGACCATCTCAATCCAACAACCACAGAGAAAAATCAATCAAATCCAACACTGTGTTAATGAATCTCAAGAAGTGTGTCTCCAGCGAGTCTTTGGATATTCAGGCCTGTAAAACAATCTGTCATGTCCATCAAATTTACCGATTACCACACTTCAGCACCATGTGTGTCATGTTTGACTTTAGATGTCCTTTTTCTGAGAGAGTATGGCCCTCTGAAATACAACGTCAAACCTAAAATAAGCGGATTCTTTTCTTCTATTTTAAAACAAACATTAAGATGACATTCAAAAAGAGGGGTTAACATTTATTCAAATAAATTGTAAAACTGTTAAATCATCGATCAATGCATTTTCTTAACCGCTTATCCACTTAAGAGTCACGGGGACACTGGAGCCTAGCCCAGCTGTTATTGAGGCATACACCCTGGGCAAGTCGCCAGTCCACTCTCAGAAATCATCACTGTGCAATATCAAAGAGCTTCTGCTAACATTATCAGGGAGAAAAGATCAATTACATGTATATTTTAACAAAATAGATCTTAAAGTCCAAAATAAATGAATAGGAAGTGTTTTATTAAATGTCTTCTTTGTGATTTGTAATTCTTTAACCACTAACTTTTCCAATAAATTTGTTATATTTCTATTACTTCTTATTTAATTTAATGCAGAGAATTTCTGCACCAATACAATGCGTAGCACCATCTAACATCATCTGTGGACTTTTGGCATCTCTCCACACTTTCACCATTTGTTTCTAGTTTTTGTTTTCACTGTTTTATCTCCTGCTCTGTTCCTTTATGGCCTCAGAATGTGCTATTCAATTTGTCTTTTGTGTGTGTTTGTCTGGAATGAATAAAAGAAGAAAGAAAGCAAATAAGGAACAAAGAAAGACAGGAAGAATTTAACAAAAAGAAGCAAACCACCTGGCTGGACTCACCTTGTACTTGGCGGTCAGCTGTTCTGTGGCTTCCTGCTCCTTCCTCAGATCCACCATCATCCTCTCTTTCTCTCCCAGCAGTTTCTGCTTCTCGTCAGGAATCAAGTCCTGGTCTCCTCTAATGGCCTCCTTCTCCCTCTCTAGCCGCTGCTCCTCCAGCTTCATGTAGTCCTCTCCCTCCTTCTCGACCTCTTCGTCCTCTTCATCCTCAATCTCTTTCTCCTGGTCTCCGTCCCAGCTCTCATCCTCCACCTGCTCACTCTTCTGTTTGCTCCTCCACTTCCTGTGGTTGAGCTGGGCCCTGAGGCGAGCAATCTCTCTCTGGAACTCCCGCAACAGAGCATCCTTGGGGTCCTCGTTGACTCTGGGCTGGTTCTGGATGTTCTTGGCCCGGTTGGCATACCGAAGGGTTGTGAGAGTCTCGTCGTAGTGCTGAGGGGCCGGGCCAAGTGTGGCAACCATAACAGTCTTAGCATTCCCGCCCAAAGAGTCCTGTAACAGCCGGGTAAGTTTGGAGTCCCGGTACGGCACATGTCCGCTGCGCCCATCTGCCAAAGCGGAGATAACATTTCCCAGTGCTGACAGGGAAAGGTTGATCTTGGCGGCCTCTTTCAGGCGCTCGCCCTGGACACCGGTCTTGGCCTGCCGCTCGCTGCCAGCCAGGTCCACCAAGTTAAGGCGTCCAACCCGTATATGTTTCCTCCCATCTGGCCCAGGCTGACTGCACTCCACAGTGATCAAAAACAAAGCGTGGGACCTGGACGAATGTTCATTCATGTCTGTTGCCCCAACCGCCCTCGCCTGATTGCCCACATTCATCACCTCCTCGATCTCCTTGATGCTCTTGCAGACACAGGATGTGAGATCTTGAACATACACACCAGTATCTGGATTTTCTCTGAGCTCCAGGGCTCTAGCATTGCCATGATTGGGGTCAAGAAGATCCCGAACCTCCTCTCGGTAGATCTCGAGGTAGGACGCCCGCACTAGGTATTGCTTGTCAGATTGGGAGCGGGAGATGTGTGTGAAGATATGGTCAAAGGCATTGGGAATCACACCTCGTCTCTCTGGGTCCAGCCACGCTCCCTGCATGGTGTATGTCTTCCCAGTTCCTGTCTGCCCATAGGCAAATATGGTGCCATTAAACCCTCCCAGCACTGAATCTATCAGCGGCCGCACGCTCTCGTCATACAGCTCTCGCTGTTTGGAGTTTGCATCATACACTGCATCAAATGTGAATGTTTTCTGGGGCTCGCTTGGTGGTGCACGAGGGTTTCTGAGGATTACCTGTCCCAGCCGTAGGTCCATCTGCACTATTCCCCCTGCAGGCCCATTGGACTCCTCTTTCCGGCTCAAAGGGCGGCATCGAACTACCACCTTCACTGACTCACTGCTCTTGTTCTTTGACATGACTGGCTTCTGTTACTCGTTGCAAACAACAAAAAAGGAAAATGTGTATTATCTAAGTCCACAAAGCCCTCTGAAGTCCTTAATGAGCATATATCCCGTCTGTTAACTGCATGTGTTTCTTTAAATCATTCATTTAAAAAAAATCATTATGGCTTCTTGGTCATATCACAATGGAAAACAGCCACAGTGCCAAATAGCATAGACACATATATTTACCAATACAGATGATGAATTGCCACTGTGTGTAACAGCCAGTTTCCTTGGCTTATTGTGCGTGAATGAGGCTATAAGCAGACGGACGACCAGCACCTCTCACGCTTTGGATCGACGCTCCATTGCAGTCCGATGAAAAAAGAAAAGATCCAACAACGCCGGTAATGACACAAATCAGTTCAGACATCACACGCATATCGTCCTTGGCGTGCAGCTCCGCCGCAGACCGCTGTCCGCATCCTCCCGTACTCCGCGCAGAGATGCTCCGAGGTGGATTTGCAGCTCTCGGTCCGTCCGGAGAGACAGAGCTTCCTTCTTGCACACCCCCCTCACCCTCACCCTCCCTCAACCCCACATACACAGTCATTCAACCATCACCACACCCCACATCACTGCGGACTGGAACAAAGAATCATGGGAAATCGAGTTTTGCCTCGCCAAAGACTCGATTCTTGTCCAAGGCTGCCACCAACTCGTTAAATGGTCACGGATGGTTTGTACAGCTGGGAATTGAAACTGGACCGTTTGCGTGTGTGTGTTTACACAGTGGATGTCCCCATAATTTGAAACATTTTCTTAAAATTATAGTTCATATGTATTATTATAGCCTCACACCGACATTTAGCCCACACAGCTTCCCATTTAAGTGCATTAAGCTTGGGAAAATTTATACATAACCCTCTCATTACACACTGGATGTTGTCATATAGAAAAGTTCATCTAGCTGTTTATTTTCGAACTGTAAAAAAACAAATAAACATGGGATCTCCTCTAAAATTAAAATAAAGCTTTGGCCCTTGAAGAGTTCTTGGGTACCCAGCAGGAGTCTGTATTTACTGGTTCACTGAAGGGTCAGCTGGGTTATTTCCTGCTTTTGTGTAATTACCTCAATTACCTCTATTCTCACAATAATAGAGACTGAAAATATTCAAGAAGCCATACTGTCACTACATAAAAACACAATAAAAAGGTGATGTGATCAAACAGGACTGGCGCTGGATACTTTATTGGAAATAGATTTGTTGCAAGAAAAATACAGAGAATATTATTGTAGTTTATTTTTGATTGATTGATTTTGCTCCAAAAGGAAAATAAAAGCACCATCCCTCCTCTAATGATCCATGTATTGTCAAGTCAACACTGTGTGACAGACGCTTTTCTTAAAATCTGGCTTTTGTCCAGTGGTTTTAAAGAAAAACAATAGATGCATCTGTCAAGGGGATTATGGAGAATTTTTCAGAATGCAACATTAACTACAGCAAAGACACTGCAAAGGTCCACAGCTACAGTAAAGACTGGGATCTGTTGGAAAGTGGTTTTCAGTTTTCAGACAGTTTGATAGTGACATCATAAAAAAAATTAACTAAAGAGTATAAAGAATTATGATTGAATCCTGTACAGTATCAATAAAAAATAATTAAAACAGGACCCATATGTGCAGAAATTATCTAAAAAAAATAATGTGCCAGAAAGGTGACTCTGCGCTGTGTAAGTATAGTCACTAGATCCTCGAGTTATGTCAAAGAAAAAAATAATTTCCTTCTAATTTGGATGAATCCAGGAAGTATAACTCATATTTAATTGGCTACACAAGAAACGGAGTAATTTCCCACATTCACGACTCCTCTGTTGAAGGGAGAACCCCAGTTTGTATACAACTGTTGTCCCAAAGCAACACAAATTTAGGGCAAGGAGGAAAAATGTAAAATGAATCATTTTAAGACTCATCTAAGAGCATTCAAATGCAACACATTAGCGCCCTCTGCTGGATCAAGTGTGTCGTTAAAAGTCACCTAAGTAGGTCGGGAGGATTCACGTGAGTAGTCTTTCCAGGTGTAATGGAGGAGGTGACGCTGTAGTGTAGGTGATTTCTGAGCGATTCTCTGGGAAACTACCGAAGCTTACATTCAACTACTTCCCCCAACCCCTGTGTTCGCTGACAAAAAGGTGAAAATCTCAGCCACATGGGGAATTCAACACACGGTGGGAAAGCTAATGGACACAAATGACTCAACACCTCACTGAGCACCGAGATGTGTTTAATGTGCCCGGGGAAGCAATAATAAGTAAATGTACTGGACTGATGAAAATAACACAGCGAAAATTCCCCGGCTTAGGTGTCACCTTTTATGAGTCACTCACAGCCAAGGCTTTTTCAAGCTCACCACAGACTATCCAGCTATGTGTGAAGTAAATATCTGGATATGATTGCGGGTAATTTGTATTATTTGTATTTTATAAAATGCTAAGCAGGTAATTTAAAAGTATGGTGCGAAATATCAAGAATTTATGGGTTTCTACTGAAATAAATGAGCTTTCTGAAGTTTATTGTTGGACCAAAATAGGTTAATCAAGTAGTTGTTTCAGCCCCAGTGCACAAAAAAATCAAAGTGCTCCAAGCCAAACAGTTTGAGGCCCGAATTAGCTTGCATATCTTCTTCATATAAGCTACAAAATAAATACGTCCCCAATGGACCGTTTTCTTTTCTTTTTTTTTATCACAGGCAGAAAGAAGAAATTTGAGAGTTGCTGTTCCTGCGAGGCAAACCCCAAAGGCCCCCCGAAAGAATTTCTATGTTGATTTATTAGAGTGAAAAGATTTCCTAACAGTGGAGGAAGAATGCAGTGATTCATTTAGGATTAAAAAAATGTTCTAATTGAGCAAGTGACACATAAAGAAAATATGAGATAAATGATTCCCCATTTCCGGACAGGAAAAATCATGGATCCTGTAACTGTGCAGGCATTCATGGATTTAAGTAAACACAGCATAACAACGTGTGTATTCACTGGATCACTCAAAGTATATAAGCTTTCATTATAGTCCCTATACTTTATCACTTTAATGAATCACTTTGTGACTTATTGACTGCAGGTTTGAGCATGTGTGTCTTTTCTTAATTTTCCATATAGTGGATAACTCTTTTCTTTCCCGTGGGTGTTTGCCTGGGGAAGATCTGTGGTTGGTTGGCTCATAAAAAGTAAAGGGACCGATGAAGCTTTGTTGACTTTGGTCCACTGCAATGTGGCGAGGAACTTTTAACTCCTGGCTTTTCATCTAGCACCACAATGTGGTCATATTTCAGTTTGTTCAGTACTCTGGTGGCATTGTGACAGCTCTCTGTAGCAGACGGAGAGTTGCTGGAGTGGCAGTATAGACTATTTAGCCCTGTTCAAACTTTCTTTTTCTCCGACTTCTTTTTCTCTCTTCATATCTTTCTTCCTCAGTTTGCATCAAGTCTGTACTTGGCAGTGGAAAGCAGGGCATACTCAGCATTCCTAAGGAGTGTCTGAGAGTCAAACAACTGACAGACGGAAGAAGGAAAGAGTCCCTGTCCTTTCTCACAAACACACAAAGCCAACTCTAAAAGGCCCTACAGCAGTTACGTGTACATGCAGACTGTCTCTCGGTGTGTATACTTATTACAAGACTTTAGAGGATCAGTGACCTTGCACTTCACAGAGCAGAGGATGTGGGAAACGCCCGTAACAAGCACAGAAGAACTTATATATGACATCACTTTGCCTGACTCACAGCTGGGATAGTCACCGCACCAACTGCCAGCTTGCCATGAAAGCTGAAACACCCCGGCTACTAGAGATCCGCATGAAACTCGTCGCCATTTTGGTTCACTAGCGGCATTTCACAGTGAGATATGAGCGGCGCTTTGAGCCTAAATGTCAGCGTATGTTACAGAGTAACATTTGCCCTTTCTGTCAGGCTAAGACACGCCCCCTTTTTACCGCTACAATGCCTGCTTGGATAGCCATTCAGATTAGGGCGCTTGAAGGAGCAACAGCTGAAATGGCCAATCAGAGCCGTGAATTTTGACAGAAGGGGCGGGAGTAGGCGTGCCAAAAGGTCTAGGGTGTCGCCGCGGTGGCTCCCATTCGAAGGCGACGGCGGTCGTCGGTATTTCGGTCTAATCTCTACAGAAAAAAAAAAGTGAAATTACTTGGAACAGACAGCAGATTCGGCGCACTTTCATGTCTTGATTTTTCCCAGTTTCTTCTCGGTCGAGCTTGTCCCAGGGCTCTGGAATGACGGGGTGTGCCGAGAATCTGAATTAGCTCGCCGTTAGTTTGAAGAAAGAGTGAATCGGGGTAGAGTGCGAGAGAGGAGCCATTTTGTCCCGACTGTGTGGGAGAAAAGAAAGAGTGAAAAAGAGGTATCACACAGAAGGAGATTCTATTTTTGCTCTCATGCTGTAAGGGGGGGTACCACGGTCGGGTTTGGGAATCTAGAACTTCTAGGACGACTCTACAGGCACATTATTTTGGGTGGTGTTTAGCCAACTAGCTTGCCAAAGCTAATCAACAAATCCACAGTTTGTTAACTGTTAACAGCCAAGAGGACAGTTGTTGGTCAGGTTGGCCAAGGAGCTGGCTTTAGACTTCACATAGGCGTACTCTAGGGTATCGTTTTTTGTATCTATCGGGGTGAACACAAACTGATTCTTCAATGGCGAAGAAGACGTACGACTTGCTGTTCAAGCTGCTTCTGATCGGCGACTCGGGCGTGGGGAAGACCTGTGTGCTGTTCCGCTTCTCTGACGACGCCTTCAACACAACCTTCATCTCCACCATAGGTAAGAAGATCACGGGCGTTGTAACAGGTGATTTCGTTGACCCTTCTGCATCCACCGGAGGTAGTGTGACAGCTGTGAGGCTCGCCTGCCTCTACCCTGCAGCTGGAGGTTGTATGCAGGACGGATTTGTTGGCGGCTAGTGTGGTATGAGCATGCAGCAGCTCTCTCTAGGGCCTGTACAGGTTAGCTGGAAAGCTAGTTGCGCAGCCTTTATGAGCTCTTACTAAACCATCACTTGCTCATAAACGATTGCGACGTTAATAACAAAACGCTATCATTATATCTTGGTTTGGTTTAACTGGGCAGCAACAATTATAGCCCGTTAAGTCTCCAAATTTGCTGTCAGTTTACTTGACCCAGCGGCTAAGAAGCTAGCAAGGCTAGTAGCACCACAGGGCCGTGCTGCACTAGAAAAATCGCCTGTGCATTTAAGTGACAGGTGTTTACTTCTCAGTATCAGCCTATATAGGTTTATTGCACAGTCCTTGTCGGGAATTACACGTTAAAGGCAACAACTGTATGAGTGTTTTGATTTGAAGCAACAAAAAATACTTGATTGTAAAAGCAAAATTTTACTTGATTATCACAAGTTGAAGGAGTGATTATTCACGGGTTCATGGTTTCATGGATATCAGAATCAGAAAGACTTTATTTATCCCCAAGGGGTAAATAAGATACAACAGAGCAGCATGACGTTGAAGATAAGGACAGGGTTCATGCTTCAGATTGTTGTCACCGCTAATAGTAATGGAGGTGAAGCTGTTTAAGCGACTTGGATATTCTAGCATTGGGAACTTGATTATATGATGTAAGAAATGAACTTTTTAGGTGAAAACTTTGACTATAGTGAATCTAATTGTATAAAAGCAGCTGAAAATTGCATTTTCTTTCTAAAATTAGAAGCGCTTATAGTTTGTATTCTAAGTACTTGAGTAAATACTGTATACTTATTTACTTTGCTCAAGTGCGCCAGTGAGAACCATTAAACAATTCATCATGATGGCATCATCATCCCCTCCCCATCCGTCCTATTCACGCATGCGCCAAACATCACGCTCGCATGAGTCAAGTGTCAAACTATGTCAAGTCCCTGCATAACCCAAGTGAAGGCTCCATTTACTCCTCTTGCTTAAGATTAGTGATGAGTAATAATGTAATATAAAACGTGCTTTGCTTGACTGCAATGTGCTGGTGTTATGTGCTCGATTCATGGACTGAGCTTTCTTCTGAAGCCGTGCTCTTTGTCACTACATAGCCGAAAGCACACAACTGGAAAGGGAAAATGTATTCTCACTGGCATCCAGGCTAGATTAGATTTGTTCAGCTAGAGCACTGACCTGTCACTCTGTTGTAACTCTTCATGTCACATGTACTCGTTTTATTGTTTTTGTCATTCCTTTAGTTTTGCTTTGACTTGCAGGGTGTTTGTTTTATTACACCCCATGTCGTTTCTCAGCATGCAGTCAATTAGATTTTGGCCTATGTGTTTTATTTGAGTCAAAGCCACCACATCAGATCTGTGTCACTTAAGGGAAGAAATGTGTAGTGTTAGTTGGAAGAAGGGGAAAATTGGTCCAGACTAACAGGTTCTTCAGCACGTAGAGATCGGTAGTGACCTTTGCTCCTTGCATACGTGCTTTCCTGGCAAGATGGGTAGTAAGTCAGTACTTTTATGTTTTTAAATCAGCTACAGGTGCTTTATTTGCTTTGTTAAATATATTCTATATACTCTGTGTACTCTCCTCCATGTGAAGCAGCTGAGGATAATGTGTTAAAATGGTGCTGGAGGTATTCACACCGTAAACACAAGGGATTTTCCTCCAAATTAAAAATAAATGTGGTATCATCATCCAGACTAAAAATCAACAGGGTTGGAATGAAAGTACCGTTCAGTTTATTTATGTGGTGTTTCTTTTACTCAAGCATAAAATACATATTTGTTTATCAAATGGCCATAACTAAATGGGAATGTAAATACAGACTTGATGCTTTAACTGTGTGCAGATGTAGTCATCGCCCCTAAAGGTCCCTTTTGAGGCAGGAAACCCCGAAACATACCCAGTTTCTGTGTAGTCCATAAAAACAGAGTAGCGTTATCTGGCACAGCTTCACCTACTTCTAAGGTGCATGGATAAGAACAAAAAGTCAGAATGTGTTGTTACTCATGAAGGTCTAAGTTCACAAGCCAAAATGCATCAGTCAGATAATAAAGTAGTTCTGTATATTGCAAGTGTTGCTGGAGCTTTAACCTCTCTGTGTAGTTACGTGGGAACCAATTATGTTGGTTATGAAGGTATTTAAAGTATCAACGTGATCAGTCACAAGTGCTTGAAAAGAAAGTGTTGACAACACTCACTGTGGTCAGTTTAGTTTAGGAAGTGATCGTTTTAGAGTGTTCAGTTTGTTATGATCTGTCAACTTGAAACCTAAGAAGAAATACTTGGAAATCAAGGAACAGAAATGATCTCAAGTTGTTGTTTTTTTGCTGGCTCCTTTGTAGAGTGTCCTCTATAAAACTGCAGCATAGTTCGTGCACTTGAAAGCTCCTGGCTCGTCTCTTGTCTTTGTTCTACATCTGTATTCAAAACAAAGCCGCGTGCAATGTGATAAGCTGTAAAAATTGTATGTAGAACATGTCATCTTTCTCCAGTCACGTAATCTGTACGTAGATTGGTGTATATGGTTATCAAAGCAAATCTGTAAAACTATACTTTTAAGATTATTTCAATCAGTACAGTTAATAATGTTCTAGCGAATCGTATAATTACAAGATACCAATAACTTGTATGTAAAGGTTGAATACATACTGGATACTGTAAAAAATACTGTATTTTTAAGCTTAGAAACCCAGACATTGTTAACAAGAAGTTGTTGGGTTTTTTGTTTTTAAAAAGTTGCAGGCAAAATGGGGGGGAAAAAAAGATAAATCAGTGCTAAGACAGTTAAAAGAAGACAATGGTAGATGGATACCTTTATTTTTAAATAAATAAATACATACATAAATCTTGTCTTGTCTGCAGTGATACATCAAAACTGTGCAGTATAAATGTCTCTGGAATATATATCTATGTAGGCACATTTATACATATCTAATCCAACAAAGACTTGCAAATGTTTAAAGAGTAGGTGTGTAACCAAAACAATGGTTCAGTCTGTGCCTCGGGTTTTATAAGGAAGGTATGAACAACAAGGAAAACACAATCACTTGAACGAAAATGAAACTGTATTATTCGATTTAGACTCTGTTATTTGCAATTCACTCATCACCTGAACAATCGGTACTGCTTTCACCAGACTAGTATGCTTTATCAGTTTCACATGGATATCACAGTACAGAAAGCCACAATATTAAATTGTGGATGTTTGTATATGATTTCAGTCTCATTTTCAGAACTGTCATGCCTCTAGTCAAGAGGCTAGGTTTGAACATGAAAATGGGGTCCAATGAAACCACTAGCATGTGATAACCCTGCCACAACTGTGAGTGGTTTGAGGTTGGGGATGAGCTTATCAAGCAGAAATACTTTTCAGTATTCACTAGAAACTGTCAGTCTCTTGCTCAGGACCAGTGCCACTGTGGCAGACCTGACATGCTAGCTTTACCTGGTGGCTTATGCACAGCACCTAATTTTTGAAGAAGTTTTACACATTTTCTTTCCTTTTTTTTTCTCCTTGTACAATATCATCTATTCTCACTGTGCCACACATACTTTACCAGCCTGACCTGTGGTTGTCAGTAGTGCATTCTTCTGTTTTTGTTGTTTAAGTGGTTGGTGGGAGACAACTTTACATTAGATCCACAGCTTTTAACCTATCAGACAGTGGTCAAAAACTATTGAAGGATCTAGTCACCAGGATGTTACTCTCTAGTTTTGGACTTAGTGTTTTGAAGCTTTGTGTTAGTGTTTTGGCTGCCACCATGTTGTTCTTTTAGAACCAGGAGTTAATTAGTTTGATAGCTCAGTTACCTAACATATCAGCTAATGCCTAGCAAGCTTGGTTGGAAAGCTACATGTGTTAACTGTACCTGTGCAACATCTCATTAGCACAAAGAAACGGGCTAATTAAATACTAGAATTTGATTTCATGCGATCTTTGAAAAATAGTGATGTTTATTTATTTATTTATTTATTTATTTATTTATTTATTTAAACCGTATCACTACATTAAGCAACAGATAAAATGGCCTTTCATTTGAGATAATGCTTACAAGATATGCTTCTGTCATGAGGTTGACAGAAGCTTTCCCAGAGTAGCTTTATATATAACATCCCAGAGAAGCCATAAAATTTCTCTCGGTTACATTTAGGAAATCCTCCACAAAAGGGGGCCAGATTTACTAGTTAATAAACACCTAAACTAAAAAGCTGAAAGGAACAAAACTCCCAATGGCAGAAGCAGGACATGAAACAGGAATGTGTTCTTCCTGTGACACAGGACTCATACCATTGGAGACACAGATTCACAGCTGTTTCTCAAAATACCCCCACTGGAAACCCCCCCCCCGCTCTCATCCATCTCTTATTCGTGCTTCCAGCCCGTCTCTCAGCCCCTCTCCCTTACAGATTACACTTATTAAGTGAGTGAATATGCATAGTATCGGCTGAAATCTTTTTCCATTTAATGAATTTTGCACGGAAACTGGCAGAAGCAGACAGTGGCTTTCATACTTGTGGAAGGAATGGTTCCTCTGGTATTAAGAAGAAAGCCGACTATAAACCGCTTGCATCCAGCTCAACATTCACATCTCATGGAAAGTGTCATTCTTTACGGGATGGGTATAACTGTTTTTCCACTGATTGGATAAATGATCCGTGATTGCACAATGCGCATAACTTGTTTCTTTCTGTTTTTTTCCCCCTTCACAGAGTAAAAAGAGTGAACCTCTGCGTTTACTCTCCTCAATAGTAACACGTCATCCCTGTTGAGGCTGACTTCAAGAGCTTAACTTTTGTTGTGTAGAAAACTCTCCCTCTTTTACCAGCGTTAAATCCTAGCTTTTCTTTCTGTCCAACTGTATCTTTCTCTCCATGGGATGTGCATAATATTTTGTGACTCAGGCTTTGGCAGGCAGTTTCCTCATTATTCTATAAACTTGCCCCACCTAGAGCACAGCTGTTTCTTGGACTTTTTAACCAACCACAACGTCTGACCAAGAGCAGAACTGACAGCTCGGTGTTTAGCAGGAAAACACCACTTGTTGGCTAAAAATGAAACTGATGAGTCACCTACCCTTCACATTTAAAGTATAAGAGGATAATAATCTAGTGTGTTTTACTTTCAAGTGGGAAGTTGATGGTTGAATTGCCTTCTTATGTTTTCTAGCTTTTTCAAAGAGAAAGAAGTTAGTGGTTTGAGTCAAAAAATCCCCTACTTTTATTTAGTTCATTATAGTTTTGAAATGCAGAAATCCTACATATGCCCAGGTGAGGGGTTTAATAGTTACTGTAATATCATGAGTCATTGGCTGTTTGTTGTAGCACAGATTTAAAAGGACATAAATAGGTTATACTAAGTGAAAGAAAAACATGAGGGAAGTTGGCCCCCTGTTTAATAAGTAACCCCTCTACCCTTAACTGTAGCTCTACACCCTTTTTTCCCAAATGATAAAATTCAAATTCCACTGAATGTGAAAAAGAAGCTTCAGTAACTTTCCACTGCTTGACAGTTATTTGTAAATCTTGAAAACATCGACATTGGAAAGATTGCACACTGCAGCACCACAAAACTTCTCCCCCGAGTTCAATCTCCAACCAGAAAGGAAAAAAACAACTTTAGGCTGAAACCTCAGATATTACAAAAACACTTAAAGCACTAGTTTAAAAAAAATCTTATTTGAGATCACCGAAGTTTTACAGTTGTGAGAGTAGTGCCTGAGAGCATGTGAGGGTCCTCCTGGGTTCAAGTGACGTAAATTTGATAATCAAAGCAAAAATATGGTTCAGTTTTCACTTAACTATGGACTTTGGTAGCAGTGCATTCATCTTATATTTTAGTTTTTAACGGTGAATGGCAAATATCCTGTAGGTGTTATTAATAGTAGCCAAAAGGTGACAATTAAACAAACAAAACAGAAAATATAATGTTTTAAGATGAGAAACAGTACCAGTAAGTACAGTTATTCCACATACGGTTAAAGCAGTATGATGAGCCTGTGTTTGCTTACTTATCATAAATTTATAGAAATTTTTCTGTTGTTTCTATTTCATAATGCAAAATGTAAAAAAACAACCCTGGTGACTGTCCTTCGAGGGGAAGCCCGAAACCTTTTTGGGGTGCACGTGCACCAGAGTACAAGTTCAGTATTTACTGGCTCATATGGTCTAGTGCGCTTTAGTCGTAGTAGCTTTATTTTTCAACCTTGTTAGGATCAAATGCACTACAAGGTGCAACCTATATGTATGTTATATATATTAAAAAAAATACTCACAGCTGTCTGAAAACAAGTATAATTTTGACCTCAGTGACCTGGTTTGTGTGCACCCGTTGTTGCCCAGCTGCTGATCCCAGCTGTCTGCTGAGAATGACACTGCAGAATCAGGAAGAGATAATGCTATTGTTTCTATGATGGCAACAGTTGTTGCTCAACCGCTGCCGTTGATTTATCTGTTTCTGACCTTCACTTTCTCTTTGTCACAGTGCTGGAGCTGTTTATCCATTCATCTCTCTTCTTATTCACGACAGCTTATGTTCTACAACTGATGGATATTGGTTAAGCTGACATGTTTGTTTTTTGTTTTGCAGGAATAGACTTCAAGATCAAAACTGTTGAATTACAAGGAAAGAAGATAAAACTACAGATCTGGTGAGTCAGTTATAGATGTGAGTTTTTGTTTGCATGCCAGTGTTGTGCAGATACGAAAAACACACCAAGCTTGTGAGAATCGTGTTTCAGCGTAGCCTCTTTTGTGAATCATTATGTCATAATGAAACATCTGTTTGACATACCTCCCTTAAGCACTGAAATATGCAGGAACAGGAAATGATCATCAGTCCATTAGGTCTACTGTAGGGTTATCGTTGTCCGTACCAGATGAGTAATTATTTCTTCTTTCTTTTTTTCCCCACATGAGTAGCGCCCATTGAGTAAGGCCCAAATGCTTAAGGAATGCATAAATCTTCATATTTTGGAGCCTTTAATTGGTTAAGTTTGGCAAAAATTGATTAGATTTGAATTACAAATTGTCTCTAAGTATTACGGAGAGAAACAGGATGAATTGAAAGAAAAAATGCATTTGTACAGCAGATTGTCCATAGTATTTGGTCTAATTCTTATGAGTCTATAGGATGAAAGCATTTGGGATTGGTTAAAAAAACAAATACTGTTCTGTTAATTTTCCTGTGGAATCCTTTTTCTGACTTGGAAATTTAAAAAAAAAAAATCCCATAATTAGCTTAATTTGCAAATTGAAGTTGTTGGAGAATCAAGTTCAAGTAATGAAGATAAAAAATGATTAATGTAAGAGAAAGGTATTATTTGTGCTTTTGTAATGAACAGAGTTGCAACTAAAGGTTTTGGTAGTCCAGTTGAGGCAGTCTTTTTTTAGGAATGACAGTTCAAGAAGAAATTAACTATAGTAACCAGAATAAAAAGATATGAGACATGAGCAGTTTGGTTTGAAGCTACAAGATGACAAAGAGCCTGTTATTTAAAGGTGACTGATAATGGTGAACGATATGGACATTTGTTTTAGTAACATTGAAAATAAATGAATCAGAGCTTCGTGATGCATAACCTGAAGTAGAAAACATGATAACTACAAAGGTACAAATACATTGTAGCACAATACAAGAAGACAGTTTCAGGTCAATACAGAACCTGTAACGGATATTGCGCTTCTCTGAATACAGTCCGTTCATTCAAAGATAATCTTTTCATGTTATCTCAGAGACGGACACCTGCACAGCCACACCCACTGTTACTCTAGAAAACAAGCACAATGGACAAAAACGTTATTTTGAGTAACTTGTCAGCTTAGGTTCTTGGGATCTTGCAATTGGGAAGTTGAAATCTACTGTCTGGAAATGTAAGTTAAACAGCTGAAATATTAAAAACAAACTGTAATAAAAAAAACTCAAATTATTGAGGTAGTACAGAGAAATTTGATTTGCCACTGAAAGGTGAAACTCTAATTGAATAAAACCATAAATGCAGTACTGAATAGGGGACAAACAATAGTGGGCAAATGTTTAATAAAGAAGCTGATTACTGTCAAATTAATGATCGTACTTCGTATTCTTAAACTCAGTGGTTGAAGACATTACTTTATTCATTGTCAGGATATGTTTTCATTTCTTGAGCAAAGCTTTTGCCCAAAGAAAGGACAAAGAAAGGACAATAGACGGACAATTGAAGAGTAAAAATATGTCTTTCATTATTAAAATGCATCATTTTACTTTTTGGTATTTGGTTGTTAATAAGTGGATAGCGATGAGTGAGTATGAAGTCATGAAAGATATCTTGCAAGACTTTAATAACTTGCACATGCATAAAATTTGTGTCAGATCATGTGCATTTCAGGCTCAGATCAGATTTTCCCTTCATCCTGTCCAAGCACATTGTGTCTTGATTAACACTCGTATCTAGTTAAACACCCTCTTTAAGTGTAGCTCTGATTTGCTTTGGTGCCTGGTGCTCCTGGGCTTCCTCTCTTTCCCTTGTCAGCGGTGATAGATGGATGTTGGCAGAGTTTCCACAGAAAGCAAGAAGTGACTGCTGAGGCTGATGCTAGTGCAGACATGCGAGGGAACCTGCAGTGGATTTAAATGTATTTGTACCTGGGTCAACCCGCCTGCTACGGCTTTGCCGTTTGTTTTTTTCCAAGCAGTGTTAAAATTAAATAACATTGTTCCTGTAGGCCTTAAAGCAGTATCTTTTTTTTTTTCTTCTTCTTTTTCTTTTTGTCTCTGCGTCGAGTTTGAAGTGTGCATTAACTAAATATTTTATCATCGAAGTCAGCCTCTGTTGGTGACCAAAAGAATAGCCTCACATAAGCAGGTTCACATGTCTGGCACGCCTTCTACTGAACTGTAACTGGGACAAATAATGAAGTTTTTACGGTTAAGAAGACTGACATAAATAAGTGGCACGAATTCATTTTTAATGCTACATAATAAAGTGCTAATTATCTTTAATCACTCGATATGTGGGGCTTTCTTCAAATCGTATTCAGCTAAATGTTTAAATATTCACTTGTTTTGATTGTTTGACTTTGCTGCGTTTATGAGCTGAGCAGCACACATACATTAAAATATTCCTTTAGCTTAAAACAGTGAAATTTATATTACTGGCTGATGTGGAAAAACTTTTTATGTTGATGAAACACAGCTGTTGCAGATGGTTTGCTAGATGAGAGGCTGTTTCTTCATCACACTTTCTTGGTTTAAATTGCTGTCATGTTTTTAATCTAGTCTAGCTCATAATCCAGTAACCTCAATGGTTTGGATCGTACTGTTTCAGTTTTGCATTTAGGACCTTTATATTTGTATGGCAGCAATGAGGTATTCAACATTTTAGATAGCTGCTGTTCTAAATTGTAGGCATATCTACAAACTTTATGGCTGATTATTTTAACTTAATCACTAAGAATCTTCTCACAGACATAGGGAGAGTCTGGTCTCAATGCTTCCCACAACAGACTGACTGATGTCACTGAAAAAATCATAATTACTGTTTTGGTCAAAATTGACATAACAATGAATTAACTTTTCAAATGTTATACAACCTTTTTTTTTTTTTTTTTTCTCATCAAAAAGATGTTTGGACCTTCCCTCTGGAACTGTATTGTTGGTGAATTTTAGCCCCACATTACAAGCCCAAGGATCAGTCGCTCAAAGTGTCACTCTTCCTCTTAGGGTTCAGCTTCTCTTAACTAACAAATGTCTTGATTGTCTTTAATCTTATTTGGAGGGATTTTCTTAAATCAGCTTCCTTAGTCTAACAGCAACTCAAAGAAAGAGTCTTCGCTGAGTTTGGACTCTTCAGAGTTATTTGCTTATTTACTCTTCTGTTTTGAACAAAGCATTTGTAGCTGATAAATGTGTGAAATCTCGGCGTATTATGAAGAAATTTAAGCAATTCTTTGGTCAAATTTTATTTGTGAAGCACCTTTCATGCAGGTCACTGCAGTTCAAACCCAAGAAAACGCATGCAAATAAAAACATGTTCTCTGTGCAGGGACACAGCAGGGCAGGAACGGTTCCACACCATCACCACCTCCTACTACAGAGGAGCCATGGGCATCATGCTGGTCTATGACATCACCAACGCCAAGAGCTTCGAAAACATCAGCAAATGGCTGCGCAACATTGATGAGGTGAGGCAAATAAACACCAACACAAAGTATCCAAATTCTGTATCATTTTTATTGTTATGGAATGAATCGTTGACACTGATTTTGCATTTATTTCTTTATGTCTTTGGAACAAAAACATGGCGATAAACACTTCACGGGAATGCGGCCAACATGACTAACGGGCTAGTTAAACTGTGTGCAGCGAGCTGTGGAACAGGAGTGTGTGACTAAAATGAATCAGATGAGCCAGTTGTCTGTATGCATCTGTCTCACTGCAGAAGTAGTTGTACAGTTTTACCAAGCAGTACCACAAACAGTCTGACACAACAAGGGCGGGTTTACTTGTTTCAGCCTGTTTTTAACATTATAAAAGCTGAGTAACAGTGAACACATTCAACGTCTTGTTAAGACCACTGGCTGAATAAAAGATGGCTGTATCTGCTGTGAAACCCCCAAGCTGATCATTGCCAATGCCATCTTGGTGTTTTGAAACCTGACATGCTGTTACTGAGGTCACAGAGAAGAGGAGCTGAGGGCTATTTTTCCTATAAACTTCTATGTAACCTGAAGTGCTGTTGGAACCACAGGAGTTTCCACCTGCTGGTTATTGAAAAGCGTGCAGGTTTCAGCAGTCTGATTTTTCGGATCTTGATGTTGTGTCCGTCTTTTATGCCGTGTATGGTTAACGGTCTGATTATGGCCTGACTCAGATGACGTTGGGTGTTGCTTTGTGCTGGGAACAAAAACTGGAATCGGGTGCTTGTTTTGTCATCTAGTGGTTTTTGTGGCGATCAAAAGCTTATGCCTCATTCCCAGTGACCTTCTCACATGTTGTGATGTAGAGCAGGGCGATATGACCAAAAATATTTATCACGATATACATTTGAAAATCTGCAATAACGATATAATTGACACTAGACAAAATACTTTGCAACTCCTGAACTTTATTAGTGCAAAAAAAAAAAAAATCAATGTATTTTCACTTAAACAAGCAGCTTTTTAAAGTGCATTAAAGTTATATAAAAATTTAACAGTGCAAATGCAAATTCCTTGCTGACAGTTTAACCAAAAGGCATTTCCAGTGGAAATTGGCCGACATATCCTCAGCATAACCATGTATAATATACACAAAACTTAAAAAGAGGTTATACACACACAATACCATAATATTATGTTGAAGCACAGTACGTATCACTCCGCGAGCCTCCTGCCTACGATAGCCGTAATGCTTCAACAATCCATCAAGCGGTGCGGGTTCATAGCTTAGCAAAGTCGTACTGAAACATTTGACAGATTTCGAGCGCTGTGTACGACATAAAATCGTTTCGAGGTCAGTAAACACAACCAGAATTCATACATAAGGCACACGGGATTATAATCTGTCGATTTTCAGAAAAATCAAAGGATTGATTTTAAGTGTGCCATATTTTCCAAAAAACACGGTAATAACGACGGCCCGCTAGCATGCTCTACCAGAAATAGTGCTTTGTTGTGTATCTGACGGATGAAAGCTAAACCAGTTCCACACCACTGAAGTTGCAGCATTTTTACAAACCAATTCTGGTTCATCCGTTTCATTCGACGATCCACTTTCGCTCTTCTCATTCTGCGTCGCCGCCATGTGCTTATGTAAACATAGGCACTGCGCATGCGCGTTTTACCCATATTCTATCGCGATATTTCATTTTCCTATCGTTGCCCAACATTATACCGGTATTACCGTGAACGGTATGATATAGCCCAGCCCTATTGTGCTGTCTTTTTAGTTCATTTTTTTTTTTTTTTTTTTTTTTTTTTTTTTTAAGGAAATGGCCACAAGTAGCATAATGGATGGACTTTTGTTAACTACTAATGAAAAAGGAGGCCCTTTGCCTTAATCATTTACAGAGCAGTTGTGCTGAGGATTATCATGGCCTGAAGAGGTGAGGATTATGGGAAGGTGGAGGGAGACTGTAACCTAAACTGTGCAAAAGCTTACAAAAAGAACAGTTTTTTTAGAATCGGAGTACTGTGAAAATGTTGTTCGTATTTAATTTTTTTTAAGTATCACATTTTGAGCCAAGACAAAGCCTGATCAGGTGTATCCAACTTTAATCCAGCCCCTTCAGGATCTTTCACAGTGGTGTTAAAATATTAGAATTTATTTTGTTTAAATTTCGCTTGTTTATTATTGAATCTGCAGTGCTGTGTTTTGTCAGTATAAACAGCATTCTTCTTGGGTCAGAAAAAGGACTTTGTTTGTGCATCTGTGTTTTATCAGAATAGATGAAGCCACAAGGATGAGACCTAATGTACACTGATCAGCCACAACATTAAAACCACTGACGTATGAATGGAGTTCAATATTCTGCTTGGATGTGGTTGTAACTTTGACACAATCCAAGCCAACTAAACATGGCTGTGGTTCTAAAGACATGCCCCCACAAGCCTCCCACAAGCACTTGCAGTGCAAGACCTCTTCAGAAACCACTCAAGGAACACAAGACAGCGCCACAGGTGATGATCCAGCCTACAAAGGCCAAAGATCCTAGTCTCATCTGTAGGGTGACACCTGATTGAGCCTGATCTACAAAGGTCCTACTGGCAAACCCAGAAGAACTAAAGGATGCCAGTCCAAGATCAACGGTGTCCGCACCTTCCCACATCCTAACTATTTTTCTAGCAGAGAGACTAACCAGTATTATGCAACTGGTTTTAATGCTGTGGCTGTTTAGTATTTGAAATGTCAGTTTAGTTGGAGACAGATGTCAGACTGTTGCAAAGTTCTGTGATTATAAGCCAAACTGCAACATATGGCAACTTTGTCTTCTCTGTGTGCCTCCGCCCTTTCATTTTTTTTTTTAGTGTCTCTTCCGCTGTTTTTAGTATTGAATACATCTTGTGTCTCACATGATCTCGCTAGTAATTATTGCATTACACGAGTAATCCTGAGGATTCATTCCAGATCAGATTAGACCTGAGAAGTTAATATGACTGTTTGGATATTGGATGTCTCGCGTTAGCTGTCTGCATTATTTTCTGGTGCAATAACACACTGTAGGTGTTTGAATTTAAGCCAGGTGGATTAGATGAGACTGTGTCTCGTATCATTTTTCTCACCCTTGCCTTTAGAACCTTCAATTTGGTCAGAGGAAGGAAACGTGATGCATTTTAGAAAAGGGCCTGAATCATGGGCTCGATTGGCCAGCTTGGATTATCTAAGCAATAAATCCTTTAAAAAGCTTAATGTAGATGAAGTTTGACTGTTTGGCAAATGTGATCTAATAATCTCCTCATTTTTGTGTTTTATTTTTTTCAGCATGCAAATGAGGACGTTGAGCGAATGCTGCTAGGCAACAAGTGTGACATGGATGACAAGAGGGTCGTACCAAAAGCCAAGGGAGAGCAGGTGAGGTGGTGCGGTCCTGTGCAGCTGTGAAGGGCCATTCATCAATGAGGTCCTGCAAGGCTGCAGCAACGATTGGTTGATTCGTTGCTGCAGCCTTGCACTTTGAGTTTGCAGCCACTCATAAAGTCTTCTGTAGTTAATTGTGGCTCATTTGTGCCTGTCTGACATTTCCATGAGGTTACTTTCTGCTGAAGTTAATAGGAATTAAATGCCGTGCTAGAACAGGTGATAGTAGCTTTGTTTGTGTATTTACAGCTCAAACGTTCCACTACAATCTGTACCTCTCTACAGAGCTGCTGTTTGTCTTTCTGTACAAACTGAGCTTGTTTCCATTGTTTAGCATTTTTAGTAATAATAACTAACAGTGGAGAGATGAACTAAAAGGAAAGAAATGAGATGCTTTATTTTCTCATGAACTGTAGTTAAGGTTCCCTTGTGGAAAGACAAAGAAATAATAACCTAGTTTTCTCAGTTTTTTCACAGTTCAAATGCCAAAGATTGAATTATTTGTACTAAGTAGGTAAGCAAGCCATTTAAACTATTGTGAAATTTCATTTAGCTTCCAAACATGAGACTAAAACTGTAGGTAAAAAAAAATAAAAATATAGTGTTCAGTTGCATTCATTCTTTAAACAGAAAATTGTTGTTGAATATGAAAAAACCCCTCAATAACCTGATATTCTTAGTATAACAGCTTGGTATCTACACTCATTTTAACTGCCCGTATGCCATCACTTCACAATTTTATGGCGGGAAATCAATAAAATTGTAACTTTTTTTCCAATAGAAAATAAATCTGTCCATGTGACTGTGTCTTATGTGTCCATAGTTCTTAACTTACTTTCTGACAGATACCACCTGTATCATGTAAAAGTCTGAAACTTATAATAGCCACAATTAAACACTTTTAGAGAGTAAAAAATAAATTAATACAACCAAACTGTAACAAAATTGATCTAAAAGGAAAAATAAAATAAAAACTATAGCAGCTCAGGGGACACACACGCTCAGAGTTAAACCCCTATTTTGCATTTGTGAGCAGTACTTGGATGTCTGTCAGTTTGGCAGTTGGATATCGAGTTGATTTAGAGTTTAGTTTCTGGATTTAATGTTCAGAGTTCAGCCCAAGTTCATCCTTAACAGAGCTCTAATCAGCCAGAACGAGTGGAAACACCTGTGTGAGACTGCAGGGCCTTTAACAGATTTGGTTTAAAGTACCAAAGCAAACTGGTAGTGACAATATCAGCGCACAAACACACACAGTTCCACTCAGGCAGGTGTGTATGTGTGTGATACTTGATCTCTGTTCTCCTCAGGAGATCAGCAGCTTTATTTTTGGACTGGACCACATGCACAGTTTCTGACTGGGTTTGTTTTCCTCCCCACAGATTGCGAGGGAGCACGGCATTAGGTTTTTTGAGACGAGCGCTAAGGCCAACATCAACATCGAGAAAGCTTTCCTCACGTTAGCAGAAGACATCCTCAGAAAGGTGTGTGCTCAATGTCTCACGTGGAACATGTGTTCAGTAATTTATTTTTTTCCACTAAGGTGTCACCCAGTTATGAAACCTGATGGCAACCATTCATAGCTGTCATTCTCACCCTTTCTTTATTCATACTGAAGCTAAAAAACCGGCGTCAGGGGAAATATTCCAGTATTTCATTAAATTAATGTTTCAAAGACGGTTTTGGCTTTTATCCCCCTTGAATTACAGGCTGATCCTGATATGTCTCAGTATTTGTTTGATTTTTGGAAACTGGGGAAGCATCTGAACTAGGAAATGGTTAATGATGCCAGCTTTAGTAGGGAGCGATTGTGGAAATAAACCAGAGTGGTTGCTTCACATTTTTCCTGGTGCATATTTAATGTGTGTGTGTGTGTGTGTGTGTGTGTGTGTGTGTGTGTGTGTGTGTGTGTGTCTTTGACAGACGCCTGTAAAAGAGCCCAACAGTGAAAACGTCGACATCAGCAACGGAGGAGGAGTCACAGGCTGGAAGAGCAAGTGCTGCAGTTGAACAACTCCTGTTTCAGTCACACTAACGCACACAAACACACTCAGACACACACAATCTCTCTCTCTCTCTCTCTCTCTCTCTCTCTCTCTCTCACACTGCTAACTCTAACTCGCCCTCTAACCTGTCTCATGAGTTTTCTTGCACACTGACACTCTGTCTCTTTATCAGAATAAAAACAATAAACCACTTCATATGTCTAATCCCCTCATTCCCACTTCTCCACCCAACTATGTTCCTCCACTCTGCATCTAATGATCATTTTTATTTCTGATAAAAAGTGAAATCCAGTCACATTTCTTGTCATTTGTTTTAAAGTTTAAGTAAAAAAAAAAAAAAGGAAAAAAATGTGTGGAAAAGACAAGCTCATATTTTTAATATTTCCTTTGCACAGGCTCACCTGGTTGGACACCCTCACACCCCTCCCCCTTTAACCCCACCCACCCACAGCACTCACCTTCAGTCTGAGGAAATCAAAGTTAAAACGAGATTAAATAGGATTAACATTTTGTACATTTAGTGCGGTTTCTGTTGTCTAACCATATTTGGTCATTTACAATTTGTTACCAAGTGACAGAGGCGTGGCTAGCTCCTTTTGTATGTGGGGGTTTATTTTGTCCTGTGCCTTATATGGAAGACAGGGGCGGGGCTGTGTGGTGGGCGGAGCCACATTCATTTAATGAAATTACAGTTTAATAATGTGTCGGTTCAGGCTCTCTTCATGAAGACACCGAACTGAAGCTGAAGCGTTTGAATTTCTCCTCCAGCCAAAAGAACGGCATTATACAGTATGTCCTGTTTGTTGATGTTTTATTTTATCTGTATGATTTATTTCACTTTTTATTTCTTTTTTGTTTTGTTTTGTTTTTCTTCCTGCATGCAGATTTCTTTGGGTTGGAAACGTTTCTGTAACATTGTGTAACTTTTGCCACTGGGTAACTGTGGGCGGGAGGTACAGAAATTTTCTTTGGAAATTCAAACAATTTTGCAGATCCATTAAAAAATAAGCTTGTTTAAGTTAACTTGTTTGTCCTCAATCATGTGCAGTGTCTAGTTTGATTTTTAAAACCAGCCTGACGCTCGAGGCGTGGGAGGTGTGTGTGACCGGAAGATAGCGCCTCAAAGTTCAGAAAATAAGGGTGCGTCTTCTTTGTTAGTAGATTGTAAATTAAAGAGGGAATTAAAATATGATTGTTTTATAAGAGGTTACAGATGCATAAATGCTACAAATAGGTTATTTTAACCTGTTAGTAGATGATTGCTAGGCAACATGATATCAGAGTCTATAGTATTGATGAGAACCTTCAGGTCTAAGACTTACCTTTGTCCCAAGCTTGGCTGCTTAACTCCTGGGCTCTATACTAGCTCAACATATCCCGAGTATCTTTCTGTTTCCTGGATTCACATCAAGGACGAGCGGTCACACGGAACTGGTTATCAACTCACTAAGTAAACTTAGAGTTTCCCCTTTTACATAAATGGGGTGTTTTAGAAAATAATCCCTATGAGTGCCACCTACTTCAATAACGGACAAAACAAATATACCCAAATGCAACACTGTTGCAAAAAGGACAGGTGATGAATGCTACAGAAAATCACTAATCTGGTGATGTAGTGCACAGAATGGTCAAATAAAAATAAATACACAAAATTGTATTCATCACTAATACTAAGCACATTGATGTCAAACTCATTTTAGATCATGGGCCACATACTACCCACTTTGATTTTAAGTTGTCCAGACCAGCGAAATTACGTTATAAATGTGTAAAATTACAGAAAAAGTTGAGGTAATTCATTGGCCAGATTGCCCTTTAATCATAATAATAATACATTTTCATTAATGCACAGAAAATGTCCCTTTCTAATCATGATTTATTGTCGATTCTTCTGTCATTTGATTATCTATCAGTAAATTACTTTGGTGTAGCATGAATAGGAAAGGTATTTATCAATAGTAAAAGTTGTAACACTTTTGGAAATATAATTCTCAACAAATAGTTCTTTGTTAAATCTGTGCAATCCTTCACATTTTTCCGAAACCATTGAGCGAGCTGTATTGAAGTCTTTGCTTGAAGGCTCTTACAGACATGCACTATTCAATAGGCAGTGATTTCATACATACATTTCTAATCTATGGTCACAGTATAATTGACCACGGCGATATATTCCAGTAAGAAGTGAACTACCTTAGTAGCAGTGTTGGTCAAGTTACTTGAAAAAAGTAATCAGTAACTAATTACTGATTACTTCCCCCAAAAAGTAATCCTGTTACTTTACTGATTACTTATTTTCAAAAGTAATTAATTACTTAGTTACTTTTTAAAAACATGATTTACAACCTGAATAGGTGATAAAGCGATAGATCTTTCAGCCCAATTCTACTTTTTCTGCATAATCCATCATACAAAATGTAATCAAATGGAAAAGTCTCTTTTTAAAACTTGTTTTATTAGTTTTAATCTTTTAACTTTATGCATCAAGCAAAAATTAATTATATGCAACCATTCTCTGACTGGAAGAAATTTGTTTAACATTTAAACCTATTTTCTGCACATTCCAGCACATAAAATAAAATATTTTTGTGTTTACACTCACTCTTTCAAATAGATGCAAGTAAAACACAGCAGAAAATAAATAAAATCAAAGACTAGCGGTCCTGTTGCTCTATTTTCACCTGTATAGCAGGAGGTCGTAGGCGAGGTTTCCCTGGTGCAGGTGTGTCGGAGCGGTCAGTGGAAGGATCTGCGGAGTTTACATTCCCGTGGCAGCGTAGTGTCGGTGCTTGCTCGGAAGTTTAGGGTTTTTTTTCGCTGTAAAAAGAAGTTTTCTTCCCACAGGACAGCGGACACTAATGTTTTTGTCACTTTTTATGGAATCAAACTAAAGTAAGGTCAGTACTTCCACGCTTTAAACGCTGCACGCTCATACTCTCCGCACTCGATATTATCCATTGTTGATCTGCACACAGCTGTTGTCACAACGTCGCACTCGCTTACGTCACTGTCATGAGACATTCTCGCAAAAAATCACGGTTTTAGTAACGCAGTAACGCAGTTCCTACGGGAAAGTAACGGTAATCTAATTACCGTTTTTGCAATAGTAATCCCTTACTTTACTCGTTACTCGAAAAAAGTAATCGGATTACAGTAACGCGTTAGTTGTACTGCCCATCTCTGCTTAGTAGTACAGAAACCCAGGGTTAACCCTGAAGTTATCTGGATACAACATAGTCCAGGTATCTGATGCTTTGTTGGTTCTGGACAAACGGAGCCAGGTGAAGGAAACAGAGATCTCCACTGATAAGATCTTTGTTCTTGTAGCTGCAACATTTCAACAATGTGAGAGAAACTCTGTTGCGGGATCAAAAATAAAACCATTTTCACCAGCTGAATGCATTTAAATTCCAGTGGCAATGTGATGCAGTTTGTGCTGCTGTAGCTTTTACAGCTGGGCTTGGGGTTGGTGTTTTTGTACACAGCTGTACAAAGAATGAGAAATGATCCCAACAAGGAATCTAGTTGTAGTCTTGAACAGAGATGAGGTCTGCAAAATCTCACAGGGCCGTCAGTATCCCACATCCCACAGACTCATTAAAGGCCTTATTTTGGGATTATGCTCCACAGGTGGCTTCAACATGCCGAACTACTCAAAACTGTTTATCTTTAACCTGCAAAATTGACTCCACTGTTCAGAAAACTGAGATTTTGGCATCTTACAGGAGGAAAAGGGAGGGTGTTCAGTTTGAGGTACGTCTATCAGCTAGCATGTACGATTCAAGCTGCCAATAACTATATAGGTGTTTAATGTGTGTGTTGCAGTATGTAAACAAAACCTGAAGTCATATAACTGTACATCTTGAGACTAGAATGAGAATATGTAACTCTGAACTGGACTGAAACTTTTAACCACATTTAATAGTGTTTGACAATACACTTAAAAATAACTACACTGTTTTAGGTTGGGTATGAGTTATCCACTGTAAGATGAGCCCAGTGATTTAATCTTATATTAAAAAAAAAAGAAGAGATTGTCCTATTTTATGGGGACTATTCTTCACTGGAGTTTTATTTTCACACATTCTGTAGTGCAGAAAATGCAGAATAAAATAAACCTAAAAATGTTAGATTTCAGCCAAAAATGTATAAATTTTATTATTTTACTTCACATAGCATTTGTTTTTAGCATATGTTCCCATACACACATGCATACAGTAACTTACTGCTGCATTTTCTTTAGTCACTTCCCTGTTAAACTCAGTTAAGCGCCCTCTGATGGCAACAAATACGAACTTCAACAAATTCAGGGTTGCAAAGTCAGAAAACTGTCTTTTTTTTAAATTTATTTTTGAAAGCTCTCAGGTAGGGTCGCCACTGGGATGAAAACTATGTACACTTCTTTCTTTTGGGACAGCAAAAAAACATAACTAAAAACATATTTGAGCAGAAAGTTGCTTCAGGTGATTTCAACTTCTGTTCATCTTGAGAGAAGTCAAATGTTTTAATATTTAAATATATTTTTCCACAGTGCTAAATTATACAGTAGAACTATTTATGAAAAAAAAACATTTTTATACATTTTTTAGATTTAAAGGATAACACAGCCATTTGAGCATGCCTGAGGAGCTTCTCTTACAAACCTGTTAGCATGGCTGAAATCTCTTTAGCAAATCACTGAAGATCTGATTAGTGCCTTGCTTTGATAATTCTGTATCTGTAAACTCAGTCACAATGCTGCAGTTTTCTAAGCCTATCAGGATTAACATCTACAAGGTTAGGAATAACACATGGGTGCTTCCTTTAGTAGCAGTGTAACTTTAATATAGGGGAGTCAAACAATGCATAAATTTCTTCTTTTTCCATTCGCTGAATATGTTTTGTCGCTTGGCAATCATGAAAGTCTGCCCTTTCTGGCCGATTCATATGAGAAGAAGGAATTTAAATGCAGCTAAAATTGAAATCTTCCTCTACTTGATGGCGATAACAATACATCACGCTTGGTGTGCTTGTAAAACATGTTTTGTTTTTTTACATTCTTTATTCATCCCGGTTTCCACTGTTCTTAAATTTCCCAACGCAACAAATTTACAGAAAAATAAAATTCTCTCATAAAAGGAAAACAAAACCAGTGCAGAACAACAGTGGTCACCAGTAAGTCCATGATAACTACATTCAGAGATCTTTCCTACACGCAGTGAGAGAAAAGCACCAAAAAAAAGAAAGAAAAAGGAACTGATATGTGATGAAGAGTCGAACAAAAACTCACCAAAAGATGACCAAGTGCATTTCCCGCTTTAAAAAAAAAAAACTAAAAAAACTAAAAAAAAAAAAACAAACACTGACTTTTCTTAGTGTTGTGATTTTTTCTTTAAAAGTGAGTTATACAAAAAATGAAAATCCACATATTTAGTGCTTTGGTTGACCAATATGAGTGACATTTAAAAAAAAATAAAAATAAAAAGCAGCAGTGGACCCCAACGAGGACCTGCCCAGAGGGCGGGGGTGGGAGGGAGAGGGAAAAAAGATATTTACATCAACTGTATACAACATAATTTATAAATACATTTTAGATATAAATTAGAAAAATAAAAACAAAAATCTACTGTAGTTCAATCATCAACTGCTACTTATTAAATGCCTGTTTGATTATTAACCCCCTTTATATTTAACCAAAAATAAAGGCACAGCAATAATTAGAGCAATATTTCCCCCTGCAACATTTCTAAGAGTCAAAACACTAATTTCCCCACTGCAAACATTAAAATATAAATTAAAATGTATTATTATTTTTTAACCACTGAATAAAACTCCCGCACAAACAGCATCTACACTAGCATCACATGTTACAACTTATTAAATAAATTAAGGCTTTAAAAAGGGAGAGAGCGCCCCGATTTTGTTTTATTTTCCTCTTCTTCCTGCTTTCCTTTCCTCTTATGAGATTTATGCAGCATATGTCACACTTTAAAAATGGATGCATTTCTGGAAAACATGCCAGGAGAAGGAGAATGATACTGGAGTAGCTGGCCCAGCTCTGACAAAAATCCACCTACCAGCACCTCTGAAACCCACTGGGTTACAGTTCAGGTCCAGATATGTAGTTATTACTTTAACGGGTTAGAAAAACATTCAAAGTGCAGATTCTCAGCCTTAATTTGAGAGTATTTCAAATAGTATTGGAGGTGGTGTTCAGGAATTACAGATCTTTACTCTGTAACATCGATGACGTCGGGTGTGGATGTTTAATGATGGCGTTAGTCACATTTGTGCACCTGAAAATAGGGCTGCAGTGAGAAAAGAGAAAAACAAAAAGTCTGGCTAATGTTAACTAAAGCTAAAATGGGGCACTTTAAACTTAAAAAAGTTTTCTAACTTTTCATTTTATTGAATTTTCTTTTCACCAGTTACAAAACAAGCAGCTGTTGCTAGGTTAGGATCTAACAAAGCCTTAGACTCAAGTCACTCTTCTTTTATCCAACTGAGTGGCATCCCAAATATGACAAGAACCTACATCAATCAGCCACAACATTAACACCATCTGGTGAAGATGTGTCAAAGTAACGTCCAAACAGAAAAGCATAGTATCAACACCTGACTGGTTTTAATTTTTTGTCCCTGGTTTTGTACCTGGTTAGTGCATTTACCACCTCCCTCAATTCAATAAACGGTATCCCACCATGTAAGCTCTATTGACAGATACCTCGCAGCTATTCTCTTTGTGTGTGGATGCCTATCAGTACTCTGAGGTGCATTCCTGCTTGCGGCCATAACCGGTGCAAATACACCGAAGTAGCCTGTGCTGTACATGAACACAACAGGACATGACACAGACCGTTTACTGCGTGCATCTTAAAGTGTGTGTGTGTGTCTAGAGAGAGAGATCGAGAGAGCGCACTGTGTGAATGTAGGTTGTAGTGTAACAGTGCTTTATAAATAAAGTTGTGTGTCTAGCAAGAACCTCCCTCAGGTAACCAGGGTGCAGTGTGTTAATCCTGAGCCTCAGTGGTGCTGACAGGCAGGTTTTAAGTTTGGACAGAGCTGTTTTTAGAGTTTAATCTCAGCTAACTGAATGATGGCCAGCTTCCTATGTAGCTCTGTTTGTCATCCTCCGACTCGTGGTAAGAAATCAAAGAATGACATTTCTTAAAGTGTTGAATTGTTCCTTTAGGTTGCGACTGTGGTTTTGTTGTTCGCTTTTAAAATAAACAGTCTGTTAATGTGACCAAACAAACATACTTCCTATGTTTCAAATGTGATGCCACTGAAAACCCCCTGCGTCTACTCATTATGTACAAGCGTGTCATCGGGCCTCGAGTGCTATACGTAGACCAGGTCTCGTCCCTGTAACGCCGAGGAGCTGGCGGCCTCCTGTGCGGCGCCCTCCGAGTCGGCCTCGTCCTCGTAGCCCTCGTACTCGATGGGTTTGGGGCAGCTGTACGGATGGCCGTTGTCGTCAAAGAAGCGCCGGAAGGTAAACTCGTAGAAGGCGTGCTCGGGGTGCTTTCCGTTGCGGAACCAACAGTTTAGCGTGTCGTTATGACTGTCCTCGTCGTTGCCGTCGCTGCTCCACATTTTATCCGGGTCCACTGGATCGAAGTTGGAGGTGTCCGTGGAGTGGGCGATGGTGGGGATGTATGGTGCCACCTGCTGTCTGAGGTCGCTGGAGAAATCGATGCTTTTGAAGAAAGGATGGGCTTTGATTTCATCCGCGCCGTTCTTACCGAGGCGGTCCTCAGGGCCGCGGCACAGTTTAACGATGAGATCCGATGCCTCTGCGCTGAGCTTGGCCTGCGGGGGAATGTGCAGCGTGCTCTTCCAGTTTATCACCTAGTTCCAAAATTGAAAAACAACATGAAGCAAACAATGACCTGTGTAGATGCTTAGCATTTCACTGCAACTGCCTCGCATACCTTTAGCTGCGTCTCCAGGGGTGTGGTTGCTAAGAAAGGAGGCTGTCCAACAACCATTTCATACAAGATCACTCCTACACTCCACCAATCACAGAGCTGGGTGTATCCTGAAGAGGATTAAAGGAAATTTCACAACAATTTGGGGAGGATTCAGATCTGAAATACAGCTTTTATTTACACACACACACACACACACACACACACACACACACACAGGATTTTTTTTTGAGAGACACTTTTATTCTACTCAATGTGTAATATAAATGGGGGTGGGGGAGCCAAAATAGTGTTTATTTCTATCCTGTAAAGCAACTTTTCTTTTTGTAACTTAACTCTTTTACTGATGGCTATTCAAAGGCAGCACACCTTTTTTTTTTTTTTAGCTCTGTGGTTTAATCACTGATCAGCTGTTTAAATAATAATCTGCAGACTAAAACAAGTTAAACTTTACAGAATGAATCATAATTCATTCTGTAAACTTGTGTATAAATACACATAGCATCAAAGGGTGCGGTAGGCCTTATTGTCACAGACAGGATGATAAAATATACATTTGTTCTCACCTGTCGTGCAAGTGTTTATTTCCAGCAACTCTGTTACAGTGAGAGCTAATACACAGAACAGCGCATGAATTCATGAGGGAGAAAAGATGACCAGAGAGCTCGACAAAGAGACGGCAGAGGCACTAAAAAAAAAAAAACGCTATGCAGCTGTTACACGTAAACTCACGATGAGACTCCACTTTGCTCAAACAGCAGCTGGAAGTGGCCATTGGTACCCCTCGGCCTCCTGGCAGATGCACCCATGGTGTGAATTTCAAAAGTCCTACATTGGCTTGTTCTCAAGTTATTGCATTCATTTTCAGAAAACTTGACCTCTGACCTCTAACCCTGTGGTCTGGGTCACTGATTTGAAGTCAGCTGAGATTATTAGTAGAAATGCTTGTGGTATCAATTTCAAAATCCTATGAAACTTCCTTCTGGAGTCATCGAATTCACAAACTTGGGTGACGACAATACCCTATATGTCATCACTAATAGAGCTATATGTAGCCAACAATAATAGAAGCCTTCAAAAAAAAAAAAAAGAAACATTACATCAAAAATGTTGCCTGGATGCTGCACTCTACCTGTTCGAAGCAGCACTTCTGGTGCGATATAGTTGGGTGTCCCCACGAGTGAATGGGCCAGACAACGCTGGTGCTGCCGGGCCTTTCTCCTTTCCAGAGGCTTCAGGCGGTCTGTACAGCGGCAGTTGGCTGGATCCTCCCATTCCTTACTGAAGTCCATGCTGTCCTGCCTCACGTGGTCCCCTGAAGAGAGGGTATGTGAACACAGTGATTTTTCTACTTTTTATATGTCAGCAGGTCAGATTGTTTTAGGCTCTGTCTGAACAGAAAGATTTTGATGACAATCATTAAAAGAAAGCTGAAAGATGCTATTCAGAACTTTCTGGTTTTCCCCTTTCTTTTAAATGACAGTCTGAGAGCTTAGTTTAAGACATGGGTGGGGGAACTCCCTGCATGTTTCAGACCTCACCCTGTGTCAACACACCTGAATCAAATGATTAGCTCATTACCAGGCCTCTGGAGAACTTCAAGACATGTTGAGGAGGTAAGTTAGCCATTTAAATCAGCTGTGTTCAAGGACACATCTAAAACCTGCAGGACACCAGCACTTGAAGCCTGGATTTCCCCACCCCTGGTTTAACAGGGTTACTTGTACATATGTACTTGGTTAATGTTTTGTCTGTTTTGTTTCAAATGCCTTGGTATTTCTTTGTGAAGCACTTTGTGATGTTTGTCTTGAAATGTGTTATACAAGTAAAAAGTTACTTAAATACATTGGGGCATTATATGAAATGACCGTGATGTTTAATATGACTATATCACTGTAGCAGTATGAATGTGGCATGACATTTAAGAGTCTAACATGTCTACTATAAGCATGTAAAATTAAAATAAACTCTCACCGCTCTGGTAATACTTCGAGTCGTGGGTCCAGCGGAAACCAGTGCAAAGACCGAAGTCTGTCAGCTTTATGTGACCGTCTCTGTCTATGAGGATGTTGTCAGGCTTGATGTCTCGGTGGATGAAGCCCATCTTGTGGACGCTCTCCACAGCGCAGGTGAGCTCTGCGATGTAAAACTGAGCCAGCTCTTCTTTAAAGATGCCGAGTCTGATGAGAAGGCTCATCATGTCCCCTCCGGGGATGTACTCCATAACGAAGTACAGGTTGTCCTTATCTTGGAAAGAGTAGTAGAGACGCACTACCCACTCATTGTCGGCCTCTGCCAGAATGTCCCTCTCAGCCTTGACGTGAGCCACCTGGTTTCTCAGGAGCACGTCCTTCTTGCGGAGAGTCTTCATGGCGTACAGCGCTCCTGTGTCCTCTTTTCTGGCCAAGCAGACCTCGCCGAAGGCGCCGATGCCGAGGGTCTTGATCCGTTTGAACATGCACTTGTCCATCTTAGCTCGTTTTAACCGAATGTAGTTAGATTCCTTTTGACAGAGCATCATACGCATCTGCTCCTGGGCTTCTGAAGACAAACCCACCTGAACACATGGCAAAAGGAATAGTTATATACAATGAATGAATATAAAATAAATAAAGTACGAAAAACTGTAAGCATCAAGAGAAAGGGGACAAAAGAAAATGAAGGAAACCAGTGCAACATATCAAAATGCAATTGTGGTGATTACCAGAGTTAATCATTTTATTCCAAAGCAGAAATTCACAAGCAGTAAAGTGAAGGCTATGGGATAGCATGCATTTTATTCAGCTATAGGAGGCCATCATGCTTTCATCAGAAGACACATTCAAAACACAAACACCAGATTCCCAATAATGTCACATGCCAGCAGAAATACCTTTACCTTTTAGATCAGCTGTTAGTGACAGCGAGGAGGGAAAAAAAGAAGAAAGAACAGCTGAGAAAAAAACAGAACTGCATGAAAAAGATCAGAGACAAAGTCACAGGAGGACAAGAAGAAATAAAAAGTAGGAAAACAGTAAAAAGATGGAAGAATTGAGCAGCAACTGTTGTGAAAATGCTTCCACTGATGTTCTCACCCTTTGCATCTCATTTTCCAGTTGCTTCCTTCTGTGAATCCGCTGCTGGTGGTTCTTCAGGATGTTCTCTATGTGTTGCTCCATGAAGAACTTGAAGGCCTGTGGGGAATACAAATTGACTCTTCCCGACTCCCCTCTCCGCTCTTCGTCTTTCTTGTTGCGTCGGACCGGAACAGGCGATGTAGTGATTTGCTTCCTGTCCTCCTCTCTTGCTGCTCCACCCTCTGGGCTTTCTGATGGTTTTTCCCTCGAGCCGTCCCCCCGGCCGCTGCTCTCCTCATCAGCAGGATCCTCTCTGCCTGCACTGAGCCTGTTGGCCCCTGTGTCATACCCTGGTGGGCTGGGTGCAGCCTGCTGTTGGAGGAGGTGCTTAGGGTAAGGGGGAGGAGGTCCGTGATAGTCAGGTGCTTCAGATACGACCTGCGGGACTGTACCTGCGGGTTCTAGGTAGGCAGGCGCAGCAGGAGGTGGTGCAACGTGCGGTTTCCATGGAGGATGTGTTGGAGCGACAGCAGTGTGCAGTTTGGCTTTCTGAACATGGGTGCTTTTCACCGGCAGAAGAATGGGAGTCGGTATGATGGCAGTGACTGTGGTGGCAGAGGGCTGTGAGCTGGTCGGGTGAGTAGATCGGCTGTTCAAAGAATTGGAGCGGACTGGCATATTATGTTGCCATGATGGAGAGCGGTCCTGGTTGCTGCCGTTGCCGGAGGAAGGTTGGGGCTGGCTGGACCTGGACTGAGGAAGACCAGAAAAGTACAACTCAAGGTTGTGGCTTTTCCGGCTGGGAACCATCATGGACTGAGGGATATTCCCTCCATTGTGGTAAGAAGGCGAGGATGCAGGTCCTCCTGTCTGCTGGTCAGTGGGACTGTGCCGGCTACTCTGGTTGACCGGGTACGGAGGAGGGGGATGTCTGCTGCCCCCTGTCACGTAGTCTGGCTGAGAGGAGCCACTCTGAGTCCAGCTAGGGGGAAAGGTGAACTTATTACCCCCAGAGCTTGGCATTATGATGGGCTGGTGGCCCATGGGCACTGGGCTGATCCCACGTTGATTCTGAGGTGCTGCGCTGTACCCATCAGGCCACGGCCCCTGGGGTACTGGAGAAATGCGTGGCACAAGGTAATCCATGTTTCCAGAGTACCGCTTTGTTGATGGGTTGCTGTCCCAGGATGACCCACAAGGCATGCCACCGCGGTTTGGTGGAGGTGTGACCCTCTGGTTGTTTGTAGGGTGGCCCTGTGGGAAGGCAGGAGGCGGTCCAGGGCTGTCGGATCGGTACATCATTCCTTCCTTAGAGCCCTTCCAGCTCGACCTCCTCAGGACAGCCGGCTGGATGTGAGAAGACTCTACAGACAGACACACTAAAGTTAAAGTCAAGCTGAAGGAAGAAAAAAAGAAAAGATGACTGAAAACACGAAATTACTTTCAGAATCTCACAGCCTAAATAATTCAAAACAAAAAGGCCATCTAACACTAAACTTTCATAAGAGCAACTGTAAAACTCATCTTCTCAGTTGAAAAGGCAAAATTTTAATGCACACATACTACTGGTAATATCTATACTGCTTCTGTGTTGTCAGACATGCCGTCAGTCCTTTTTTTGATCATACCGTCAGGAAAAGCCACTTCTCTCAGCCCATTTGAGGCATCTGAACCTTGCCTCAGTCACCTAACCAGATACTTTAACAATTTCAACAAATTATTCTGCTGCCTCAGATTCTCTTAGAGTGGATGGTTGACTTCCAAGTGGCTCTTTACCTTGCTTAACTGCGTCCTGCCTTTCTCCCTCAATGAACTCTTATGTCCCCTTTCAATTGATGGGTCACACCTTCAAAATGCCCTCAATTTCACAACTGTGTGAATGAACCTGGGAATCCTTTTGACACAAGTTTTATAAAGGATTTGTATTAAACATTTGTCAGTGACTCACACGCATCCTTTACTCCAGGGCACGGTGGATAAAGACTTGTAACTTGCATAAAGGAGAACTTTTAGGGTTTGCTTTTTGTAATAACTAGGCAATACAGACACCCTATAAACTGCTTAGGTTACTAAACAAAGACAATATTTTCATCCTTAAAATGTGTCACAACCACCACTCAGAATAAAAACCAAAAACCTTCCAGTCAACTTTTTCCATTCAGTGATGCAGTGACTCATGCTGTGTGTCAACAGCATAGTTATTTCTTAAAGCAAATGTCCCAAATCCCTCAAACAATACTGAGGCTGGATGGATGATAAAACAGGAGAAGCAACATATAATCCCAGAGGACTGACATACCTGGGGGTTTGAGGCCTGCAGAGCTGGGGTTGGAAACAACCTTACCCATGTAGTCTGTAGCCGGCCCTACACCGTGACTGATGCTTGGCTTAAGAGGGAAAAAGAAATTGAACACAAAAAAATTAGAACTGAGCAATTAAAGAGGAATAAGACACAAATTGGCCTACAGTGACATCTTTAATTCACTGTTTTGTTCTGTCCAACAGTTGAATAGCAATCTATAAACAAACACAGAAAATCCTCCTGTACTGATACTACAGAGACAAGAACAAAGGCAAAAAAACATAAGAGCAAAGACTTGTGTTGACTGATGATGAGGTGGAACTAAAACCACAGACTGGGAGTAGTTGGAAAGAGAACATGGTGACATATTAGATCTGCATCTAGAGCATTTCCAGAGTAAGTTGTGGAAATGGAATGACTACCATGAAAAAAAGAAAAAAAAGTTCTTCATTTCTAACTTGTGCCAAGTCACACAACCGGCAGCATTTTCAGGCGCCTGTCCTTAACTTTGAGTAATCCTACTAACACAAAAACAACAAGCAGACAAACAGAACCAGTCACACAACCTCTTTAACTCCAGGGCTTATTAATTATGGCAAAAATCATAATCACAGGTGCTTTAGTTAATACTGACATCACAAATAGTAGTTTTATGTCAGTTAGCCTGTGAAAGCCAAAATTGTAGCTTAAATTAACAAATTTACATTAACTATGACATACTTTGACTAAAGCACTACATACCAAATTCATACCTGGATTGCACGCACTTACTCAAAACAAGTTGTAAATGCCAACTGAGAAACAAATTCTTTACCCTGAACTGTACAAGCTTGTAATTCCACTTTGCATGCCTCTCATTTTCTAAATAATTCCACTCAAAACAATCTGTTCCCAGCGATTACCCTCAATTACATAGACATGCACAGAACGCCATACCTCCACAATCATTCAAAACAACCCCTAACGATATCTAAAAACATTCCTCACCTCCTCGAGCCCTGCAAAACGGGGTTCTCGCTGCAAGCCTGAAGTGTTGGGCTCATTTTTAAAAGGCATGAGGGCCTCGCGGATCTCCTGTAAGGTTTTGTGGTGAGGGTTTTTGGGGTTGTTGCTGCGCCCCAGTTGCCTTGAATCCTCTTGGAGCATCTTCCCTTGTGCACCAGTGTCCACTTTAGGTGGGTCTGACGGTTTCGACAGGTTGCGCAGGCTGTTCCGTATTTCCTGCAGCATCTGTTGGCTGTTGCCACTGTAGTTCGTGACGGGAAACGTTTTGGGTCTCCTCTGCCGGTATCCTTCGGGTTTCTCCCCTCTTTTCATGTACGAGCATGTAGGATGACGATGAAGAGGGATGAAGAGGATTTCACCAGTCCAGAGTTGAAGTGATAGTACAGGATCTTGGATGTCTGAGCTCACATCTGCATGCTGCAGCTGGGAAAATATAGAGTGGATGTTATCCTTGAGAATGTGAGTGTAGTACTTTACAGATAAACATAAAATATGGGAATTAGTAGTAGCCAATAGCTGAAACAGAACTGGATCTCGTTGCTTTTTATTTTGTTTACAAGCTAAACTATGGTGTATAAAACTTAAACCTTCAGACGAAACAGTTTTCCATTATAAATCAATAACTCACCCACTTGCTAGCGCTGTTAGCACTGTTCGCTAACAGAGTGCTGCTCTAACGCGAATGATCCTGCGTCAGGTACTAACATAAAATGCCAAATACATCCGACAAATTCGCCATTAAAATCACAACTACCTAACGATCCGTAAGCTTCAGCCATCGTAAGTTTTCTCTGCGTTAAATCCAGCAGCTCAGCAGTGCCTCCGCGGCCTGTGTGCTAAAGGCATCCATTTGCTTCTAGGCTAATTCAACAACAGGATGCGAACTAGCCTGTTAGCTCGAAGCACAACTAACAACAGTTAAACAACTTACCAGAACCCTCAGCTGCCGTTTTTCCGCCACAATTTCCTTCTTTAAATGGGTAAAGACTATTGCTTGACGTTCCTCGGTGACAAGGACGCAGTTTTACTCAAAACGTCTTTGTTGTGTCGTGCTGTCTAGTCGTGTAGGATTCCTGGGATGTCTGAATGACAAGTACAACAGCTCCAAGCTATAAATAAAGCTAACGAAGAATACTTCCGTTTTCCAAAATAAAGTTTCGTTAACGTAAAAGAGCTTTTTTTTTCTTCAATTGAGTTTAATTTCCCAGTGTATGGAAGTTCGTTTAAACCACTGAAGAAAAAAGCCTGTAAGTCAAAATTTCGCGTTATTATCTTGAAATTTCGATTTAATAACTTGACTTATTGATTACTGACGCCAAATTTCGATACTTATCAATAGATTAAAATTTTTAGATACGCAACTCGAAATTCTGAGATAATCACTCCAAATATCATGGCATTATCTATTTATTTATTATAACTAAGTAATTATTTATCGATTTTGCTTTTTGTTTGTTTCTTTTAGGTTTAGTACGTTTTTATTGGCTTGGGTATTCGTTTGAGGTTTCCTTTTATTT
>NW_024582508.1:217027-333274 GCF_018398535.1 Haplochromis burtoni
TGTATTAAACGTCATCTGTACAAAAACCATTGTTGGGTTGAACTATTCTGCCCGTGATGAAAAAGACAAATAAACAAATAAAGCTAACAGTCCAGTATTTTACACCTCCTGTATGACCCTCAAGCTGACACCAAATGAACATCTTCATCCACATCCACTCTGAGGCACTAACATCGCTTTTAAACCGGGACCTGTCTGTTGACAAAAATAGCCTCTCCATCAGTGCCGCACACGAGACACGGACCGAGCACGTCCAGGCTGTTGACAGACAGCGTCTGGCTGGGCAGCATGTGAGTCGTCTCCAGGCGGCCTTTGCTGGAGTCTCCACTTAGCCAGGCGCTGATCAGGGGCTGCTTTCCTCCGGCTGGAGCCATTGCACTGCGGGAGACCATGCTGCTGTTTCTGCCCCCTAAAAATACAAAAACACTTATTACATTATGAACATAGAGGAATTAATACTATACTATATTTTATTGAGGAATAGTTTCCCAAGGAAATTTACAGGCCAACTTGTTAACTCCTGGCTGATTGAGTGTGAGACAGTGAACAGTACTAGGTGTAACTCTTGCCATTTTTACAGGTGTTCCACAAGGATCTATTCTTGGTCCTCTTTTATTTGCTCTGTACATAAACGACAAAGCAAAATGGGATGTCTACCAGCCTAAAGGTTGATGGTTCAGTCCCTGGCTACTCCAGTTTGCATGCTGAAGTATCCTTGGGCAAGATACCGAACCGTGAATTGCCCCCGATGTACCAATCGGAGTGTGTGTGTGTGTGTGTGCACAAATATTAGACAAGGTGCTTAGGTATAGGAAAAAGGCACATGTATGGATGTGTCTGTGTGATTCAAAAAGTCATTCTGAAGGAAATTAAATTAGTTGGAAAATAGTGTAAAAACAATCATATTTCTACCATAAAACTGACTTGCCTTGTAAGAAGGAAGGCATGTCTGAATGGGAGGATGTCTCCCAGTGCAGCAGCGAGCCATCCTCTGAACATGTGAACAGGTGATCTGGGTTGGTTGGGTGGAAGTGGACCTCCCACACTGTCAGGAAAACCAAAGACATACGTATGAAACCATTATTTACACGCACAACATCTTTTAAATTTCAGTTTTAATACATCTTCCCACAATAAGCCGACTTTACTTTCAGCTGTGTGTGCCTCCATCAATGAGAAGGGTGTATTGCCTTGTCTCACATCCCACACACAGAGCATGCCATCCTGGCCTCCTGTGGCCACGATGTGCTGCTGGTTCGGATGTCTGTCCACGCAGTGTAAAGGAACTCGATCCCCTGACCTGGATGAACAGAAACCAACTCATCAGACTTGCTTATAATTGAAATAAACAGGAAGGAGAAAACAAAAAACTTTTAAGAATGCATTTTTTTTAGAGCTCTTACAGGGACAGAATCTGTGACGGTGAGTTGCTTTGCTGTCTGAAGTCCCACAGTTTGAGCTGACCGATTGAGTTCACCGTCAAAATCTCTGTGGTCCTCAGATAAGTCACCGCATGGATTGTGCTGCTGTCGGCATTCTCTATCAAAGGTTAAACAGTCCAAGAAAGATCTTAGTTTCAACTTGTTTCACACAACTTAAAAATAACTCTGCTTCTTGAGCTCACCGATGACTCGAACCACTCCCTCCTGGTCAGCTCTGAAGACGACGATCCTGCCATCTTCACCCACTGTAACAATCTCCGGGCTGCTGCAGACGACGCCGGTGCAGGGGGCGTTGTCACAGGGATAACGATGTGCTCTCGCCCAGAGCTGAGACACCGAAATGGTCTGTAGGCAAGAGAATTGAAATGAAGTGAATCCAATGAATCCAATCCCACTGAGAGCTTCACTAAAACCTATTATAATTTAGTTTGATGACACGGCGGAGGTTCTCACCATATGTAAGGAGTTATAGCTGTACCACTGTCGTTTCTTGGTTGAATCTTTGTGTTTAGTATTTTACACACAAATGTCTGGTTGCATACTTTTATTGTGAAGACGCTGACGAAAGTCTACACTTTGTTATCTCTAGTCAAGGGTTAAGAGTGAGGTCCAGTTCAGTTTACTGGTCTATTCTGGTTCGTTACAACATATTCCTGTTTTGCACAAGACTGACTTTAAAGATCATTACATAGCAATTATACAACAGTTTTAATTTCCTGATATTTTCGTTTAAATATATTTCGTTTAAAAATAAAAGCTCAGAGTAGAATCGCTGCTGCTTTGTGTCGATCTGATCAGGATCATTTCGGAGGTTTTTGCGGCACGCACGACCGGGAGGGGACCCTGGGATAGACCCAAAACCCGCGGGCCACTTTGTTAGGTACACCTGTTCAAGCGCTCGCTACAACAAAAAGATTTAACCTGCCAGTCGCATGGCTGCAACTCAGTGCATGTATGTAATCATGGTCACGATGACCTCCTGAAGTTCAAACTGATTATCAGAAAGGGAAAGAAAGGTGATTTAAGTTACTTTAACATGGCGTGGTTGTCATGGTGTCAGACAGGCTAGTTTGAATATTTCAGAAACTGCTGGTCTACTGGCATTTTCCTACACAACCATCTCTAGGGTTTAAAGAGTATGGTCTTAAAAAGATAAAATGTCCAGTGAATTACTGTCAGCTGAAGACAGGAAACCGAGGCTACAGTACACATGGGCTCAACAAAACTGGGCAACAGAGGACTGGGAAAAACATCACCTATTATGATGAGTCTCAATTTTGGCTGCAGCATGCACAAGTTAAGGTCAGAATTTGGTGTAAAGAATGCAAAAGCAGACAGAGCCATCCTTCCTTGTATCAACAGGTCAAGCTGCTGGCTGAGTAATGGTCTCCAAAGTCACCAGATCTCAACTCAATGATACAAGAGAATTAGATCATGGATGGCCAGCTTGGAGTCAGCAAGGTGTGTATTAACAAATAGACTATTAAGTGTATCCCACCTGCACCAGGAGTACCTCAGGATCCACTAAGAGGAACTCAAAAGCACTGGTAGAGAAGAACACATTTGAAATAACATGCTTAGCATGTTTCCTCCACTATCCAATATTGGATCATTTGAAGATGATGGATGGATTGGCTTTCTTCAATTTGGAGAACAAAGGTCATATCAAGCTCAACACGAGGCATCCATAAAACATGACATACAGCACCTGGCTGTTCTGGTGGTGTCGAAAGATGGTGACGGCTCCTGTTGATGATGCTGTGACTATTCTGTCCTGGTCCAAAAACTGCAAATACATGAAGGAAAACGGATCAGCCTTATTGTTGAAGTTGTTAGTCCCACAAATGGGAAGGATAAGACTAAATGTTCTGCAAAAATAAAAGGGTATTTTTATATACATGAGCGTGGTTTTAGTAAGACTAAGACATCACAATAAAAGCCTAAAACAGTGATTTGAGTGCAAAGTAAAAAATAAAACGATTCACAACACCACAGCAGTTTTTAGACCTGGCTAATGAGCTACACATCGCAGTGAGTGGCTTACCTGGAGGTCAAGAACATCTCCATCATGCTTGTGTTCACATAAAAGCTGCGGGTCTCCTTCAAACCCATCTTCCATACCAGTGCTTAAATTACTCCCAATGGACCAAATAGAAATCCTGTTGTCCTGTGTGAGACACATTTGAGCTGGCTAAGTTAAATTTGAACACGTATTAGTCATTATAGATAACTGGCACGTATCAGTAAGTATCCTACTGTCTCCGTGAATTTGGAAAAATACCTGCCTTACTGTTGGAAAAAAAATGTTCATCTATTACATTTATGTGGAGAAAGATGGCCGATATGTCACATTGTTGTTTATTACATGTCTTAAATTGTACTCTGATCGTTACAGCGTTTACAAGTCAGCCAAAGAGCAAAACACTTAAAATTCCGTTATTTTGCAAAGAAGTTTGGCGGGAGGTCCATTTTTTAAAGCGTCAACATGCCAACCTCGTTGTCCCATGAGCCCGTCGCAAAGATTTCTGGCAGTTGCAGATCCGAATGTGACACTGGCCGCCATTTCGTTTTGCTGATTTTCTGGGATACGTATTTAGCGTTTATACTCTCCATGGAACCAGATTCCTGCGTAAAATTAACGATCAACTACTGATGTTAGCTTAGCAATCATGGGTAAAACCAGAGCAAGGTACGCGCCTGCTGTCAAAGAACTAATTGATCGGAGAACTGCTACTCTTTGTATATCCGGTCTCATAGGGGGCGCTGGCGAGATGTTTCAGAACAAATGGGGCTCTAAGAAGCTCTAAATAAAAATGTAAATTTCGTTGGGTAAGTATTTTTCTTCTGGGAGACTTCATCATATTTAAGATAGAGAGGATTAAAATGATAATTATGTCTATTGCAATAAAATGTTCTTCTGTAAGTTTTAGGGATTTCAAAGGTCTGTGAGCTACATTGCAGGTAGCTGCCATTTTGACTCCAGGCATGATAGTTTCCCTAAGAAATTCCAAACAGCATTAAAAATATTTTATTTATTTTGAAAATATTATCGATGCGTATTTGCAAAAAATAGAAAAATATCTCCGCATTATTGTCTGGAAGAAGAGGTACATTCTTATTGTCTCTAATTAGCCAATCAGCTCATTTGTGTACAAAGGTTTTATTTCGAAGGGGAAGAGTTGTCTTAGATCATCTCTGGCACCTACTAAGTCGTATGTAACTACGGTAACCCAGTGAGACCAAATTCAGCGTTTCTCACATTGTTTGCTATTTCCCGCCACCTAGCGGCCGCTACCTGTCCTAACTGCGGCAAATCTGCGTTAAGCACAGTGCGGAATGTGGCTTTGCCCTTGCATCAAACACCGTGCTTGGACACATATCTTATAAAACAGATCAACTTTTATGAATTAAAGGGTAGTGCTGTGTGTGTGGTGGGGTGTGTCTGAAAGGGGGACTCGCCGTAAACAAAACAACAAAAAAAAATAAAAATCAATCGGATGGCCGGTGACGTATCCGCCGCTCCGCCGTCCGCTCTGGAGGTTGTCAGCTTCATCGGCAAAACGGTCGGCGCAGGCGCGGCACTGACAGCTGCTGTCTACTTACTCCGCAAAGTCTGCTTAATAATGGCCTGGAAATCAGGAGGAGCCAGCCACGCAGAGCTCGTCAACAACCTCCGCAGTGAGTCTGCATGTTTTTCTAAAAAAAAGCGGCGGCGGTGGCAGCGACGCTTTTGCAGATGCGTCGCCTGTAAATGGTTTAGTTTGGACGTTTAAGGTTAGCACAGAAGCTGGCTGGTTGCTAAGCTATGTGGTATGTTGTTGTTGACCTAGCAGCAACTCTCTCCACCCCTTTCCCAATTCACGCAAGGTAAAGATGCATCCCTTGCTGCGTTTGCAAATAACCAAGCCAACTCTTAACACTCAAATGACCTCTCCTTTGTTTGCAGTCAAGGGATTTTTGTGCAGCTAGAGCTTTTCGACGAAGGTAGCTTAGCCTGCTAGCTCTATGTGCGTCATTTGGGACGCTGAAAGCCAAACGGCAGCGGCCCTGCCCACATCCACTAACAGCTGCCCGTGTGTCGTCCACTTTCACGCTGAATGGCAGTGACAGCTGTGCATGCAAAAGCTCAGTTTGTATCGGTGGGTGAGTGAAAATGGCAGCTTGCTGTGTCACAGCTGCGGTGGGAGCAGTGACTCAGTGCTACTACGATCGATCCCATCAATCCCACATGGTTCAATCATGCTGTCATGAGGTAGCGCGAAACTTAGTCACTGACAGCTCTGCGCAGGCATGTTTCCCACATGCATTTCTGTAGACCAGAGAGTCCACTTCTGGTATAAGGTTATCTCCCAGGGCTATTTATAAGCTTTGCAGCTCAGCATATCATTACAAGCTTTAAGCTTTTGGCCGAAAGCTCTGTGGTTTGGGCCTTGCAGGGGAAATGTGCTTCACAAAGGAACAGTAAACCAGGGGTTTTCTGACTCCAAACAGTCGTTCTGGGGTTGTTTAATACAAGTTTGTGCATGTTTCTTTTATTTGGTTATTAGTAGCAATATCGTTGAAAAATATTTTTTTAATCACGACCCTGGTAACTTTCCTTTGATGGATGGCCAAAACGTCTTTGGGTTTTTATTTGTAATATGCAGGGAAAAAACGGTAAACACGACTACAACAAAACTGATAACAGGAAAGGGGGAAGCAATTATACCAAGTGTGCAAAACGCGCAGAAGTGCTAAAGTAGCAGCTGAGATATGGTCAGTTTAGAGTGTAGATGAGACAGAAAAAGAGAAAAACCCATGAAACATCAACAAAATAAATAATATAATAGGTACAACAACATTAAAGCAGATAACATAAAAAAACAATTACAAAATAGATTAAATAATGAAGTAAATATTTTAAAAAAAAGGCCCTGGTTAGATCATAAAATCGAAATAAATCTAGAAAAAGGAACAGACTAATCAGTGAATACAAATAAACTCATGCAGTGCTTAAAAAAACAAATCAGCAGAATTGCACCCCTCCCAATCTGTGACCCTGATCAGGATAAGCCAAAGAGGATGGAAAATATTAGTTAAAATAAATGAAGTAAATAACATTAATGTCGATAAAGCATTCTCAGTGAAAAAGCCAGACAGAAAAGGACAATTTGAAGTTTTGAACACTTCCAGCTCCTCTTGTGTCAGTGTTATAAACTAAAAGAAATTTAGGCATGAGCAAATCAAATCGTAGTTAAAGAGACCGAAGCCGGTGCCAACATTTCTGAATCTGTAGGAACACCCCTGACATATTTCTGGGTTCATAAATGAGTCCACACAGCTTTCCATTACTCCATTATCTTTGCTGCAACAATGAAACCATTGTTTTATATATAAAAACACAAACAAACAATAAAAAATTAAAAAAAACTCAAATGAAAACTGACAAATTCATGAAAGGAAAACCTTTTCACGATTAAAACTACACCCAATTAAAGGTTCACACTTGGGGGAAAAAACCCCTACAACCTTTTAAGTAATTTTCTTTTCTTGAACTTTCATTTATTTGTTTTCAGTTGAATTAATTAATGTGAATTAAACTAAAAACGCCACAGGCTGCTGGGCAGTGGATTTGGGCTTTTATGGATGGAAACAAAGGACATAATTACTGCGGAACAGAAGAAGACGCGGTGATTCGTTTATTGCAATTGTCTTGTTTTAATAAGCTTTGGAAGCCAAAATTCTCATTAACATTAAATTTTGCTTACATGCCGAGCTCTAGCTGGACCTTTTCAAGCCTTAACCTCTGCAAAACCAAGCTTGTTGTCAAGAAAAACACCCAAATATTTGTAGCTCGACACCTTGATAAGTGTTGGTGGTGTGACTGTTGACCTTTTCGTAAAAAAATCATGTCTTTTCACTTTTGAAATGATCCAGCTCCTTACCTTCAAGAAGCCTGATGATAACTGAGTCATCAGCTAATTTTTTGTTTCTATAACTGCTGCAGGACTCATTATTGTACATGATGATAAGTTTCATTATTAACAAAAACTTGCACCTGGTGATATTAATATGGCTTTAGTCCATATTAATGGTGTTATGAATTTAACTGGGAACACTTACTGGAAATAGAAGCATAAAAAGCAACAACATATAAAAAGAGTCAGGATTACCTTACCTAACCAAAGTCTGTGTACTTGCTTGTTATTTTGGGGTGTTTGCTGAAAAGAAAACGTTCCTTTTAATGATAATTACATCAAATTAACTGAATTAGCCTTAGCATTAAAACCCTTTTTTTAGTGAATCTGTACAAAAAATACATTTTGTATTAGTCTGGTGCAAACTGAAGTCAGGTCAGTGTAAAGTTTTACCTGTGTGGTCATTACTCGCTCCACTTAACTGGACACTGACCCATTTAGACACATGAATGGCTTGAAGTTAACCTGAGTTTGCGTAAGCTGCATTTAAGCAGGTCACACGCAGGACGCATGCTAATTCCTGAGTTCTTCATTGTCTCTGTCCTCCTGGTCAGCGCTCAGGACCGGTCAGAAGGTTATTGGTTTGATGCTGAATGACTCATTCGTCTTTAAAGTTCAGCAACTTGTCCTGTACTCTAGGAAATGTGAAGCATGCTTCTAAGTTGTTCACCTTGTGGGTTTCAATTTTAGAAACAGTGTGAAGTTGGAGTGTTTGCTTGGTGAATAATTAAGGATGGGACGATCGTGGCTTGAAATGAGCCATTAGATATTAGTTGTAGATGTTCGCCTGGCAGCTTGTCTGGTTTCTGTGTAATGTATCCTAAAGTGGCTCATGGATCAGAGGGTGAGGGGAGTTGGTGATGACAGCAGAGCCGGCTGTCGTTGGCTTTTTCCTGCCTCTGGCACTCACTGCTAAAGGATCCCGTTAGGAGGGATTATTGTGAAGACGCTTCTTCACGAAGCTTTTTTGTTTGTTTCTTTGGTGGCCTGTCTGTAAGCTTTGGTGTTTCTCTGCTGCACACATACTGGTCAGCACATATGGGTCACAGCCTGTGTTTAGGCTGCAATTTCTGCATTTTCTTAAAGGAAAGCTTTAAGTCCAATCTTAAAAGTAAAGAAGGGTGTCTGTCTCTTGAAGCCAAACTGGGAGCTCATATTGGAAGGCTCTGCCTCCCATTCTACTTTCAGAAACCAATGAAGGGGCCAATGAAGACAAGCTGATATGGGAGAAACATGACCTGTCTTTCTGGTCCTGGTTGGCTCTCATGTAACATGGTGTATACTTTACCCCACTTCTTTCTTAAAAACAAGATCCAAGTTGAATTTTACTTAAATTTCACTTAAATTAGTTGAATTTTACTGAAAAATTTTCATAACCAGGGATGGAGATGGAGGGACCTGATTCGCTCAGGCAACACCTAAAAGGAGCAGCTGAAAGCATAAGAAAACATCATCTTACTTTTGCCTTGCAATTGTCACCTGGTTGTACAAACCCCAATGCAGAGGCTTTGTGTCCCACAGTGCGACAACCACAGTTTTCCCTGCTCTGACGTCTGTTTATAGCTAAACGGACGCAGTGAGCTGAGCCTTCACGTTGCACATTTCATCATGTAAACATTAATTTCTGCCTTAAAACACCAAATTAGAAAAATTTTCCCATGATGGCTTCAAACATCCAGACATGTGTGAGTGATCTTGGTGTTGACCAAAATAATTGTAATTTTGCCAGTAATCCTGATTTATTTCTTTACTTTTTTCTCCTGATCATCTTTGGTATATTTTTTGAAAAACACGATCATACATGCCTAATGGGTTGATAAAGCGTGTTTGTCTTCCATATAAACAAGGGTTTTGGCCTTCCCTCAAATTAAAATCACCAGACTGATAAGAATAATTGCTTAATTCACTTAAGCATGAAGCATGTGTTTATGCATCTTAATGGTCAGAAATAACAGAAACTACTCCTATTTCCCTGGAGTAAGGCAACACAGATGTTTTGCTTTAACTTTGTGTGGACTGCTTGTACTTAGATGTGTAGTCACCCCCTTGAAACTTTGTTCTGAGCCAGGAAGAATAATAAATACCTGATAAATTACTATACTTTACTGCAGTGATGCAAAAATATGAAAATTCAGTAGTTTGTTAGAGCAGTCCTGTTCATGATTTGGAAAAATGAGGCTATGTACTAGTAAAAGTAGTTTATTGTTGTGAATTTGCTGTCTCATATCTCTATATTGTGTCCTCCTTCATTCTTTTTGTCTGTCTGATTCTGCTGCGGGATTATGTAATATATATATATATCTTGTTCTTTTTGCCTCCTCAGAAAATGGCATTATTAAATCTGACAAGGTCTACGAAGTCATGCTTGCCACAGACCGAGCACATTTCTCTAGGCTTCACCCTTACATGGACTCGCCGCAGTCAATAGGTACGTCTGCTTGTGTACTCGCTCGCGCATCGCCGCACGGAGATCTGAGATTCAAACTAACCAAACCTACTTCCTGTCTTTTAACCAAAAGGCTATCAAGCGACCATCAGCGCCCCACACATGGTAGGACTTTAAAGACTTTCAGACATTTCTGCCCCCTGTGAATCACAGCTTTGAATGGTTTTGTTGTTGTTATTGTGAAGCTTGGTCCCATTCAGTCATTCCTAATCATCTATTTTTAGTAGATAACAGTAGCAGTTAACCAAATCCTCACAGTTTTGTGCATTTGTGCTCATTGTTGGCATGTTTCAGTCGAGTAATAGAAGCTTAAAGTGGATCCGTTATGTTTTTCCTTATTTGCTGCTGTTGATGGCACGGGAGATGCCCATTAAACATGCCCAGGGTTTTCTTTTGTTTGTTTGTTTTTATTCTACTTTTTGTTCTGGATGATGTCACAGAGAACGATGTTTCCCAGATGTTAGCTTTTTATTGAGGTTTTTGTTCATTTATTTTTATTGTTATTTATTTTTTTGCAGAACTAATCATTTACACCTGTAGTTCCCAGGAAGGTCGCGTGAAACTTTATGGCGTCTGTGGCAGTAAATCATGGCAGCAGCCTCTTATAGCCCTTTTCTATTAGTATCATCTCGATTTGGGAGAGGAGCTAAAACGGCTTGTTTCAGACAGAAGGAATCGTACAAAGCTACAAGAATAATAACTATGGAGCTGAGGATGAGCAGGATAGGTCCACTTTAAGCATGAAAAACTGAAACAAGCCTCACAGATGGCCTGCGCTGGGATTACCGTGTGTTAGCCTGTGCTGTGTGAGTGATGGGTTGAAATGCTATTGTCTCGTTTTGCCTCCCCAGCACGCCTATGCCCTGGAGCTTCTACATGACCAGTTGTATGAGGGAGCGAAGGCTCTGGACGTCGGCTCCGGCAGTGGGATCCTGTCGGTTTGCTTCGCACGAATGGTGAGCCACACACGCGACGGGTAAACACAAACGACTTCTCTTTGGTGGCATTGTTGATTAATTGAGCTGATTGATCCACTAATATGTCAACCAATCGATGAAAATCAATCAGATTGACTGCGTTGAACATTGTGAACGTCGTGATTGAACTGAGCGCGCCCCCCACACTCTCTTCATCCCTCTGCGCTTTACAGGTAGGTCCTAAAGGGAAAGTTATAGGAATCGATCACATCAAAGAGCTGGTAGATGATTCTATAAACAACGTGAAGAAAGATGACCCCAGTTTGATAACATCGGGCCGAGTCAAGCTAATAGGTAAGACATCGCGGATGAAAGCTTTATATCTTTGTTTTTTCAGCAGATGTTTGTGGGTTTTGAGGAAGGGCTGCTGCTTCCTTGATCCGACCGAACAGCAGACAGTTTAATGTTCCCCGGTGGAGAAAAGGGCAGCAGTCAGTAAACAGCGTGCAGCTCTAAATAATTGAGCAGTGAGGACTTTTACCTCCTCTGAAGGGGGGTTCAAGAGCAGTTCAGTGAGGGGATTAATAAGAGCAGTGATGCTTATTTTTTCATTTCTCTGTTTCGTCTTTCATTTCGTAAATCACTTTTTACTGTATGTGATTACAGGTGGTTGTCGGTTTTATTAATAGCAGTGCCTTTGTTGATTTATGTTTTCTTGGTCGCATTCTTTATCAGTTCTCTTTTGGATTCCTAATCGGTTTTCTGTGGTTAGGCCTCTGCAGGTTTTCACCATCAGTGCAGCTGTTTTGTTTTTACTCGGTCTGAAGAAATGGCATGCACATGATTCAGGTTTGCAGAAGCTGCTCTGCCATGAGTCTGATTTCATTGTTTTATGTTGCACAACTGTTGCCAGTTGCCAGCAGCGACTAGTGGAGTCTGTTAGATGGGCAGCCTGGATTTCAGACCTTATTCTGAAATCTTTCTGTATTTAGTCTGTTAATAACGGCACATACGGGTAAAACAAAATACTCGCAACTGGGAGATAAAAAGAAGCAGACCAAAAAAGATTTGTCTGCTGATTGATTAGGTAAAACACAACTAATGATATTTAATGGCAAAGTAAAATGAGAGACACCCTTTGAGTCTATAAATGTAAATAAACAAAAGCAATCTGTGATATGAAAGTAACTCCCAGCCCTGAAATACTGAAATATACTAATATTGAGATGCAGTTTTATCAGCATTACTCGGCTATTTCTGGCTTCTCAGATCAGGTAAATTGTTATAAATGTCAGATGCAGCATTGGCCAAGTAATGTGTCTCGTCCCACCCTGTGGGGACATCCATCAGTGTTTTCAGTGCGACAGCTTGTGACTGACGTTCTGCTGCTGTTTCAGTGGGAGACGGGCGATTGGGCTACACTGAGGAGGCGCCGTATGATGCCATCCACGTTGGCGCAGCTGCACCCACCGTTCCCCAAGCTGTGAGTGTCTCTGAATTCTGCTGAGCACATTGTTACCCTTTACTTTACAACAAAGGCTGGATACCTAAACTGTAAACCTGCTTCATATTTAATTTAGTGTGTTTTTATATCTGATCCAGTATGACTGTATCTAAATAGAATCCCTGGAATGTATTTTTAAAGCTGACTTGCTGTCCACCGCTGCCTCTCCCTTCTGCCTCCCTCAGCTTCTGGACCAGTTGAAGCCCGGCGGGCGGCTGATTCTGCCCGTAGGTCCGGCGGGGGGAAATCAAATGCTGGAGCAATATGACAAGATGGAGGATGGCAGCACCAAAATGAAGCCCTTGATGGGGGTGATTTATGTGCCTTTAACAGACAAAGACAAGCAGTGGTCCAGGTGGAAGTGACTTCCTTGTCCCTCTCCTTCCCCCTCTCTCCTTCTCACAGTGGCAAAGGTGAAATGGTGTGGCTTGGAGCAAGGCAATGGATCACAAGGGGCTGCATTTTGCTGCTTGTTGACATTTTTTTGCTTCTTCCATACCATACCAACTAGCTGCACGTTTCCTTCATCTTCTTTTAACCCCCGTAGCTCTAAATTGGTCTCAATAAAAGCTGCCTGATTAATGCACTCTGCTCTGTTTCAAACATGAGGGAATGAGCTGAAATCACAGCAGGTTGAAGGCACATGATTGGTTTTCAGGAGCATGACTGCTTTGCCAATTTGGAAGCTTATTACCCAACTTCAACTCAACTACTTTATCTGATAATCTTTGAAAGATGAAAACAACTTTTCTAATGACGTTTTATCTTAACATGTTGCATGCGGTCTTCTCTTTTAACTCTGTTTGCATGACAGCAAGATTCCTGCTTGTTTTTCTTGCACCTTGCCTCAATTTTTGTGTGTTCTAATATTTAAAATGTGTTTCTCACAGGGATGAACTTTGAAGAGGAACGCAGTCCATAATCCACCTTTTAAGTTTGAACCTGGAGAAAACTTGGAATGGGTCGGACAGCCCTTGACATTTTGTTCAAAGCATAACAAACGTGCTCTTTTTTTGTTTGTTTGTTTGTTTGTTTGTTTAATTCTAACAACGGACTAGAGTTTCACATTTGATGACGGCCCCGAGGGGCTGCGAGGAAAGACTGCTTGACGCTCTGCACAGAAATATCGGAGAGAGATTTATTGTTTTTGTTTTCCAGGTCTGCATCCTTTTTGGTTTGTGTTCGTTTTAACCGCTGGATTTTTAGTTTTTTCTTTGTTTTTTCTTTTTGTGGTTTCACCATTTGATTTGCAGTCAAACATTTTTCACAGCATTACATTTCAGCAGCATCAAAGCTGAATGCAGGAGGAACCCCGGACAACCAAGACGAAGAACGCCTGAGCCTGTTAGATAAATCACCTAGCTACAGTCTGTGTGTGTGTGGATCATAAAAACTGTAGACTTCTCTGCTAAAGTATGAGCTTTCTTCCCGTGGCATCAGTGTTAAGAACACAAACACACACATAAATTAACACACAAAGCCTGATGTAAACCCCCACCACACACACACACACACATCCTGTTTTCATGTGCAGCACGTAAAATAAGTATCGGATCGTACCGAACATACTCCGAAGGGAGCAGAGCACTAATGACACCGACACATACGCACGCACATACAGGCTGTGCTTTCCACTTTGATGTGTTGCTTTCTGCCGCTGGTTTCCATTAACAATTTGTGCAGGCTCCTCTGGTGACTGACACTAAATGGGGAAAGTCACTGCTTTGCCAAAATAAACTCCAACAATATAAAGCAAATGAATGTCTGTTTTCTTGATGAAAAAAAAAAAATCATGAAATTAAAAAAAAAAGCACATTTTATTTTGGGTGATCTGAGTGATGGATTATATTTGGCTTTCACAGTTGCTGGAATGGCATAAAAATAAAGAGATGCTTATGTTTTTGTCTGCCTTTTGTTATTGAATCTTTTTTGTACAAGTCTTATTTGCAATTGTTAGGTACACCTTACTATTCCTGGGTTTTCCTTCAGAGATAACTTAATTCTTTGGATTCAACGAGGCGCTGGAAACACTAATCAGAGATTTTAAACTGATAGCATCGCACGGTCACGCATCCATGGTGTGAATCACCCGTTTCACCACATATCAAAGGTGTTCTATTGGATTAGGAACTGGTGACTATTGAGGACATGCAAATCATGTTCAAGAAACCAGTTTGAGATGATTTGTGACACGGTGTGTTATTCTGCTTGAAGGAGGTGGTTCAAAGGGATGAAGATGATCACAAACCATATTCGGGTATGCTGTGGTGTTTGAATAGAAGAACCTTAATAGAAGAAAACATCTTCAACATCATTACGCCACCACCAGCAGCCTGAAGCTTTGATACGAGGCAGGATAGAGCCATGCTTTCATTCAAATGTGACGGCAGTACTCAAGACTCATCACATCTATTCAATACGATTTATTCATAGAGCGCCAAATCACAACAACAGTTGCCTCAAGGCACTTTATATTGTAAGGTAGACCCTACAATATTACATAAAGCACTGGTGAGCATCAGGTGATGCTTTTAGAGTATTCTATTGACTAATTGTGATGAGTCTCTGCCAACTGTAGCATCAGTTTTCTGTTCTTAGCTGACAGTAGTGGCACCCAGAATGGTCTGCTGATATAGTCCATTTGCTTCAATGTGTGATTCAGAGATACCGGGGGTGTAATGAGTGGTTATTGGAGTTGCTATTGCCTTCTTTTCAGGTCAAAGCAGTCTGGCCATTCTCTGATATCACAATGCATTTCTACCCAGAGAATTGCTGCTCACTGGATAGTTTGTTTTTCAGACCATTCTCTAAACCCTAGAGATGGTGGTTTGGGGAAACTCCCAGATCAGCAGTTCCTGAAATACTCGGATGAGCCCATCAGTCACCAGCAAACATGCTACATTCAAAGTCACTTTAATGGCCTTTCTTCCCCATTGTGATGCTCAGTTTGAACCTCAGAAGTGTTGTCCTGGCCACATCAAAATTCCTAAATCCACTGAGTTGCTTGCAGTGATTGGCTGATTTGCAATAAGGAGCAGCTGAACAGGTGTACCTAATAACGGAGCAGATGAGTGAGTAAGTTGGTACTAAATCTAGAATCAGTTCCATGTACAGCCACAATAGAAGACACAAAATGGCTGGGCATACCTCGAAGCTACAATAGAAAAAAAAGATTAACAGATTCAGCCTTCAAGTTCTCTCCTACATCAACAGTCGAGTCGCTGTACTTGTTGAAATATATGCTGATTCTCTAAAAGAACCAAGGTGGAACTGGCTCGGCACACCATCAGTAAAAAAGACAGGGCTGTGATAGAAATCCAGTTTTCTTCGCGCCAAACCCTACACTGCGACAAAGTAATGAAAAGTTGGTTGTAAAGCGAAATGATTTTAAACGATTTTTTCTTTACACGATGGACTAAATGTTTGATTATCAAAATTCCAGAAATACAAGAGGGAGAGACGAATCTCTACAGATATGATGATCATCTCTAAATAAAATCGTTTTGGCAAATCCTGTTGTTAACATATATAACCCCGGTACTTTTTAATTATATAATAAACTTTAATATGTTACATGAAAGACAGCACTTTGGGGGAATACATTTATCAAAATAAATATATATATATAGATATATGGAATACACTCCAATTATGTTGCCTTATTAGAGAAAAATACGCAACAAAATCATACAGGACTAGAAATTCACCAAAAGACTTTGCTATAGTTTTATATGATTCTGGCAAACTTTAAAGGAAACATATCATAATTTCCAGCCGCATAATATAACATTTTTGACTTAGCAAGAGTAGCTTCATATGATTCATAGTTCAAAATAATGCTTATTATTTTTATTTGGCATACTTGGCTTTAAAACAGACTAAGCTTAAATTCAGGGGACTAAAGGTCAGCAGAAAAGCTCATGAGCAAAGCTTCGAGTGTTTAATTTTTCATTAAAAAAATAATGTTCATTAAACTTCACACTTTACCAAACTCACTCACACCCCACCTACTGTGACTCTATGCTCTACAGTCTGAGAAACACTGCTTTATTTTTCTGTTTATGCAAATATTTTATTACAGGCTGTGTTGAATATTTTGGCTGCCTGACCTTTGGGGACAAATTAAGTACACTCTGTTTTTCTGAATAGCTACAGGCCATAAACAGAAGGTTTGACAGGTGGGTTGGGTTTCTGTCCTCAGACCCATGAATGTCCGTGTGGCTGATGTGACCAAATTTGGAATATCTGCTCTCACTGACATCCTAAAGAACCAGCAGGAAGAAAAAAGGACCTGAAACAGCATTTAACAGAGTCTGAAGCCTTCTCGCTCACATATGCTGACCACATGATTAGACTCTGATTAAGTTTGACATGAACATCCACCATTGCAAAAGTGTGTATATGTGTTTATGTACATGAAAAAAAATCAGGTCCTATAGGACTGTAACAGGCACTCGATGCTTTTTGTGTCTGCCGTACGGCAATTTAATGGGATTAAAACACACAGCAAAAATATGGCACATTAAAGTCGCACAGAGGCAGAAATAGCGCATGTTTTGTGCAGTAAAATGAACATGTTTGTCTCAAAGTAACCAGTGTTTAATTAATCAGTTGTAATAGATAAGACAAGTGTCTATTTTAGTATATGTATCAGAAGTAAAGGAGAAACGCTGATATTCCATCAGTGATTTTCTTAGGACATAAGTATGAATTCACAAGCATCTCAGTATGTTCGCTGAATCTATCAGCAGCTGATATACAGTGCCAGTCAGAGGGGATCGGTGTGGAGGCGTTCGGCAACGTTCACGGCAGCAGAGCTTTGGATCTTTCTAACAGGAAACGAGGATAAATTAAGAGACATCGAAGAAATGCAGAGTGCAAATTCAGAACGTCCTGGATCGGGCTCTGATGGTTCTTTTCTCGGGTCTCTGATTGGCTACAGGTACATGCCATTAATGAGGTAATCTGACTCCTCTGTAGTGAGGGGACGCGCTTTCTTCAGTTTGTGGCGGACGAGCCTGAGACGACAGCTGATCATGAGCAGCAGCAGGGCGGTGATGATTAGGCCAAGTGCCAGAGGAAGGATGGCACCTGGAGAAAGAAATGCGCCCCATTCAGAAAAGGTCATCGGATAGAGAGGGAAGAGCCACAAAAAGCAGACAGAAGCTCTGGGTCTCACCTGACTCTGGGACTGGGTGTCCTCCCATGACTGGAAATGGTTTGGAGATGGGGGCGTCACTCACTGCTTGGCTCTGGGTGGCTTTAGGGGAAGCTTAAAAAATAAAACCGCTTAGATGAGAAAACGGCTGACTCACAACACTGAATTATTGACATGTGTTTGATTCTTTGGATAAATATACCTATCTCAGTCTGCTTGGTGACTGGAGGAGCCACACTGGCAGGTCTGAAAGCTGGACCTAAAAGGTGTTCGTACATAATAAAGTCAATCTTACTACAAAATAAATCAATCAAAATGAATGTAAGGTGGGCTCTCACTTTTTTGTATGCATTCACTGACACAGTCCGACTCCTGGAGGAAGTTGTTGTGGTTTCCCTGGCAGCCTCCATACAGGAAGTGTTTGCACTCTCCCACATTTTGGTCGTAGTACCACCGTGGGAATGTGCCTTTACAGGGTCCCACAACTGGAGCAGCAGCACATGGGTCTAAAGGAACAAGACACGGCCTTTATATTTAACACATTTAAATGATTCTTGCACAGCAATGACACCTGTTCAGAGACAGTAGTAAAAAAGCAATATCCTCTTTAGTGGCCAGCATGGGGAGACTCCTCCGGCTGGCAGAAGACTTCCAGTTGTGTAGAAGTCAGTGGTAACAGTCCTCAGTGCCCTTGATCTGTGACCTCAGTAAACAATTTTATGGGCTCAGTCACCAGCTTCAGATCATAATGAATACAACAAAATGAGTTTATTTTGGAATGTATGCTAATTATTAGAGACAGGAAGGCTAACAGTAGTGTCCTCAGTTTCACTGTGCTGATCCCTCATTTGTCACATCGAGTTGAAAAAAATCAACAGCTCAAAGTTGAACACTCAGGTCGAGGCTGGAAGATGAAGTACATATTTAATACAGCCTTTCGTAGCTGGTGTTACAATTTTAATATCAAACTCTTCAACATTTGTCCTACAAATGGATTCAGGCAAATTGATTTTAGCATTGAATAATCAATATTAAATACTATTATGTAATAAAAGAGATACTGTTACAGTATTAAACATACTGCCATATTAATAGAATGGCACACCACTCGAATAACCCTGACTTTACATCTTTGGGTGAATTCGGCAACAGCGAAAATGACTGTATCTGACTATTTTCAGTGTATTTTCTACTTAAACAACTTAATACTGACATATTAATAATTAAGCATAGAGGGGCATAAATGGTCTCAGTGCTAAGGTGGCTGTGAAGAAGCCATTCTTAAGGAAGGGAAACAGGGAGAAAAGGCTGATGTATCCCATATTACACAGGAACTGGGATAAAAGTCAGTGGCAACATTTCTGATGGAGTGATAAATCCAAAATGAAAGTATTTAGATTCAGTCTTTTTACTGCCAATTCAATAAAAGCGTAGCTTGACAGAAAAACACACAATGGAACACCATCAGTCATGACTTGGGCTTCACAGTGCCCGGACCTCAACATCACTGAAGCAGCGTGGGATTATCTTGACAGAGAACAGAACAAAAGAGGGTCAACATCCAAAAAAGAGCTTTGGATGTCCTTCATGAAGCTTAGAGAACTACTCCTGAAGACTATTTACATAAATTACAATAAAGTTTATCTAAGGGAGTTTGAGCTGTGTAGAAGAATAAAGGTACGAACTCTGTTTTGCTTTATATACTGTATTTCCATGTGTGCATGCATTTCTTGTTTTTCTAGCAAAAGATAAAGAAATGAAGGGTGACCAAAAGACTGCTGTTGACAATCTGCAAGCTTTTCTATGTTTGATATCGGACATCAAACAAGCTTGGCTGTAGGACTGTTGCTTGGACTTTGTGTCTAAATAAAGAGATAAAGTGATACGGACATCTAAGATTACTTCGAGCCCTTCTACCAGCGACTTAAGATATCATCCAATGTCATCATCCACCTTGAGTGCAAAGGTCAAAGCCCTCTACACAACAGTGGATTAACTATTTTTCCTTTTGACTTTGAGCACTAAACAATGAGGTATCATCTTAGTTTCCTAAGAACTTGGACGTGCATTTGTCAAATGAAGAAAAGACTCCTGAGAATCCACCTTGAGCACAAAATATCTATAGTAAAACAGCAGTGTGGTCAGTGACATTCAGGGATCGGATGGCAGAGCGGACAGAGGAGCTTTGTTCCAGCACTCAGAGTGGATGCAGGCAAAGAGCTGCTTTCCCAGGGACCGCAGAGTGGCCCTGTGGCTTTGCCAGCATTTTGAGCTCCGTGCCATGACTCAGTGGCTGCCTACAGGCTCCATCTGCTTCAGTACCCAGACACACCAAACCCTCTTGGTCTCTTCACAAAGGGGATTCTGCACCAATGACACAAATTCCTGTATCCTACATTTTCATATTCTTCTGTTTCTCCTTTCCTAAACAGACTGCAATGAAGAAATGCTCCAAAGTGTGACTAAAGTGTTTTAAACACAGTTAACATCACCATTTTATATTAATTGCCTAAATCTGTCTAATAATGCGATAGCTGAGTACACTGTAGACATGGGCTTTCATCTATAAAGGTTTTGGCTGCACACTGTCTTAGTTGTGGCGTTGCCTCGTTGGAGGCTGGGACTGCGCCATAAAACGACCTCTGTGATAACACATGCCAACCTATTTCCTCCAAAATAAGCTTTATAGTCCATATGCTTCTTATTTCAGTGTCTAGCCCTGGACAACAAAGGTTGCCTTCCTTTCTGCTGTCCATGCTGCTAAGAATAGCTTCTTTATTTTGCTAAAAAAAAAAAAAGCTTCATTATTGTAAAAATAGAAAGAAAAGAAATAACTATTAGTATTTTGTTGACCCTGCTTGCTTTACAGGTGAACTAATAACTTCAGCATCACATTTAAGAACAGGCTAGCAGTTGGCCAATCAAACTTGGCTTACATACTGTTTTACTGGAGCCAGACCGCTGGCTGTGACAAACGACTGGCTCTAGTTTTAGTGCAGACGTCCAGCCCAACCAGTATTAATGCTAAATATTCCTGAAACTCTTAACTAATTACTAACATGAACTCTGTACAGATGTTGTGTTAACAGTTGGTTAATTTTTGCTTTAATGGAATTTCTTATGTTGGACTTGCGGCACCATCTTGTGGTTTACAGTGGTTATCATGATGGAGCGAACCCTGTCCCTATTTCAACTTCACTTTATATCTCTGCATCTTGTACAAAGGCTCCGTTTAAATAAGTGTTTTTCCAAGTACCTTGGAGCATGAACACCACCAGAGACGTTATAGGAGAGAGCCAAGGCACTCAAAGAACCCCGAATAGAAATTTATGGGAGAACTACGGCCTTCCTTCAGAGCCAATCAACAGGCAGTCTGGTGATTTATGAGCCAATTGAATTGTACTGAGGCATGTCCGCAAAAGACTTTCACAGTATGTTAACCGTGTGCTGGCAGGCATATCTGAACGTCATAGTAAAGATGTAGGAAAGCATCCTTATCATTGGTCTGGTGGGATGAACCAAGATGTCGATCATGTTGGCACTATGGACTGAGCCATCAATCAAGCCACACTCCTGTGAAACTTTGAGTTGGTGCTGCCGAAGTACAAGTTGTGGGAGAAAACATCTTTTTAAACCTCACTTTAATTTAAGTGCTTTTAAAAAAATCTTATCTGAGTAGTGATTCTATATTTGCTGCTTTTATATCCCCGAGAACATTAAAATGACAATTTTAAGATGCCTTCAGAGTGGTTTTACATGCTTTTACAAGGACTTTGACCTCTCTACCTTGACTGACTGAAGCTTCCTGCTCACTGGCACTTTGAGAAGGAGCCACCTTGCTTGTGTCTTGCGGTGTGATGCTCTTCCTGGCTCCAGTCGGGAGCATGGAGTCGTCTTCAGCTTTCTTTGTCTGAGCGACAGGCCGCTGAGGGCTGGGCAGGTCCACAGCGTGGGTCACTGACTTTCGGCTGCCATCGACTAGAAAAAAACAAAAGAAGCCATCGCTTAAGGGAAGGTATGTTTATGGATTTTTGCTAGCATTTATATTGATGAAATGACTCAAATAATTTCAGCCTTACAAAAGACTTCTATTATCCACTCATCACATAAATATAATAACAGCTATTTTACTCACTGGTTGTAAATTTGATCTTTTAAGACAGCTGTACATTAGCATAACACATACTTTTTACAGGTTAATTGACCAACAGCTGTCTTTTTAGTCATGCTGGCTTCAGCTGAAACCTGAGTGAGTTCGGGCTTGTTCAGAAGCACACTGCCATATAAGAAAGTGTCGTTCTTGATTTATAAGAGAAAAGAGTTTTGTACTGAAATTAATAAATTTTATCTAGTATGCATAATCATTATAAGTGAAACTTTAATAGAAATGAAAATTGGATTAGTCTTCCAGCTCTAACAAAGTGAGTACTAGGTGTTTCCTACAGTTTGGGCAGAAGTCTTCGTCTGAGCGGTCTGGACAGTGCTGCTTCCCATCGCAGGCATAGGTGATGTCAATACAGCAACCGTCATCACACTTAAATTGGTAGTTTGAGCAGTGACCGGTACATACTGTGGGCACAGATAAGAATACAGTAACTACATATCTTCTCTCTTAAATGGTAAAGGAATATGTCACAAGTCACGCACCCTTTAGCGGTAATCAGTGCAGCACAAAGGAAGTTGCAGAACATAGATGGAAGTTTTGGTGATTCATTACCTTCTGCTTGGTGTTTTGGAGCCAGTACGGTGACAGAGATGTTATCGGAGCTCTTCTGTCCCGCCGTGTCAGTGACTGTCATCTGAAACGTGTAGACTCCTTCCTGGAGGCCACTGATCTTCAGCAAACCTGGATGTGTTGACTTTAGAGCACAAACAAAAAATACATCTCTGAAGCAATCAACTTCTAGACTTTTGTTTTGCCAAATTAAAAAAACACCTAATGAGGACTTCTGTAAAACAGCACTGGGTTTTAAACATGTAGCAGTATATGCATCATGGATCATACATCCATCCTACTTACTTCTCTGACAGACTGGCTCAGCTCCACTGGCAAAAGAACAGATACAGGAAATGTTCCATACCACATGCAATCAATCCTAGCAATGCACCACATCTGTGTAGCAGAGAAAATCTACTCTCTCATGCTAACGCTTTATTTTATCTTTGCACAATCACAACACTTACAGTCATACTGACGCCATCTGATATTTACTATGCTGTTTATATTACATGTTTTTTTTGTTTCCTACATGTTTTTTGCATTTTTGAATTTGACATATTTTTTGTTGTTAGATCTTACAACATTACATATTAAATGTAATTATTTCACTTTATTGTATTTATTTTTATTTGATTTTGACAAAATGTATTTTCTACTTTTCTACTTTAAGCTAATAAGGTCTACGTAAGGTCTATCTATTATCTTATCAATGAAAATCTGTACCAGGGCAGGATATACAATACATATACATAGTAATAAGTGTTGTGTTGTTTCTCCTTTGCCTTGATGATTTTGATTTTGTGTGTTATTTTTAGCTGCAGAGTTTTGTATCTGACATCATTTGATATTTCTGTACTATTGTTATTTTTATGCCATTGTGCTGCAGTCAGAATCCCCCGCCCACCCCCCCCCCCCCCCCCCCAGCATTAAAAGCAAAATTAGCAGAGCAGAATAACCTATAAAATGCTGAGACTGGACATCTTCTGACAGCATCACCCACTAGTTTATCTTCCAATTGTTTCATTTTCCCCATACCTAGGTTCTTAGATTTCATATTAGATTATACTGTAGATTTTTTAGACCAAATAATATTTTCCATAACTTGGCCCATGAGTTTTATATTATATTACATTATATTATATTACTGTTGCCATACATAGTTTTTAAGAGTTGTGCAACCTGCTATGAACAGAGAGTTGCTCTGTAATAAGCACTGTGTCAACATGGTTCTGTACTTTCCTGCCAATTGTTTTCATTGGGAGCTATTTTCTGTTAAAGGTAGAAAATACAGAAAATTAGTGGTTTTAATATTTACATAAGAACAGGAAAAGCTGTGCAGGGTGTTTAAAATCTCTTTAATGTTATAACCACAGGACAGTGTCTTGTATTGCTGCTTACCTAAGGGCAGTTTAGAAATAATAAGCTCTTTATTTGTGTTGATCTCTGCACACAAGCCACTCTGTTGACTTAACTAATGAAAATACCCAAACGCATTTAGCTTTCTGGGTATTCATATTGCAAATGAAAACATCAGAGACACCTGAAGGAGAGAACAATAGAGATGTATATATGTGGATCTTTAGTCTAATCCTTTGTCACCGCCATAGTTAGAGGCTTTCATCTACACCTGTATAGACTGTATTGACTAAGGCACATGCTGACCTTCATATTGATGGCTGTGTCTCCTTTAATCAGACTCCACTCATAGCGGCGGATCCCGTGGTCGTCCACGCTGTCACGGCCATCCAGCACAGCCCAATCTGTGGGCAGCTGGATAACCACATCCTGTCCAGCGTCACTGCGAGGAGGCTCATCCACGTCTGCAACATCAAGCACAGGTAGATGGAAAGTGTCCTCTACATGCCTCTTTATTTACTCTCTTCATCCAATTTTCACATTAAATCATGTTTGATTCTATCGCAGGCTAAAACATGATTAGATATTTTTTGTTTTTTATCCACATATATCCTTTTAATTCCATTGCTCAGGCCCAAAGCCCCTCACAAAAACATCTGCTTCTATTCTCAGGAGGGCAAGGCTACAAACCTATGAGGCAAATCATTAACCCTCTCTACTGCATTATCTGGATAAGAAGCAGGTGCTAAAGGCTGGTTCTGCTGTTAAAGTCAGTTTCTGTCAGCTGTTACAAAGCTGACAGAAAAGTTTTTATCCTGTTTTAACAGCAGGGTTTCCTGGTGGGATTAAATATAAAAATACAGTAAAGTGACAGAAAATTACCCAAAGAAGGTTTTTGCCACAAACCTGAGGAAAATTAATAAATTACTTTTGGTATCTTAGCTTATAACACCTCATATAGAAGATTACAAAAGCCCATCCAATATGATCATCGGTGATCTAATTATAACATCATAATTCAAGAAATAATTGCTGTCATAACAGGAAAAACATCCTAATGAATAATAACTTTTCAGCAACCATACATGCTATTTTCTATCGCTCCATCAATTTTACTTAAACATACATGAAGGCATGGACATCCTATCATTTTCTAAATAACCTATCAGTTATAAAACAGTTCTTAACCCAGTAACTAACACTGCGTGTGTCTGCAGGGTCTCCCACCTGCATCATCCTCATCAGGAGCTTCTTCTCCGGGCCTCCGGGCTGAGTCGCTAGATGAAACAGGGAGGTGTCCCTGCGTTGTGTTGGGAGTCCGGCTGTATGTCGTGAAGCCTTTCTGAGCCGAGAAGGCGCACACATTCTTACTCCTGTAGGTGCAGTTAAACAGGTAGCAGCGGAGACTGTCCCCGGGCTGCCTCTGGTCCTCGTGAAGCACCGCAACTGTGCAGTGAGGCTGGGAGCAGCAGGCGTGCACACAGTCCTTCCTGGTGTACACCCTGTCCGGGGCCAGCAGGAAGGTGGCTCCTTGCTCGATGGAGTCCTTGGCCCGGATGATGCGATCCCCGGCGGCACTGAAGTCGCCCACGCAGGAGTCCATCACTTCACCTGTCCTGTAGGTCTGGTCCTGCTGCAGCTGTTTGCGGAATTCCTCCAAGAGCTCCTCCACCCCGGATATTTTGGATTTCAAGTCCGATATAGGCGAAGATCGAGCGTCGATGCTGCCAAAGGTGAGCAGCAGCAGCAGCCCTACACAGGCGAGCAGCAGCCGGGGATGCTGAAGCAGAGCCATGTTGTTGATCACACAGTCAGACGGCGTCTCCCTCTGCCTCCGGCTGGCCTCCCGCTCATGAAACTCCTTTCCGGCACAGACGGCCTTCCTACATTAAATATATCCCTGTTAATATCGTTTAACGCCACTGCTAGGCTGAACAACCAGCTGTAACCGTAGAGCCGCGGAGCTTACAGTTCGTCCTTCGACTGTGCTGGAAATCTGCTGTTGTCATGGTGAGGGGGAGTCGGCGATGGCTGCTGACGTCACGGGGATGAATAAACAGGACGAAAAGCAGCTCACCTGTTAACTGCTCTCATCCACCGGCGGGGGCTGTTTGAGTCAGTGTCGTATATTTTTAATTAATCTATCATGTTAAAATAATTTTAAAATCTAAACATCTTTTAAAATCTTAACTAATGATGATTTGAATAAAATAAAAGACATAAAATATAAATAAATTCAACAAATACATAGAAATAAGACTTCCCATCTCTCCTAAACATTGATTAAATCTTTACTATCCCATACTGCAATACCTGCATTTATTTATTTTATATTTTTGCTCATTAAAATTTTATTTGAATTATGAATGTAACTGTTAGATTTTATATTTTCATGAGTTTTTACTTTGTTGATTTATCAAGTGCTACTAGTCTCTCCCTGATATTATTAATAGTGAGTGATAGTAAGTGTAGCCTTGTTATGGATTGTTGGAAGAAGTATTTGTATTCTGTACTTAGTCTGTGGGGGGAAAAAAATCACACAAGATTTAAGGCCAACTTCAAATTATACCTGTTAACTTTTTAAATATCTTTAATTCTACAATCTGGTGTTTATTTGCTTTCCTATATTTGCATATCTGTGTATAAACCTAGTTTAATAGGCAGTGCTTGGTAGCAATGTCCCCTTCAAAACTGTTTATTAACATATCACGATGACTACTTTGTACCTTATTGCATAATATTAGATAATTTAATCTAAACCAATGCATTGTGCAATAGAGTTTTGGTATTTTAACTGTTCCTAAAATGAGATCCAAGTGTGCTCCTCAGGGTGCTACTAGTTACTGTGTTGCTGTTATTTGGAACAAGCTGCCGAAATAGCATTGAAAGAGTTTTATTCTCACAGTCTTACAGTTAACGATGCTCTCCGAGTGTATGTTAAGTTTTGTTTTCATTTCATTCAAGCTAACAGTAGCCATTGTCGGGCTACAGTTTATTTCTTTTGTTAATCTTTTAATAACATTGAGTTAACATGTAAAAAACTATTCTATAAAGATAAAATTGACACTGGCATACAAAGGCGATAAAAACATGTAAAGCTTTGAAAATGATCTCTGTAACATATTAAGTAGTGGAGTAAACATACAATAATGGAGAAATGTAAGGTAAACACAATACGGAAATAAGCAGAGAAATATATGATTCATATAGTAAGTCCTAACTTTTTATTGTTAACATTTTGTTTTTCTAAATGAACGACCTTTCCTCTAGATGATAAGTGCAGAAATTACTCTTTTGGAACAGAGGCAGTGCCTTTTTTATTCATTTTGAAAAAAACAAAACAGTTATTTGTGTTTAATTTACTATGGAGAACAACTTTCATTATCAGCCCCCTGCTCCCACATTTAGAGTGAATTGTTGAAGAACACTTCTAACACAGTTCCTTCACAGCTTCAAGATGAAAAGTTTTATTTTAACAATATATCACAACAATCTTGAATCAGATCTGAAACAAAACAGACACAAGGCTCACCGATTCCCCCCCCCCAATTTCTGACGTTATGGTTTAAAATATTAATAAAAAAGTACATCAAGGTTCTTCCACATGAAGTTTGTTTGCATGTCAGATTTTTCATTACAACTTATATATTTGACTGAATGAAGCTGACACAACACAAGCAAGATAAACACAATTTTGTCAATTAAGTGAGTATGATCTATGATTTGTGATACTAGAAAATACAATAATACAGAATTAATTTTTCACATGTGCTCATTGCAAACTTGGCCCAATCTACATGGAGATTTGACTGTGTTTAGAGATGTCTTTTTCAAAGTACATAAATGTAATCCACATAGAATTATATAACACTATATTTACATAATAGATTTCTTAAAAATAAAATTGTAGATTCATATTATAAAAGGAAATGTGGAAAAAAAAAAAGCATGGACAATTTAAATAAGTCTCAGTTTGGAAAAAAAACAAAAAACAAAATAAAAGAAAAAACAAAAGCAGTACATGGAATGACATCCTTCAGATTGCTATAACAATTAAATTAAAACACATTTAAATAAAGTAGTGATAAGATAAGCAATGATAAAAATATCAGTACAGATGAATGTAGTATTTTGTATCTCAGGCCTGTATTAGAAAACGATCAGTTGTAAACGTCACATCTTGTAAAGACAGGAGAAAATGTTTTTCTTGACAGTTTTCAAGATTTCAATAATAGATTTTCCTACCAGCTGTCATTTTAAACACACCTGTAACAAAAGCTGTGCCCTGTCCATCAGGTATAACAAAACTAGTGGCACTTCTCATTAATTTTTACTTTCAAAATGACCTAATATCCAAACTCTTTGTTTTCAAAATTATAAAATACTCCAGAAGATTGTTGTGTGGGTGGAACATGGTCAACACAGCTTCTTCTCCAGGATCTTGCTTTTATAAACGCTGAGGTAAAGAGGAGTTGTTGGGGACAAAAAAAAGTCCTGGCTTCTCTGAGTGGCTGTCACCACTTAAGGCCTTAGAATAGCTTCTGCCTGTAGTCTGTGATGGCTTTCCATAGCTTACACAAGACCCCACCTCTGTCAAGACAAACAAAATACTGTTAGCTTAAAGCACACACCAATGAATATTATACCATTTGTAAGAAACCATCAGCTGTCAACCTACTTGAAAATATCATATTTTAAATGGTTTACGGTACTTTGTCCTGAGAGTCAGAGGGACTCATGAGCACAGATCACACAGAGTTAAGACTGTACGGTCATGAACAGGACAATTTTCCCTGGTCTCTGTGTAATAACTAATGTTTCTGTATGACTTTATCGGCACAACATTACTTCAGTTCATCAATCTGGTTGAGGTTTGGAATTTGACTGGGCTATTGATTCCTTTCCTGCTTTTTTAGCCATTCTATTTGGGATTAAGTTTTGTGATTGGGATCATTGTCCTGTTGCATGACACAATTTCAATCAACCTGTGGGTCAGATGTGCAGACAGTAAGTTCCCCTCTAATGCAGCAACATCAGAGGGGAACACCACCCCCACCCCAAAACATACAATCACACAAAAAAGACCTAGAGATACCCTGAAGCAATTTAGTGGATATGGTGTGTATAGCTGAATGTTTGATATGACCACAGTGTGGCGCCAGATATCAAACACAACCAATAAGAACTTCATAGTAGTTTGTTTTATTCATGCTTCACTCTAAATTGAATGCAGTATAATTAGTATGCTTGGACCTGCAGTGCTGCAAAGAAACTTTAAAGAGGAGGTGAAAACTGTTGCAGTAGCAGACATCAATATTCATGTTGGTGTGACCTGTTTGAGTAATTATTCAGAGCTATTTTCATCCTAATAACATTTTAGAAGACATCGGGTTAAGCGTCACAACCTGAGCATGGCAACATAGCTACGTCCAAACCAAACTGCCCACGTTAGAACAGTATCTTACTGACCTGTGAGGTCCCTGCAAATTAAATTAAATTTTGGTTTATAAACAGATTTAGAGAATTTGTGATAAATTAAGTCCTTCATAGATTAGCCTCAAAGAACTGCTGAAGTACAAAGCTGCCTTCTGAAACTTTTGTGTAAGAACAGGAAATGCAACAACACACTCCCATTATGCAACGCTCCCATCTTAACCCCCTTGTTTCTCTTCCGGTCAGGTACAAGTTTCAGCACGTATTTTGGGGACTAAATACTGAACACAAAATATGAAGCAAATATAGAAATATTTAAAAGTAAAAGAAAAAAAATCATTTTCTACCTCAGTCTTAAACTCTTCAGATCATCTCTTGTGACATCATGAAGGATGTCGTACAATGTATACTCCTCATTGAGTATCTAAAGAAACAAAGTGGAGAAAATTACATTTACAGAAATGTTTTTCTTTACTTGCATCATCCTAAAAAGGGCTTTGTTAAATCAACAAAAAAATCAGAGACCCACCCTGTCTATGGCATCCTGGTCAGCACCGTAACGTGTCAGCCAGCTGGTCAGCTCTGGGTCGTCACGTCTCTCTGCAGGTTGGCTCCTCTGTCCCTCCAGGTCATGCGAAGATGTGGGGGTGTCTAACAGAGTAGATTTTGAGAACACTCCATAAAACAAACATTTAAACATTAACAAAACAACCAGTTTAACGACAGATCAAACATGCCGTACACACAGGAAGCGCATGTATCAGATGGACATAGCTGCTGGGTCTGGGCTTTAATCATCGTTCTTTCAAGTGGCCAGCTGGGGGGATAAAGTGTGAATGCACAGAAATCTATGAGAAAGTATTGTGCTTCTGTTTTGGTTTTCACTTCAACAAGTAGTTTCCTAAAGAGTTTAAGTGTTTTTGGACATAGCTACCTTTTGATTGACACTCTGCTAATGTATCGTACGAGAAAAGAAACCAGATAAGACATTAAAACAGATAAAACTGAGGCTGTGAAATAGAAGGTGAACAAATAAATGATGTCCCGGTGGTTAGGTCCATATTTCACAGCAGCACTCATGTGGAACTTTTTGCCATGATTGTTTGCTTGTAAAGCAGCTTGTAAAGGTGTAACTGTTGCAGTAACAGGATATGCTGCTTTTTCTCTACAAAAAAGCAACCTTGTTGTCACAAGTCACAGTCACTATCGCTACAGCTTTGTGCAATTGTGTAAACTGAACATTTAATATTCTTAAACCTCCTTAAATGTTGCTTTCAAGGTGACGCGTACTCTTATTTGGTCAGATAAAAGCCTCTGTATAAGAGAAATGGCCACAGTGGATGAAAATATCTTAATTTTAGTGTACTTTGCCTAATAATTGAGATTGTTTAAAGCTGCTCTACTAATTTCTTATAATGAGTTTTACCCTTACAGAAAAGCAACCATCATCAGTGGATATCACCCCCCCCCACTCACCAGCTCGGAGTTGGATATTGGAGTAGCTGATCAGACCAGCAAATTAGAAGTCACTTAATTTACACCTCCGGTATGTGATGAGAAAGCTTTGTTCATGTGCATTGTTCCTGTCATGGCTTGTTTAATTTGTTTACTGAACTAGAGGGAAAAACTTTTAATTAACATTGGCTCTAGGAAGTATAAAGTACATTTTGATTTAAAAGTCAGAAGTGAAAGTCAAGTCTGTTCAGTGAGAAATAGCTGGCTTTAAAAAGTAAAGACAGACTGAAAATACCAGAAGCAGCAAAAGGAGTGTGAGAAAGTAATTCAGACTAAAGTAGAGACCTTCAGGCTCAGTTCGCAGCTTCAGTAGTCTGATCTCTTGCTCTCTCTCATCCAGCACTTGTTGCAGGATGGACTGATACTCCCTCTCCTTCTCCAGCAGCTGTTCCAGCAACCTGGAATAAAACAGAGAGATGCAGGTTAAAACGGATAAACTATGGTTAAATGAAGAAGTCCTATGCTGTTGTTAACGGCCTTCAACCAGATGCCTACCTGCTGGTCTCCAGCTTCATCCTCCCTAGCTCCATGCTCACGGAGCGCTGTGCATTGTGGGATTCGTGGGAGACGGTGGAGCTGAGTGTGCTGACTCCCGAGGTAACCACCGTGTCATCGTGAGCGGCGCCAGGGGGCGCCCGGCTCTGGTGCGTGGAGGTTCTGTCCGGCTCGCCGTCATCATCGATGTCCTCCTGATCGGCTGCATCACTTTCTGAGGCCAGACTGAAGTGAGGCCTGAGTTCTGCATGCAGAGAGAAAGAATCACTTTTAGAGGAAGCCCTGTAATAAGAGTGATCGTGAGAGGTTGTCTGAATTGTTAATTCCAGAGACTGGAATCAGTTGTGTTTATTTGATTAACACAATGCCGTTTCATTAAAGTGCCCAAATGTGAAAAACTGAGGCTTATTGTTGAAATTGCACTTGCTATTTTTTTTCTCAAGATATTAAAAGAAAACATATCAAGAAAGCATTCTACTTTTTAACACTTTTTTAAACAACAATATTTTTACTGTTTCAGCCCCTTAAGAACAAAGTGGGCTCTGCGTAGCCAAAGAACTAAAATGAGCTAAACACCCCTGGATTGTTTCAGACTGTTTATTTACCAATAATTTGTTTACTAAAATGAAAATGTCAAGATTTTCTGTTTCAAGTAGTCACTCAGATTTGCTTTCCACTGTTATCTGTTGGTTCCTTCTTTTTCACCTCAACTTAGGTAACAGCTGTTATCTTTAACCTCATTTAATTGATAATTTCCACCACAAGGAGACGCGAAGTGCTGACTCTGATGAGTAAAGCTGTTTGTGTCAGATATCATTTAATACCAATACTGATATTTTGCATCAGTATTAATAATGCATTGAAAAGTACCTACTCGCTCCACTATTCTTCACACACACACACACACACACACAAACAAAAAATCACATACACACACACACAACACGGTAATATAATATAATATATAATATACAATCGGTGGCTGACTAAATACTTTTTTGCCCCACTATATATATATATATATATATATATATAAAAATAAAAAAAAACACCCAGCACGCCCCTGCGGGCGGTTTATCCTTCAAGCTCGGGTCCTCTACCAGAGGCCTGGGAGCTTGAGGGTCCTGCGCAGTATCCTAGCTGTTCCCAGGACTGCGCTCTTCTGGACAGAGATCTCCGATGTTATTCCCGGGATCTGCTGGAGCCACTCGCCTAGCTTGGGAGTCACCGCACCTAGTGCTCCGATTACCACGGGGACCACCGTTACCTTCACCCTCCACATCCTCTCGAGCTCTTCTCTGAGCCCTTGGTATTTCTCCAGCTTCTCGTGTTCCTTCTTCCTGATGTTGCTGTCATTCGGAACCGCTACATCGATCACTACGGCCGTCTTCTTCTGTTTGTCTACCACCACTATGTCCGGTTGGTTAGCCACCACCATTTTGTCCGTCTGTATCTGGAAGTCCCACAGGATCTTAGCTCGGTCATTCTCCACCACCCTTGGGGGCGTCTCCCATTTTGACCTCGGGACTTCCAGGTTATACTCGGCACAGATGTTCCTGTACACTATGCCGGCCACTTGGTTATGGCGTTCCATGTATGCCTTGCCTGCTAGCATCTTGCACCCTGCTGTTATGTGCTGGATTGTCTCTGGGGCATCTTTACACAGCCTGCACCTGGGGTCTTGCCTGGTGTGATAGACCCCAGCCTCTATGGATCTTGTACTCAGAGCTTGTTCTTGTGCTGCCATGATTAGTGCCTCTGTGCTGTCTTTCAGTCCAGCTTTGTCCAGCCACTGGTAGGATTTCTGGATATCAGCCACCTCCTCTATCTGCCGGTGGTACATACCGTGCAGGGGCCTGTCCTTCCATGATGGTTCCTCGTCTCCCTCCTCTTTCTTGGGTTTCTGCTGCCTGAGGTATTCACTGAGCACTAGGTCAGTTGGGGCCATCTTCCCAATGTATTCTTGGATGTTCGTTGTCTCATCCTGGACTGTGGTGCTGACACTCACCAGTCCCCGGCCCCCTTCCTTCCGCTTAGCGTACAGCCTCAGGGTGCTGGACTTGGGGTGAAACCCTCCATGCATGGTAAGGAGCTTTCTTGTCTTTATGTCAGTGGCTTCTATCTCCTCCTTTGGCCAGCCTATTACCCCAGCAGGGTACCTGATCACGGGCAGGGCGTACGTGTTGATGGCCCGGATCTTGTTCTTACCATTCAGCTGACTCCTCAGGACTTGCCTGACCCTCTGCAGGTACTTGGTGGTTGCAGCTTTTCTAGCGGCCTCTTCATGGTTCCCATTCGCCTGCGGGATCCCCAGGTACTTGTAACTGTCCTCTATGTCTGCAATGTTGCCTTCTGGTAGTTCAATCCCCTCAGTTCTGACTACCTTCCCTCTCTTTGTTACCATCCGACTACACTTCTCCAGTCCGAACGACATTCCAATGTCATTGCTGTATAGCCTGGTAGTGTGGATCAGTGAATCGATGTCTCGTTCACTCTTGGCATACAGCTTGATGTCATCCATGTACAGGAGGTGGCTGACAACTGCTCCGTTCCGTAGTCGGTATCCGTAGCCAGTCTTGTTAATGATCTCACTGAGGGGGTTCAGGCCTATGCAGAACAGCAGTGGGGACAGAGCATCTCCTTGGTAGATCCCGCACTTGATGGTGACTTGTGCTATGGGCTTGGAGTTGGCCTCTAGTGTTGTACGTTTATATTTTTGTTGAGTGTATATCTATCTATCTATCTATATTCATTCATTCAGTGGTCCCCTAATCGGAGCACTAGGTGCGGTGACTCCCAAACTAGGCGAGTGGCTCCAGCAGATCCCGGGAACAACATCGGAGATCTCTGTCCAGAAGAGCGCAGTCCTGGAAACAGCTAAGATACTGCGCAGGACCCTCAAGCTCCCAGGCCTCTGGTAGAGGACCCGAGCTTGAAGGATAAACCGCCCGCAGGGGCGTGCTGGGTGTGTGTGTGTATATATATATATATATATATATATATAACTAATATCTGGTACTGATACTGATACAGCATACTTCCTATGGGTTATGAGTAGTGAACTTTGTTGTAACGTATGATAAGATCTCCACTCGAGTGTGCTTTTAAAGATTCAAACTTGATAATGAAGCAAACACCTGAACATTGTTGGTTCTTTGTTACAAAACACCATTACAAAGGTGGAAAAAAACAAAAATAGCGCTGGGTGTCTGTGACATAACTATAGCTAAATTTAGCACTCATCCCACTGACTATTGATGTTTTATGAGTTTAATTCTTTGGTGAAAACAGGAAATAATTTCACATTGTAGATCTGAAACTCTCTTGAACCACTTTACACAGTTCAACTAGAACTTCTCCTCATTTCAATCTGGGCCTATAATCAGCTAAACATAATATCTGCCCTGCATGAAACTCAGGTGTGTAATCCATTCAAGTTATTGCCCTTTTACTTCCTGTCTTTAAATAGGCTGTGAACACACACAGGCCTGCGCAGCAAATGCCCTCCTCCTGTATCAGTAGTCGTGCCCCGAGGGAAGAGTCATAACTTATTTACTGGTGCTCTGCTTGAGACACTGATGATCCTACCTGGCACCAGGATCGTGATGGCAGTCTGCACAGCCTTGCGGATGATGTTGTCCAAAGCGAACATCCAGTGAGGCTTGATGTTGTGGTTTCGCAGCACTTTGTTCACCTGGAAATGGAGATGTTCACACTCATGAGAGCACGTTTTACAATGTTTTACCTATTAGTGATTCTACACCTAAAATAAAAATGAGTTCATTCGTATTTGCCTCACAGATTTCATTCCAAGAATTGTTCTTAAGAGAATTGTTTATACTTCATTTTAACTTCTGCTGCAATAACTAAATATCCCCAAAGGGATTTTTAAAGCAGCCTACTCTTCATGGCATTATTAATATTTGCAGTCACGCACTGTGAAGCTCTAATTTTTTTGCAGCAATGACCAACAGGAGGCACCAGAGCTTCATCTACCAGCACGATTACACAATCCCACTTACAAATATGAAAACAACCACTCGCTCGGTGCCATTTCATCTGCATAACTGCATTTTTGAGGGGGAGAGCAGATGAGCCTTTTAACATTATGTGCAATTACTCCTGACAGATCTCCCCCTTTTATCGCCTCACTTAAAGGTTACAAGTATTTCCACAGTCATCTGTCTAATCTCTGAGCAGGAAGAAAAGCAACAAGGCAGCCCGCAGCTGTCTGCAGCCCATTTCAAATGACAACAATTACACTGTTCAGAGCCTTTGTTTTATGCAGCGGCGAGAAGCACCTTTGCCTTCAAATGGGTACTTAATAACAGGAAATCAGAAAATAATGAGCCTGTGAGGAGAATTACAGCAGCAAATCATCAATGTAGCAGTTCAGGTTTGTGACCGCTGTAGACTAAAATTTGATCCTTACTGTGGGTAAGCTAAAGACACTTGGTTATAAACTAAAAAGCTGCAGCAAACACAAGACATGTTTTATTGATTTGGGTTATATTTCATATTCCAATTATGATCAATTATTCATGAGCCCAGTGGGATATCACAGATGAAATGTAGCTGAGATTCATTGGATTGACCCAGTATCTTTTTCACGGTATTTCTATTAGCACTTACAGCATCCTGGAAGCCGAACAGCATAATCTGCAGTTGACTGATGGCAGTGCTGTCAAAGTCTAGCTCCAGCTTGAGCTGAGACAGGGTGTTGGCGATGATTTTCCTGTCTGCCATCCGAACAAAGTCAGCAAGACTTACCACAAGGGTGGAGATGTGCTGATGTTTTAGCTTCATTTCCTCTGAGCCCTGAGGTAGGAGGCAAGCGGGGAAAGAAGAGATGAAAATGGTGGTTTAGGTTTACAACAGGAGCTTCCAACTCCAACTTACTAACATCCCTATCAGATAGACTTAAGAATTTTTTTCCATGTTTAAATTATTTTAGTACAGTTTAAAATTTGTTTAATTGTTAGTAATTCATTTGAGTAGTCCCTTTGGCTATTTGGTCCCTTCATTTAATTAACTGTAACAGCTGAGCTAATCTTTCCATGCACAGCCTGGCTACTGCACTGGAATGCCTGTGAACAAGTGTGTGTTGTTGATCTTGTAATGTACTTCTATATCCATCTATTCATTCTCAACGGTTTCCAACCTGTGCCAGGGCTTCCATCAGGTTGGCCACCACCTTGGCCTGATCTTCAGTAAGGATACGGTGCAAGGTAGCTCGCCTCTCGCTGTCTTTCCGAAGCATAAAGAAGCCCGAGTCCTTCTCATCAGGTGATGGAGGGGCACTGTGGTCCTCGAAGTTCTCCACTGGAATGCTGAGTAGAAAAAGTAGAAACCCCATTTGAATTTTTTTGTTCCTTCTATATGTACAGGTTGCTGTACCCTCCCTATTGGTACTAATCAGCAAGGTTAATTAAGTATGTTTTACTGGTGACATTAAATATAAGATAAATAAGTTTTTGCATTGCTTTAAACATGAACATGTTTAAATTTAAATCACTGTAGGACACAAAAACCCAGGAATGAAACTTGGGCCTGTGTCAATATCTGTAGTTCCTCAAACAGCCACTGGAGGCGAGCTTCAAAAGCGAGTGAATCCCCAAAGACTCCCTTTTTACAATGTGCAAGATTACAGCATAAATAAACACATTCACGACCTGATACTGAAATGGTTTTGTTTTCTGTTGCTGATTTTAACTTTTAAAACAAGTGTACAGGTGGTGAAATCTCATATTATTTTGGATTTTTAGGGGAGCAGCCACTCTGACAGACAGAAGCATTTTAATTAAATTATCTGACAACGTCTTGCTGTGTGGTTAATTGTACTAAAAGCCCATCCGGGGAGTCTGTGATCCAATTTTGGTGAGTGTAATTCTAGCACTTTATTTACATTTCATTTAGCACTAATTAGCAGGTATCTATGTGATGCATCCATACAGTCTATGAATAGAGCTTGATAATCGGGCTTGCCAGGCTCTGCTTGAGAAAAAACCCCCCAAAGACATCTCAACTCAAGGCTTCAACACGTATGTACATAAGCTAATGGGTGAAGTCACGGTGACTACATTTTTTATACTGGTTTAGTCTAAATCAATACTATAGTCATAAGGCTGTAACAACAAATGAATAATTTAAGGCAAAATGACTCGTCTGAGGTGTCCAAGTTGTTCTACCTGAGAAAGAGGGACCTCTGGCCCTTAACATCCTTTTCACTGTAGCACTTGATGCTTGGCTTAAAGATGAAGGGGTTGGTGTTGAGGTCGTTGTCAGGGGAGACGGAGCCATACTCGCTGCTGCTGCTGGTGTCTTCCACTACAACGGGCACTGGCAACGAGATACTGCGGAGATACTCTAGAAGACACAGGGAACAGAAGATGGAACAAAATCGTAAAGGTGTTTGTTTGATCATCATCTAACTAAAGATTTTGCTGTATAGCAGCATGCTTTCTGTCTGTTATGGTGTTTGTGTGCAACTGATCAAATAGATTACAAAACATATTCAAGCATTTGGGAAACCATCTTGTTGTTTACTCTCTATCTTGAATCCTGGCAAAAGGGCAGAGTCGTACAAGGCAGGTAGCTGCCACCAAGAGAAAAATGCAAACCGCAGCCCAGATCCTATTCAGTAAAGCAGGGTGATGTTTCATGGAAATGACATCTAGTTTATAAAGTACTCCCACTAGTGGTAAATGTGTCTGAAAAAGTGCAGAGAGCAAAATTACTCACCTGATCCTGGTGTCAGAGCTGCAGGGAAAAACAGAAAATATGTGTCAGCAGTTAAAAAAGAACAAAACAGAAAGCAGGGTAACATTCAAAGCATGCAGAGAGGCACAAAGCTTCTTTCTAATCTTCTGCACTGCTGCGAAGGCACATGACTGATGCCGTGGGGTGAAAACCCAACAGGAAATGACTATTTTACAATCCAAATAATGAAGGATGCGCCTGAAATTCTTAACAATTAAAAAACGGTTTTGGCACTAGATGAATCTAGTAATCACTACAAACAAAGATTTTTGATTTTTGATACTGGAAGCTTTCTGGTTTCTGGTTGTAGCCACTAGTATTACTACTGAAGACTATTTGCTTTAAAGCTTAATCTAAAGAGATACTGTTTGTTACCTTATTAAAATTTAGACGACTTTATAACAATAATAATAGAATAGCAACAGAATCGTCAATAGGATATCCACTATTCATTTATTCTACACTGAAAACTCCTAAAAATGGCTGTTGCTCGATAGGCTTTGAATGGGGAGTTTCTTTTTCCCCCTCTTAGAGCACTACTTGAGGTGGTTGATTTTAGCAGTGGGGAAGATCATTATGAGGTTCACGCCATTCCCTTATCAAGGCTGTAAGTAAGTAGAATTCTGCTACATTCCTGGAAGTCGGAGATACCTGCAGCCTTCGATAAGTGGCTGAAGGAATTAGGAAATTTGTTACACTTAGAGAAAATTATGTCAAACAAAGCAGGTCTCTTTCAGAAACTTTGTTTACCAGTCTGACTGAAAAGTTGAAGTCACTTTTTATTGGTCTTACGGATTAACAATGTCACAGTTTTATAATAATGTGTTCTAGTTTGTATGTGAGCCTCTGCTATTATCCAACATAGGGATTAAGGTAACTCCCCCTCCTGGATTCTCACACTCTTGTTGTTTTAAACAGATAAGTCCTTGTTGTGGAGCTTTTATTGTGCATACAGTATATAATCATTTCTCTTCATTACTCGTAATGCTATAATTGCTTCGCTGGTCTCTTGTCTGCTTGGCTCGGCGCTTGTAGTGAATCTGAGAGTGAAGGAGATAAGAGAAACTAGCACGACTGCAAAGCAAAGAGTCTCAAACTTTCCTGAAATAAAACGAGTTATTTAAGTTATAGAGGGGATAGTCTTGGTAATAATGTTATTGTCATGTAGCTATGCTCTGATCCACCTGTGAAGCTGCCCTTGCTCTTCTTTTTTCGGCTGGTGACGGTGAGGAACTCATCGGTGAGCAGGTCGAGCGCGGTGGCACGTCGGTCCGGGTCGGGCTCAAAGCAGCGAAGGATAAAGGCTTTAGCCTCTGGTGACATGGACTCTGGGATCTCTGGATGGATTTTAAACATACCCACCTGCACAAGAATGACATGCATGAAAGGCACTCAGAATCTATATAACAAGTTTAAAGAAATGAGCATAGTGTCAGTTCAAGCAGGAGAAAAAGTCAAGCTAAGTTGCAATCCTGGCAGATCAGCTGATCTCAACGCCTGCCTACATTAGATGATGCGTCAACCTTTTGGCAAATCTCATATATGGTGTACTGTTAAATCTTTTTTAGCCTGGCCATTGCCTATTCACCTGCAATCCACTTTGCAGCCCACTTCCACCACAACTCCTTCTTTCCTACTTAGTCCCAGTTCGCTGTTTTGTACAGCTAGCCTTGCTTCTGCTGCTCTCGTAACATGCTTTTTACACACGTGCATGGAAAGACAGGGGGTGGAAAATTTAAACAACTAACAGTAACTTCTTTTGGCTACAGTGGTTCTGACTGAAACAAGTTTAAAATAACTGAGACAGTGTGAGGTTGCTGAAATGGGCAAATTATCTGATTAAGTTTAAGAAGCAAGAGCAAAGAGCAGAGCAGTGTTTACACAGTGATGTTTGAATATGAGACTATCCACGAGGCCTGGCTGTGACTTGGGGCAGCAGCTGAAAGTAACAATACTTCGAGCACAAGACTCTCATTAAAAACATGATAAATTCCTGTTGTTGATGTGCAGGAATTTAAGATTAGCAGGGAGATATCCCACCCCTTGAGAAATTCCAGAAAGATGACTGAAAGTATATCACGAATGTTTAAGAAATGCTACAATGCAGTGCAGACAAAACACAAGATCTCCTAAGAGATTTGTGACTCTACTTGTGATCTTTATTGATAAAATGTGATGAGATCCAAGTTTCCCCTTTCATGTTCTTTAAACTTCAAAGCATCCGAAGCAGAGCAGCATATTTAATTAAATCACATCATATGGAAAATTCCATGATTCAGAGCTTTGACAGGAGTGCTGTAATGTTTTCCAGACACCTCTTAAACATCTCTACTGCCCCTAATGGGCCACACATAGCTTATAACAATAATTCACTGTACAGAGTGCTTTAAATTTCCATCCAAAGCAAATGCACGTGTAAACTGAGTGGTTAACGAGATCCAGCAAAGACACACCCGCACAGAAACTAAAGGCCCACTGTAGAAGTTCCTCTTACGGAGCTATGCTTTTGTTTGCATTCAAACAAATGTTCGTGCACAGACAGTATTTGTAGTTTCTACTGGGCTTGGTCAGATTATAGCCTGCAGGTTGAAACCAATGCAGGTGCAGAATGACTCTGGTTTTGTTTTCATAAAAAGAGGGAACTGATAAGCATGCATGAAAGACTGGTGGTTATTTTGCTTGTTAGTTGACTTCTTTACGTTGAGCACCTTTCTTTTAAGACATGGAACATAATTCTGTAATAAAAACAGATGTAATGGACACAATGTACTCTGTATATTAGCTGTTTATATGTACAATAGGTTTCCATAAACAGCCCTGGGTGTGCTGGATGGTTGGCAAAGGTTAAAGCATGGTACATGGTGTCATGCTGGAGGCATGAAGTCATAAGGTAGGGTTTTTCCAAAGAGAACAGACACAGTTATATATAGTTTTCCACCTCTCCTTACTTCAGCTGAACAAACAGTTTCTCTTGTGATCTCTCCCTACAAGCAGACACTTGATGGTGTCATGTTTAAGTCATGTGATAACAGCTGAGTCACCTTCTTTATTAAACAATGACATTGCAATATGATAAAAGCTGCAAGTATCTACTGTTTGTGCTCTGAATAAAGGGGTTTTAGTTCAGTTCTTGAACTCTGTTACAGTAGTTTTATATAGTTCACAGCTCAAGAAATCAAATTTATCTTAACGTGAACTTTGATCTAACCAATCACGTCATCGAGTGTGTGAAACAAACTGTTATAGATACCTTCAATCTCCCTTTACGCCAGCTGTCTTCCCCTCTTAAACAGAAGGAATAAAAAGCAGCTGTGGGAATGAGATGACCACATTTGTTCTTACTGACATCATAAGTATTTAAAAAAGCCTAAAATGGTACCATTATATAAGGTCAGAGAACAAATATTTGAAATTATTTGAGCAAAGGGTAAACGAAAAACTAAATAAACTTGCACTGAGAAAAGAAAAAAAGTACTGGTCAGTTTCGGTGTTTTCAATTAGTTTCCTCTTGTATCCTGACTTCGAGTTTAAACATAATATTTACTTGTATGACTTTGCAGTTTTTTTGTGGGTGGATTTATTTTTTTTATTAGCTCATACAAGACTTTTATCCTAACAGTACTACAGGTTTGGCTGGTGCATAATTGACAGCTACTGGTATTAGGAGATTTCTTGATCAGCAGTTGCATAATGCTAATGAAGACATTACTCAGGAATGGCAGAAGAAGAGTTTTCAGTCTTTCTCTTGTAGAAACAAACCTTCTTTCAGTCGTTTTTAGTCATGGTTTGAAAAAGACATAGATAGGATATCATGCATTTGGAGCAAATGAGTAAAGCTGATATGCTAATAACACGTGATGGCAAACTATTTGCCCTGTCATACTGGATGTCTCAAGGGTGCAATTATCAGCTCTCAAACATCCTCATATTTATTGACCTGGCAGAGCTGCAGCTGTTCATTGCCACTGTTTTTGAAAGATGCCGTTATGAAAACAGCTGCTCGCCAGACTTCTACTTTCAGTTTTCTAAAATTAGACATCTTACCCAGCAGGATATTGGGATATGTCGCTGTTCAAATCTCTCACCTTGAACATGGCGGCCTGTGGTTCTCCCAGTTCGTAGAAAGGTGGCTTCCCAGTGGCCATCTCTATGATGGTGCAGCCAAGGGACCAGATGTCTGCTGGTTTGCCGTATCCCCGTGGGCCCTTGTCTATAATTTCAGGAGCCATGTATTGCAATGTGCCTGAAAAATGACGCACAAAAAACAATAATAAACACATAATGAAAACTCAAATTCAACCACTCATTTTTTAAGTGTCAAACAAATGAAACAAAAACATTTCAATTAGTGAGCATTAGAGGAGGTGGTGGGTGGATTATGGGTGTAAAGGTTTTGAAACCCAGACTGAATTTGTGACGCAAATATCTAATTCGCTCCTGTTACTAATAGAGCATTGCTAGAATGTTGTAAAAGTGCAGCAACTCAGCGTATGAATGTCAACAAACTTGGACAAACCACAGAGTTATGCAACAGCTATAAAGGGAACGAGGAGGGAACGCTTCATTATTATGCTAACTAAAAGGGACACTGCTGGTATTCTCATGGTACACTTCAGCTGAGAGGTATACCAGATTTTAAATGATTTATTTCTTGCTTATGTAAACAACATGTGTGTAAATATAGCATCAATGATAGCTGCTCAGTTTATATCATTATATAATGATATGCTAATTAGTCACAGCCTCATTTTGCTTATGTCAAATTTTTATTTTTATTTGCCTTGGTGTCAGATAAAAACAATGTTTAAAGATAGTTCAAAGGGTCAGCAATACCAGTTTATTTTATTGTTGTTCATGTCCTAATCAATCTCTTAAACCTGCATCCAGCGCAACTGCCTGGGATTATTTTCCACCACAACCTCTGTCTTTTAATATCACAACACTCTTACTTTACTCCCAATCAAATAAGAGTTAATGAACCATCCAGCCAAATAATTGAGCAACTCAGTCATGGAACAATTAAATAATTCAAGTATTGACTATAAGTTTCCTAAATGTGAGGGAAAGGCAAACAATAACCTTGATTACACCCAGTTTAAAACTATTTCTTAGACTTGCAGAAAAATGTGCTTTTGTTGCTTATTTTGTTCCCTCCACTATTGTTCCATGTACAGCCCCAATAGCAAAGAATTGGGACACTGTAAAATGTAAATAAAAACAGAATGCATTGATTTGCAAAACTAATAAATCAATCAATCAATCAATCAATCAATATGTATATATATATATATATATATATATATATATATATAATAATCTAAATAATATATATATTATATATTTTTTTTTTTTTTTTTTTTTTTTTTTACAAAAGAATGAAAAGTACTAAGAATACAAGTCTCAAAAAGGACAATAGAAACTAGTACTAAACTAACTAGTACTACAAAGAAACAGCTGCAGGAACATTCTCCAGCTAATTGGGTTAATTGGTAACAGCTCAATAACATGACTGGAGTTTCTCAGAAGCAAAGATGGGCAGACGTTTTGTGGAACAATTTCAAAATTATAACAAAGACTTTAAATATCTCATCATGTAAAGTACTAAATATTATCAGAAAATTCACTGATAAATCTCTGTGTGCTTGGCACAATGCTGAAAATCAATATTAGACGCCTGTGATCTTTGAGCCCTCAAACAGCGCAGCATTAAAAACAGGCATGACTCTGACATGGTGACTATGATCCAGAAACACTGCTGCCTTCTTTGGGCTCAAAATGATTTAAAACTGACTGAGGCAAAGAGGAAAACTGCTGTGTGCTCAGATGAATTGAAATTTTAAAATCTTTTTGGAAAACATGAACGCAGCGTCCTCTGTACAGACGAAAAGACTATCCAGCTTTTTTAGAACACATTTTAACAGTCTGCACTTACAGTATGATAGAGGTTCATTAGTGCCTATGGAAACGTCAGTGTGCACACCTGCAAAGGCACCATCCGTGCTGAAAGGTATATACAGATTTTAGAGCAACATATGCTCCAATCCCAGATGTCTTTTTCAGGGAAAACTTTGCATATCTCAGCAAGACAATGCTAAACCTCAAACTGCATCTATTACAACATCATGAAATGAAAAATATGACAAGAAAGACCTAAGACTATTAAGCAGTTTGAGTGCTATATCAGATAAGAATGAGGCCAAATTCCTCTCCCAAAGGTCCGGCAGCTGTTCTCCTCAGTTCCCAGATGTTTACAGATGGTTTTTATAAGAAGAGAGGTACACTGGTAAACATAGCCATATCCCAACTTATTCCCGTGTTTTTCAGTTTAAACATTTGATATGTTTTCTGTGTTTTATTACAAATAAAATATGGATTTTTGAGAATTGCAAATCAATGTGTTCTTTTTTAATTTACATTTTTAAAAGGGTCCCAACTTTTTGGGAATTTGGAGCTTGTATAACACTAATGATGAAATCCCTGTTGCTGTTGGTAACTCTTCCGGTTTGCACTGCAGAGCTCCAACAAAAACTACTAAAAATAACTTTCATCTGGCTTTTGTTTTTTTGATCATATTCATAAACCGATAATGTCTGTGTGAGGTAAAAGTAGCGTCAGCAGGGTTGTGAAAGAACTGATGTAAATGCCAAAAATAGCTTCAATTTGAGCTAACAAAAAGTGATGACACAATTCCTGCAAATTGCCAATCAGGTTAGAAAAGATTAAACGAGGCTTATGGCCTTATGTGAGAAACAGCAACGAGTTTCAGTGTTGTCAGTTAATCACAGCTCAGTCCAGAGCAACATTTTCAGGTCCACACTGAAGGGAGTCTTTTGTTCTAATAATAGCCTGCAGGCTGCTTATCCGCTGCTTTTTAAAGCTCGTGTACTGAGCTAAAAACAGGCGAGCACACATTTATAGCAGGCGTGGGTTAAGAACAAGGAGTAGCCCAGTTTCCTGAAAGAGCTCCGCCTTCCAGGGTAAGTCCCCGTCTGCCTCGAGCAGCAGTCAGATGCTCTAATTCCAGAGGTCAAACTATGCTACAATTGGCAACTGCAGTGCTGACATTACAGGTCTACATATCAGGCTGATCTAACTGCAGACTCAAGCCAAAGCCAGAGTTTCTAAATAGGAACAGCCTGCTATTTTTAGGAATATCACATACTGTCCAAGGACTTAAATGGGATTACTGCTCTGAAATAGTCACAATCAAAGAACAGCAGTAGGCTCAATATTCAGACACTACTGAGCAAATTTTAACAAAGGATGTTTCATAAAGGGGCGATCGTGGCTCAAGAGTTGGGAGTTCGCCTTGTAATCGGAAGGTTGCCGGTTCGAGCCCCGGCTTGGACAGTCTCGGTTGTTGTGTCCTTGGGCAAGATACTTCACCCGTTGCCTACTGGTGGCGCCAGTGTCCGGCAGCCTCGCCTCTGTCAGTGCGCCCCAGGGTGGCTGTGGCTACAATGTAGCTGCCATCACCAGTGTGTGAATGGGTGTGTGAATGGGTGGATGACTGGATATGTAAAGCGCTTTGGGGTCCTTAGGGACTAGTAAAAGTGCTATATAAATACAGGCCATTTACCATAAAGTTTTCTAGTAGTCTCCCCACAACAGGGGAGACAACTCTACTTGGCTTAAGTATTTCATACTGGCTTGCTTATGGGGAAGAGAATCTAGATAGTGGGTTGGACTGTACCTGTGAAAGTCTCAGTGCAGGGGTTGATCCCAGCCAACCTTTTGGATGTGCCAAAATCTGATATTTTCAGGACGCCACTGTAGGTGTTGATGAGTACATTATCACCCTGTGGATTGAAAAGACATTCATCAGAACAGATGCACCAAATTCCAAAGCCGTGATAGCATTGATAACGTGAGGTGCTTGCAAATCTTGAAACAGTAGGTTACAACGCCATGTGTGGGAGGAGGAGGAGGAGGAGCTCTAAGCCAAAACAAGGTGATTAACATTTATGTGGTGCTAATGAAGTTTATATGACTGAGTTGTTAAATCAGAAGGATGTGGCTTCTAACTCTAATGACTACCTACGATGGGAATGTTATGAGTGTTGGTTTACTTTTAGTGAGATAAAAAAGGGAGCGGCACTTGCTTTAAAAAAATGATTCCTGTTGTAGCCAATGGGCAAGCAAAGAAAATGGTGTGAGCAGCTGGGATGCTCTTTGAATGCATTTGCAGCAAATCAAAGTCGCTGTGCAAACAGTCACATGGAAGACATGTTCAGACTACAAACAAGCAAACAAGGTTTTAACACACCCTAAAAACTGAAATTCTGCAGGAGCTGAATCACGTCACTCTGAAAGCTCCTCTTTTTCCAAAAAACAACATCTGATTACTTTTTGTGCGGATGAAAGATTTATCAGTTCTAAGTACTGTGTTTTTTTCCCCATTTTTATGTTTACATTCCTCAAATGTGTTGTATTCTTCTGATAAAGTTTGCAGTTTGAAAACATTCAGAGATCCTTATGTGCATTAAATATCATTTTACTTCTACGTCCTCCTCTTTGAGATACTGTGCATCCTCTGCTGCTAAGTGAAAAAGATCTGTCCAGAGTAACACCAGGAGGGAATTCTGCGCTAAAAAGACTTTTCTGAATTCCAGATTTAGAAGGTTTCTGTTTGATCTGATTAAGTCAGACTGCTGGGGAATCATTTATCTCTTGGAGGTTTTTTATAGCAAAGATTGTCAAATTCACCACCACTTGAAGTGGAAGCAAAGGCACCTTTTTAATGAGTTCATAGCAAGCAAAACCTGAGTGTTAACCTGAGTTTGTGAGCGTTTTAAAACTTTGACTTTAAAAGGTTCCAACTCATCTTATGAAGACGTTTGGTCAGGACTAGTGACAGAAAACTGCTCTGCTCATGCCCTGACTGCTGTGTATAACTGTGGTAATCAAGGAAATATCAGAGAAGCTTGGTGCAGACATGGATGATTTCCCCCCCTACATCTGAACATGTGCATAAACAGTGACAGGAAACAAATATAAACGTGAAATAAAATGCAAAAAAAATTGACTATATAAACACATCTGATTCCAGAAATTCCTAAAACTTTAGTGGTTAGAGGTCTGTGTGATTGTGTCACCTCTTGTTCCTCATTTTGGACACAGAAAGTAAAGGGGCTTGATGTGCCTCAAAAAAGACAATACTGAAGCACTATTTGCAAATACACAAGAGGAGAGAAGAGGTTTCTGACCATCAATTGACTCGTTAGCAATAAGAATGTGCTTCAAAGTAGTGTTTTTGCAGCAGACTGCGCAGAGATCATCTGTCTGTCACACGGCACTTACTTCTTTCTTCTTTTCCTGCTGACAGAACTCGAGTTGCTGTAGTTGGTGCATGTTTGTCGACTTACTGTAGCTCTCACACTTACTAGGTCTTCTGTTTACTAAACCTAAAGTAAAGGTTAAAAATGCACCATGTCCTACACACTTTTTTTTGTGCAAAGTTGTGCTGTGGCAATGTAGTGCACTTTGTAAAGTGCAAACAATGAGAGCAAATTTAAGATGTTTTGAGTTTATTTTGTCTGAAACCTCCTGGGCTTTAACATGAGTGTAAAAAGCTGCAGTTTCACAAATGGCTATATGAGGTTGGCTGCAAAAACAAATGAATCTCCACTGACCACCATGTTAAAGCATGGCCCAATTTTATAGCGTTAAACAGCCTCTTTACTATCTGGTACAAGACATTTTGGTCTCTATAGCAAGTTTCCCTTTGAAGGTGGATATTTTTCGGTCTCACCGTTCTGGATATTAACGTTAAGCAGTGACTGCTTTGATTGACACAAACCCACACACAAAAGAAACTGTAGCGATATGCTGTCTCAACTAAGAAGTCCAATGAACTGGACCTCTACCAAGTGTTTGTAGTACTGTTCCCTTTGAGTGTATTAGTTCTGAAGTTATATGAACAAGGCCCGTTGTCAGGTACAGGCAGTCCAGGAAGTTTACACTTCAAGTTTGGTGAATGAAATTCTGGTATTTTATGAATCTGTTGTCTGTACTTTTCTTTGTCGCACTCATAATTTGTATGAGTGCAGCTTGATAACATTAGCTGATTACTTTCTGCATCAACCCTTCACCTAAACATGGTCACTGTTGGCTGGCTCCAAAAAACGAATACTCCAGAGTCCAATTGTTCAATCCATCTTTCATATGCAGAAAGTCTTTCTGAAAATGAGCCTGCAGATGTCAAAAAGATGAACCAACAGATTGTTAACTCTGCAAAAACCCTTCTTTTGTTACCTTGATGTCTCTGTGTGCAATCTGGTTGTCATGCAGGTATTTGAGCCCCTCCAGGATCTGCCGTGTGTAGAAGCCGATGGTGGGCTCATTGTTTTTCAGTGGGCCCCACTTGGACCTCAGCAGTGCAGACAGACTCCCTGAACACCAGGGGACAAAGTACAACAATCATCAATATATTCACTCTCAGCAGAGATTAGCAGCAGAGGACTAAGGCCATTATGTACAGGTTTATACTACTTCTCTGCAAATCACCCATCTTATCTATAAATGCAAACAGTGTTTTTACTGTTAGTGTAAGTATGACTGGAAACAACACATTCTGACATCAAAAAATTGATTTTGTTTCATACCGGTTTCCCTCCATTTGGACAATAAAAATTATTTCAGGACAATTAAGTTCTAACAGTTCCACAGCATCGGGAAGCGTCTCACCTCCAGGCACCTGCTCCATGAAGATCTTGATGAAGCCGTTCTCGCTGATAGAGCCCAGGTACTGGACAATGTTCTTGTGCTTTAAGTGCTTGTGGAGGGCGATCTCCTCATGAAGTGGTTGAGAGTACCTGTGTAAAAACAAGTAACAGTACATGTTTCTTTATATCCTGAACAGAAATCTGTGGGTCAGTTACTAACAGCAAACGTGGAGGAGTCAATCAACAGCCAAATTGGGAATCATATAAGCTGATTTGAACTGTATAGTAGCAGGCACATCTAGTTATTATCATAATAAAGTTGAAGGTAAGTATATTAGTAGCACACTTAAATAGCCAAATGTGTTGGTGTCTCGTGAGTCTACAAATACTCTATTCAAACAGGTGATTGTGTTATAAGTTGAGCTACAGCAGGTAGCGCCACATGTTTAATTTGGCAGACTTTTTAATGCTTTATGCCCTTCCAGATGTAACCCCAAAGGGATCCAATCAAACTGGGAACGTTTTACTTGTTAGCCAAATAGTGTAAACCAGCGGTCTCCAACCTTTTTTGTGCCACGGACCGGTTTATGCCCGACAATATTTTCACGGACCGGCCTTTAAGGTGTCGCGGATAAATACAACAAAATAAAACTAGTACCGGTACGGAAAAAAGAAGATTTATTCATAACACGTGAAAAGACCCAGGAAAACCGAGTTAACGATAAAAACGATAACAAAATAATGCTGAAAACCGATAAAAACCCTAAAAACTATACATTTCACACCTGAGCCTCTACTCTCACGGCCCAGTACCAAACGACTCACGGACCGGTACCGGCCCGAGGCCCGGGGGTTGGGGACCGCTGGTGTAAACCACAAACAATGGAAGTCTAAAATCTATGTAAAAAAAAAATCTTTTTTTAACATATATTAGACAATTTGTTCTGCACAAAACAACGATTTGTTAAAACAAGTAACTATCTTCGCTTGTGGCGGTGTCCTGCTAATGTGTTTTTTCCTTCAGGTAAAATAAACCTGGTAAAAACAAGACAAACTGAGAAATAAAAGATTAAACCAGAAAATCAAACCGACGCTAAGTCCTGATATCTGACCAGAACAACAGGTACCTCTGTACTAGGGAGAAATGCCCGTGAGCAATTTCTTTTCACATTCAGCTCTCTACATGAATCACACCCAGCCTCTCGCTCTCTCTCTCCTTCTCTTCCTATCTTGAGATTTCACTCCACTTGTGAATTATTTACCCAAATTCTCCACATTCTTTGCAGTTGAGCGCCCTGCTGGCTTGCTGATGTGATTAGAGGAACAAAGTGTGAAATCATCTAGTCTGCAAAAGAGTCTTGCAGTATGAGATGAGTAGGTGGAACTATGTGGAGACAAGCATTTCGAGCAGAGACAGTGATGGGAATAAAAAGGCAGAGGGTGGGAGTTTGCATTCACAGCTCTCCACTAACCAGTCACTCAACTGGATACCAGTGCTCTGAGAGCGAGAAACCACCAGGGACACAGCTGAACTGAGCTTGGCACTCTCAGCCAGAGAAAAGGACTAATTTTTAATGACACTCCAGAGCTGCGCTGAATGAAATGAGACATTAACGGCACAGACACTTGTTAACATTTGGGCTGAAATTCAATCTTTGTGCAGTACAATAAACAGATGATACATATTATCTTAATACAGTGCCCCTATTGAAATTTCTTAATAACCAAGTGCTTTGATGATTATTGTAATCCACTATTTGTCACAATCTCTCCTGTGAGTTTGCCAACAGTGGTGCTTATTCTGCAGCTTAGGTAAGCTCACAGTAACGGGACATGAAATGTCCCTACAACAATTGCCTGGCCTGTGAGCCAGTCAGGACATACTAGACAGAAACGACCGAGCTAGCTGACTTGCTGATTTTTCAAAATAAGAGCGGGATATTCTATTAATAAAATTAAAGAAAGCTAAAACTTTCACTACCAAATATGCTTGGTTGACCATTAATATGCTTGACCAGCCTGCCCAAATAAAGTTTATGTGGGAAACACTGAACATAGCCGTTTCTTCATCAGTCTACCAGCTACATTATGAGCCAGTCTTAGACTTGGCACTACAGCAAAGGTCATGAAAAACAGGATTCATTTTCTGAGTAACAGGAATATCACCACTGGCAGACTTTCCTGCTACTGTGGCAAACAACAATAGAAATGATTCATTCATCCATGCGTATTGCAACATTGTTCCCCTATGATTACTAAAAAACAAAGAACAAAAAACCCCCACAACAGCTGTTTTTCTGACCTGCTGTCTCTCTCTGGTATTTCTTTGATGGCCAGTCGGACCTGGTTACTGAGGTCTCGACCGGCGTACACCACTCCGAATGTGCCTTTACCCAGAACCACTCTCTCTCCGTGCTCATCATACTCATAGTCGTACTGTGGAGACAAGAGAAACATGCAAACTGTCATTTAAAAATATATATATAAATCAATAAATAAATAAATAGTAATATATACGGTATTTGCCATAAAGAATCAAAGCAAAATCCCATTACCCAAAACATGAGGTTACTAAATGTCACTGTCCATTGACCAGAAGAAATGCACCCACCATGCATTTTTACAATGACAAAGAGAAATAAATTAGAATAGTTAATAGTTAAAATAGAGTGATTTAATGAGTAAACCACGAGTTAAATCTGAACATAGTAAACCAGTTTTTCTGCATTCCCACTGTACTGTTATAATTATGTTATAACTGTTTCATAAATGAATATTCTCTTGTTGCTGAACCGGGTTGGCACCTGTTGCACGAATGAAAGAAATCAGCAAGTCTTTTCACTCCCTTAAAATACGTCTGATTGAGTTTTTATAACTAATAAAGGCTCTTTTCTTCTTAACACGATTTCCTTAGCTTTGTTCCACTGATTCCTTCCCCCGTAAAAACACCTCAAAATCAAAGTTTTCTAAAAAATGTGAGTAATGCTTACGACGACTCCTCAAGAGCCCAATTTTGTGTTATATTCTTAAGGGACGGTGTAAGCTGAAGACTAACCGTCCCTCAGTGCAGGCTGATTAGAGTTGCATCACACGCATAAAAATCCCCCTGAGAAAAACCTGTTAGTCATTTGATCTGTGCCATGCTGAGTCAAAGATGGGTGCGGCAGCATTTTTCGTAATTAGCTTATTCTTTTCCCTAGGCTCTGCTGGTAGAAGGCAGGCGAACGCAACAGCAGGTGCCTGTTCTGCGCTGTCACACAAAGCGCATGAACAAAATCCAGGCCTTATCCCAGCGGGCTACTGTTCCTGTCTGAGCGTTCAAAGCTGAGTTTCAATCCAGTTATTATCATGCAAATTGTGCCGAACTGGATTAGAAAAGCTAGATGGGGAATTTGATCAAACAAGAGCAAAAACACGTCGTTCACCGTTTAATAACTGAGTAATAAATGCTGCATGAAAGGAGTCGGTAGGCTGTCAGTAAAGAAGAAGAGCCCTAATTATCTTTTGAAAGATGGGTTTCTGGTTTTTCTTTTTTTAATTTTTGTTTTTACTGTCAGCACTTCGTCTCTTCATGACAACATCGTATCATATTTCCTGTGGCATTTTAAAAGCAGGCAAAGTACACCGCAGAAACACAACAGGATGCGACTAAACAATGCAGAATAATGAACTTGTGGATTTTTCATTCTCATTAACAGTGCTTGGAGGTAGAGCTGCAGAATTATTAATTTAGGAAAAATTATGAACATTATGTTCAGAGGAAGTGTTTTGGTATCACGAAAATAATTACCTCTAAGGTATCAGTGTCACATTCTCCTTCCTCTGGACACTTCCAGGCTTCCTCTGTTATGCTGTTGACCAGATCACAAAATCTGTCAAAGAAAAGACCAGAGTCTGTTTAACGATGCTGATAACATGTATATCATATTTAACACAACTTCGGCATCTCGTAACAGTGGCATTTTACATTGCTGCAACTTTCAACACTTTTACATTTAAAGATTTATACATTTACAGAGACTGAATTATTTGACATTATTTTGCAGACATGACATATATTAAATGAACACTTGCACAGAGTAATGGCAAATGGGAATGCCTTTCATTCAATATATGAAAAAGTTGGTACGTTTTGGCATTTCAAGAGAGTCGGAAAAGGAAACGACCTTGACTTTCAGTTTTTCAGTATACTAGAATGAGTCCATGTTGGGTAAATAGAATATGAGTTACGGGCTTGACTAGAGTGATAGGAACAAGAAAAACATGTGCAGGACATCAAAAAGATTTTTAATATTGGAGTCCCTGCACTGAAAATCAACTTTCCACTCATATAAAAAAACAAAACAAAGTTAAACAAGAAAAAGATTTTGTTTAATAATTTTAGAAAAAAGTTTACTTTAATAATTGTCTGTGAAGGTTCTCAGTCATCCAGGTCATCGTAGTCAAAGGAGCTTGCAAAGAAAAGCGTCTGGACTTCTTTAAGTTACTTGAAGACGTTTCACCTCTCATCTGAGAAGCTTCTTCAGTTCTAAGGTCAAATGGTGGAGAGTCCCAGATATAAACCTAGTGGGAGTATCCCCCCACAGAGGGACAAAAGGACCCCCTGATGATCCTCTAATCGCCTGAGCCAAGGTGTGAAACTGGGTGTGGGTCCCACTCCCAAACTCTGGCTGATTGGGACCCACACCCAGTTTCACACCTTGGCTCAGGCGATCCCTCTGTGGGGGGATACTCCCACTAGGTTTATATCTGGGACTCTCCACCATTTGACCTTAGAACTGAAGAAGCTTCTCGGATGAGAGGTGAAACGTCTTCAAGTAACTTAAAGAAGTCCAGATTGCGAGGGATACAGTGCCACTGACTTCCAAACAATGTGGGATAGAAATGTAAAGTACGAAGGCTAACAGTGCCTTGGCCCTCCGACTTTGGGAACCTTTCTGCAATAAGGCCAAAAAAGCCTTTTAAGGCCAACAATATGCTGTAAACATCTCCCTGTTGGCATTGGTAGCTAAAATCAGACTTATTTGTGCTGCAAGAAGTATTTTGCTTGTCAAAGACGGCCAAAACAGAAAAAATGCAAATAAAAATAAGGCCATTAAGTGCAATCAAGCACAGTTTGCCTCTGTATTAGCAACAATACCTGTCTTAGGTGAACCCCTAACAAAAAATACATTATGGAGCTTATATATATAGTACTTAAATAGCTAACATAATTCAGAATCACAAACATATGGAATTATTTGTCAGAAATCCATTTTGTGCATATTGTTATTGAGTGGTGTTGTTTTGATTGTGCTTTTATCCAGAAGGGGTTACAGTGTGTTTGCATGCACACCTCCCACATGCATACATACATACAATGACCTTTTCCACTCTCGGAGCGCACAAGCTGTGAATTAACACGCTGCCTTGTCATGCTGTCACACACCGCATGCCTGCAGGTGTTCAGTGACACGTGCGCTTGTGCATGCACACATGCACAAGCGCATTCAGTCTGGGTCTCTTCCTCTTCCCACCGTCTTTCATCTATTTCTCCCTCCCTTCCTTCGTCCCTCTTCTCACCACTCCTATCCTACTGTCAATGTTGTTAAAATGAGAGCAGCATCATAACAACAGCAGGCGTGAGTCAGGCATGACTCACTGACTCTCACACTCCAGATAATGGAACTGGAAGAGTGAGGAAGGCTCATATGTGAAAGTCACAAGTCTGAACACTCAGTGCTTCGCATAGCAGCTAGTGAAGAAGAAGATGGTGTCGAAATGAAACAAGGTGTGTTTGTGGTGATCGGGAAGGCACAAATTTTGCACCTGAGTGCAGGACTGATGGGAAACACTCAAACTACTGATGGGAAAGGCACAACCAACATGGAGCTTAACTTCTTTCTTTCACCTGCTAATTACAGAGTACAAAATTGATGTCTGATTGGTCCAGTGTGTGAAAAGTTCAGCTAATATTTTAGTGCATTCACTGCTACTGTATGCTTCTGTATGCTCTGTCAGTAAGTAAGCATGTGACGTAATTCCAGATGTGCAAACGTTTCTGATGCAGAACATTTCCTGCTCTATTCCATATATGAGAAGGCTCAGCTGTGTAAATGAGCATAACCTGATCCTGTTTGTCCTAAATTACTTAAGTTTACAATTTGCTGTGAAATCATTCAGAATTAATCAGTTCAATAACACCTGTGTTTTAAGGAGAATCATAAGGCTTTTCATAAAGGTGAAGCAGATTGCCCATTAACCATAAGCTGTCTTTACATATCAACTCAAAAGTTGGAGCACATTATTCCACTTGCTCTTTCTCACAAGTTGAACAAAGACAGGTAATATGGGGCAGTTGGGCAAGTCTAGATAGGTTTAGGTTTGGAATGCACGTGTGAAAATTGTAATAGGTATAAGGATTCAACCCCGACTGCTCCTCTCCACAATCGTTTTGTATGTAAGGTAATGTAATGTGGGTCCCGCTAATTAATAAAACATCATTTTGTAAAGGGTTTACAACTGGCTCAATAAAAGAAGGAGGGCATTAGTGTTAAGTTATTAAGTTATTAAGGTACAATTATGAGAGTGGTGGTCTTAATTGATCAATTCATCTGAGCCACACGTGCATTATCACTTTTACAGCCGCTACTTATGAAGTCATTACAATGAAGAAAGGTGTGAAGCTGTGCCGACCCTTTACTTTGATTCATGACAGCAGCGTTTCTTTGTAATGATAGCAGACTGACTGAATGTGGAGAACAGAGAGATGTTAAATTACACGTATGGTTAAGACATTTCAGGCTGTTCACTATCTGATATTTCAATGGATGGCTCATTAAACATGAATATTTCAATAATGTAATTCTGTACGAAAAAAGAAAGAGAAATAGGATAGGCCATTTAAATTAAGTTTAAATTAACATTAAAGTGCCTTGAGCCAAGTGTTGTTGTGATTTGGTGCTATATAAATAAAACTGAATTGAACTGAACTGAAAATTAAATTAATGCAGTCACATTATGACATGATTTATTATGGTAAATAGCTAAAGATCTGGAATTGCATCTGTAAGAGAGAACACACAGACCAACCTTTTACAATGCATCTCTGTGCAGAAGTAGATCTGGAAGTCTTCTGCATTATGAAGGACGTAGAGAAAGGCACTGCGTTCATCAAACTTGGAGATGCTGAGGAGAAATGGTCCACAGTTTGTCCTCAGTTAGAAACAGCCCACAATAACATTAGAATAGATGTGAGCTTTACATTGAATGAAGCTATAGCTACAAACTGTTTCTTTTGTAATATTCCACAAAATTCTCAAATGATACCAACTATTAAGTAACTATTTCAACTATTTATTCACGTCATGTTGCTATTTTTACCCATTTTTCAACAATATTTAACATTTTCTTTTGTTTCTTTAAGCCATTTGTTAATCTATACTGTTGGACAACATTCCTTATTTAAATGCTGTTTGGTTTCTATTTGGCTAATGCTTTTGTTTTTGCTTTTTTAGCAGTTTCAGCTGTTAATACTTTTACCCAATATGTCAGTGAAGGTTCTCAGTCATCCAGGTCATCGTAGTCTAAGGATCTTGGAAAGACCTCTTTCACAGACATATTGGCTCGTGTGATTAGGTAGAGGATCAATAGGATGTCCTTTGTCCCTCTTGGGGGGGCATTCCCATAGGGCTTAAATTTGGGACTCTCCACCATTTGACCCTAGAACTGAAGAAGCTTCTCGGATGAGAGGTGAAACGTCTTCAAGCAACGTAAAGAAGTCCAGACGCTTTTCCTTTCCAAGCTCCTTAGACTTTTACCCAACAGGTTTTTTTTGCTAGCTCTAATTTAGCAAAAATGGTTAGCTTATGGTTTTCACTGTATACACTAGCAATTTGAACTGTTAATGCATATTAGCCAATGGTTTCAAAGCTAGCTAGCTAAGTAAATTGATTCAGCTAGTTACTGTTTTTTCAGAAATTTCCATTTTAGCTATTATTAATGCACACTATTAGTCAGCAGTAACTTATAACTTTTTCTTTATTTATTAGCCAACTACTATTTCTGAGCTCTTTCACTATTATATTTAGCAAACATTTTCGCTTTTAGCTAACATGTTCAAGTTGTAATGTAATGCATACTCTCAGTCAGTAATAACTGAGAGCTACAGCTTAAACAAGTCAGCCAAAAGGTTCTGCCAAAGGTTTCTTCTGGTGTAAAAGGAATTTTTCCTTCCCACTGTTGCTAAGTCCTTGCTCATAGAGGGTCACGTCATGATATGTATACTGTGGTATACTAAATTATAAATAAATTATTAAAGATTTAAATATAAATAATCATTAGAGCATAAAAAACTGTAAATGTGACAAATGTCAGTGGTCAAAAGTTCTCTATTTTCCCTCATAAAAAGTTTAAAAAGATTTATCCCCCAGAGTTACATAACACTAACACTATAACGTCACCAACAACACAACAGCTGTCCACATAGTTGTTTCTAGCTTATTCCAGCAGAACTGGATGAATGCCATTCTATTTCACATTATAGATAATAGTTAATCAAGAAAAACAATAATGTCTCTGTTAATTGTACCAGTAGAGCTAATCTTCTCCACCACCCCTGCTCTACCGCAGAAGTAGCCCCCTAGGGTACTTGTACCCTGATTGTGAAACACTGACTGAATGACTTAAAAATGTAAAACCACATGTAAAAATTAAATTCATAAATGCAGCCTGTGCACACAGATACTGCACTCTAAAAGTATTTCATGCTAATATATACAATAAATATCTAATGTTATGAGCATGGACTACAGCAGTTGTAGTTTGTTTCCTATAAAAGTCACCATCAGAAACAGCCATATAAGCTGTTAGATGACGCTCAATTTCTGCACAAAAGATGGACAGCTAGAATTGTACCAACTAAATGGAAACTTTTATCCAGTGGAATTGGCAATTGCCCATTCCTTAGTAAGAATGCCAAGGCCAGAGCTGCTGAACCAGACAGCAGAGTCCCTGCATGTGTGGTTGTATTGTAGCCTGCAGGGCTGCCATTGTGTCCTGCTGACTGTCTGCAGGCTGAGTGGGCATAGAGAAAGAGTCGTTCCCTAGCAACATGTGAGCACAGCCCTCAGCTTCTCTCCGATCTGACACTGAATTCCTTTGAGGACTGTGGAAAAAAAAATTGGCAAAGAGAAGGACATCATAAAAACTGTCTGTGTAATGCTGGAGCACTCGGATACCATCTGAAGCTGCAAGAGGTGAAGAGACAGCACAGCGACTGGGCATACCTAAAACCTCTGCTTTGGTGTTTACAATTGCAGATTGCATGCAGTTATTACTTATTTTTGCTTTTGAGTATGTTTTGATACACCTACTTGTTAAACCGGAAATGCATGATTTTGTTTTACTCTTAATTTTATGACTTCTATTATGTTGCACTGGGCTTTAAACACCATTTTTATTCGAATTAACATTGGAGTATTTTTGGTTTATTCAGGTGTCTTTTTGGGCGTTTTAAATATATTTCTGAACACTGAAATATCAGCTTGTTTAGTACACAACTCAATGTTATTATACATGTTTATGCATTTCTATTTGATTTCAAAAGCTTTTCACTTTGCATAATTACAACTTTTGGACATTTAATGCTTTTATTTATGCAGCAGCTGAGAGCAGAAATGAGACAGGAGACAGATAGAGGTATGGCATGAAGCAATTTTCTCTAGCCACACAGGAAGCAGGAACTCAGTGTTCATTTGTTTAAAAGGAGCAGTTTGATATTTCAGGAAATGTCCTTCCTTGCCTAGAGCTCATTACATTGTCGTGAGTCCCCAGAGTCTGCTGAGTGCCAGGTAAATTCATGGTAACAACACGAGGGCTGGAAGCCTTTTCCACCTCCAGTCTTTGTAATCACTGTATACACTGTACATGTATATACCATTACCTCTGCACTACAGGCACTGCAGTATTTGTAGTAATCTGTATTTATTTATCCTACTCTTTTAAAAAAAATTACATATATTTTCTTTATTTATATAGTTTATTTTTAATTAGTGTCACCTTATGTGTAATTTTGCTTTTTTCCTACGTGCAATATTGAGCGGGCTCTGAACCTAAGAATTTCGTAGCCTGTAATGATGTAACATTGTTACCTCTATATGACAAATAAAACTTGAAACTTGAACTAGAAACAAATGTTACTTTCTCTAATGATCCTTTTAGTCTTTTCATAGTAGTTTCTGCTTGCAGTCAGCTTAAAGTCCACTAAGCGATCACTTTTAACAAGGCTTTGCAGAGACTGCAGGCACTGACCTGACACCTCGTACAGATGTGGCGCTGAAGTTCCACTCATGGATCCCCTTGTTCTGCAGGCCAAGTCAAATCAACAGGATAAATCGTTAACTAAACATTATTGCGAGCATTATCATAAGAATCAGTCCACTGGATTATATCATTGGCGCTTATTTAGTTCGTTTACTAGCACGACTTCCCTGGTGAGCAACCATTTACATTGACGTGTAAGCTGGGAATAATGAGCAATAACATATGAAAACAATCGAGAAGACAGAGGCATAAAGCTTCATTACAGGAAGCGACAGTCCATTATCACAACACAGCATCTCCCCAGATCTACAAGAGACATGATCACGATCTCAGCTTTCCTGTTTCGTTAACATCTGTCGCCTTATGTGACATTATCTGTAGTTCATCATTTACAGGAACCAGTGGAAGCATCAGTATGTTTGCTAACATAAAACAGAGTGATGAAACCAGCACAGACTGTTGAGGTGCACCAGCGTAGGATTTTGTTTCATTTTTCTATGGTTGCAATTGGATTTTTTTTCTTTCTGTTACCCATATTCCTATTAAAAGCAAGCAAAATACATATATACAGTACATAAACCTATACTCAGTATTATGCAGCGAATATATTCTTTAAATAATTTTACTGCAGTGGGACACGCACCTTGTCATCAGGAGCAACGTGCCAGATTGACACTGTGTTGTCATCCACGTCTTTGTTTATGGACAAATATGAAGGCTGGTACACTTTAGTTGGCTCCAAAATCAACACCTGGACAAGACATATATGCATTGCACATTTTAAACCTTTAATTTTCTGAGCTTGCATTGCATTTTTTTTTTGTTTCCACATTTTAACAAAAACTCAGATGTATTATTTCATGTTAATCTGTGTTTCTTACAGGAAATCGAACAGAGGAGACATCTTTTTTGGTCGCCTCCACCAGGAAGTCCATCCAAAAGTCCACCAGCTCCTGTTTGTAGGAGGGCTGCTCTACGCTGGGCTTGTTGAAGTGCTGAAAGATCAAGATGGTCTCCACCAATGACCGCAAATACCTGGAAGCAACAGAGGTATTACCAGATAACAGGAATAAACAACTTTACTGCTGTGGCATATGTCTTTATGGCTGCTTTGCAAATAGTTGCCATCTAATATATAAATGCAGACAAACTGTCAGCTTATTGCACTCAGTCTGAGTCAATCTGTGCCGACGGCCACAACTTGTCTGTGAAACATCTCTTTGTAATAGGGGACTTGATTCAAGTTGGTTGCCAAATGGTTGTATTGTAATTTCCTCTAGACTGACTTCATCTTATTAATGTTTTATCAACATTTTTAAAGTCCCATTCTGACTCGGACAGTGGTCCCCTGGTCTTCAAAGCAATATTTTTAAAGGTAACAAGATTACAAGTTCATTGGACAGGGTTGCATTAATTTCACGCTGCAGTTTCCAACCAATGTTTTCCACAGTGTGACTGTAGAATTACAAAAACATGTGATATGAAGACAGAGAAAAGAGAATACCTTGCTGGTAGATAACTTTAGCGTTGTTTAAGGAAAATTGCTAACAAATAAACACATTAAGATATGACTGCGTTTCTATGCTGGAGCCTGATTTTGGTGTGATGGTTTTCAGAGCACTAAAACAAACAAAAAACAGCTGGGTTTCATGCACTGTAGAAAAAAAAGAAACGTTTTTATTATTTTCCTCCACATGTTGTACATAAAGTATCATAAAATCTGTGTGAAGTCTGAAATTACCACATGCCTTGCGGGCAATTACAACTATGTTCCACCACCGTGAAGGCATTATGTTACGATGGCGTGAACGGGATATTGTCATGTGGCATCTTTCTTTAAAACACATCTAGACTTGCAGGCTAGCTTGGGGGCCTAAAGACGAATATGCGCTATAAAAAGTGTAAAAAAATATCAGTTCTCAGTTTTATCTTTGGAGTAACGTTGTACCACACTTTTGACAATTCACAAAAAATTACGACACCAGGCTTTTATATCCTTCAAATCTAAAATGTAAAGACAGAGATACTGTTCAAATGAGCAAAGTGGCTTTTTTGGTGACTTTTTTCTTTGTTCTTCAAATACACCAAATGTTTGCCAGTGGCCACAGATGGCTGCTTTAGTTTCAAAGGGAAGCAGAGCAGACTTCATATGACAAAGAGAGAGTCACAGTTGGTGATGGAAGTGGTCTAAAATGCATTTTTTAGCATGCTAATTTGAACGGATTGTGTTCTCACCATATAGGGGCTTTAAGCTTGAAGAGTTTCTCAGAAGCCTGGATGACCAGGGTGCTGTCACTGGCCAGGATGCTGGCACCCAGGAAGAAGCCCACATCCCAGTAACTCTGCAACTTGTCCAGGCTGCCTTTTTTACCCAGCAGGCTACTCAGCTTAACTCCTGCAAACAAGACAAACAATTTAATGCTGGTGAAATATCTCTATTTTGTTCCATTTCCATGTGGACCATAGGCAGACATGCCAGTTAACAAGAAAGCCAAAGCAAGACCATGCTATACTTGGGTGTGCCACAACTCGCACTACAGCAGCCTAGCTATATTATTATTTTTATTAGAACTGCTAAGATAAGCAGCAGCTACATGTTTTGCACAGCCTGCTGCAGAAATCTGCCATTTGGAGAGACAGTGGGGATCTTATGAGATAACCCCAGGGATGCATAAAGGGATGGAGGGTTGGGTTAATTTAGAGAGCTGCGGGCCAATTCCCAGAAAAGCCAACTCTAATTCCCAGATTCCTGAGTTCCTCTGAGCCTCAGACTTCAGAGGGAAAAAAAAGTGTGGGCAAAAGCTCAGCTACACGCCTGCCTGACTAAAAAAGGAAACAACTATACATTATTTGATTTTGCTTTATTGAAATATGCATAATAATAACAAGGCTTAAAAATAACTTTATTTAACAAAGTTTTCCAACCCATAACTTTACTCCCCTGGTTCATATTTGGCATTCCAACCTTATCCTAATAGCATTCACCTGCAGGAAGTTACTTTCTGTCAAAAAAACCCTCTAATAAATGACTCGGCACACTCTACTCTGCACCAAATGACAGGCATACACAGTTAGTGGCTGTGTAAGGAACAATTAGCAGCATATATCTCCCTCTTGCCTTGTTGAACTAAAATGAAGCTAAAAGGAAAGTGAATTTTGGAGTTACGTCCATTTTTGTGGTCAAAAAATCTGTTAAACATTATCACCATCCACTGTGTCAACAGCTGACACGCTGAATGTGTTAGCAAACACTATTAACACACTCAGCAAACACATAACAAAATTATCTCTCATTTGGAGCCGTGTCTCTTGCCACTTGGGTGAATTAAATGAATCCAATTTTCACTTCCTCTGCATTTGTTCTGGTTCCAGCTAACTCCTAAGATTTGCTGCCCTCGGTTCCTCTAGACTTTGTACAGTTGTTGTTTGGCGTTGAGTTAGAAGCATATGTGAGTTTATTAGAGGTTTTCCATTAAAAACAGCTCCTGCCATAGCAAAGGTAGTTCATTTGACACCAAGTTAGAACAAACGCAATGAGCTGAAAGATGCTAAACTGCACTTTAGCTGTGAGGGGAACTGTTTCTCTGTGGGTGACGCAATTTTCATTTCCATTCATATAAGTTATTTATTTGTGCAGCTTTTACTGACCCCTATTTCCACGTTAGGATAACAATTATTGTGTAAATTACAGACAAAGGACTGATTAGAGTTTGATTACTCAGTGGTTAGTCAGCAGGCTTAGTGTAATAAAATGAAAAGCTGCATATTTAGGACACAGACCAAAGTAACAAGGGTCCACTCACCCACTTTGCGGAGCTCGAACGACGTGTCAAACTGGTGTCCAGCTGCCAGCAGAAGAACAGCATAGTTGATACCAGAGTGTAGTGTTGGCTCTGACTCAAACCCCTTTTTAAACCTGAAAAGAGAAGAAGAATGATTCACATAAACAGTTTTCTTCCAAGAAATGCGTCATTCCAAATCCCAAGCATCCCTGAGATAATGGATGGCTTCCCAGGACTCCCCCGGCTTTCTGAGACACTTCAAGATAGAAAAAAATAATTACAGCCATATTGAGTTGGGGGCCACAGAACATCAAACAGCAACTGTGAGTACCCCCACAAAACAAGAAATTTCATTTATTTAATGAGCAATCTGTTCTGCGGAGGGGAGGGGTGCGAGCGTTATTAGAGGCCTGTGCCAAGTTGTGACACGGAATTGAAAATAACAGCCAGATGGGAGCCTGATTATCTAAGCAGTCAACAAAGATATGAAATCTTAAAAAGCAATTTCCAGATAAAGACAATCAGCCGCCTTGTGTTCTCAATAAGCCGACTTCCGTCAGCTAACGTTAGCCTCGGTGCACTCGCATCACAGCCATGCTCATGAGGAGATGGCAAATTTGAGAGTTCAGTTTCAACAAGCTACTGGAAACCCTGCAAATGCATCTTTCTTTGTGCTTACTCATTAGTGTCAAGCTGACTTAGCTAGTTTTTGGGTAGCAAATATCCAACTCTATCATATCCAAAAGGTCCCTGCAAGTTGTCAGGCTCCAAAAAATGTTAATTAGAAAACGTAAACTTTCACTTGCAAAAACACCAGAATGTTAATTTACTCACACTAATCTCTTTATTAGATTCCAAACTGTAAGAAGACACAGAAACCTTTAATGTAAAAGTGCAACCAAAAGGATTTCTGACTCCACCCACAAAAAGCTGATTTTAACTCCTCTTTTCTCCCTGGAAGTCCTGATGAAGGTTGATGGACAGATCATTTAGTGAAGCCCTGTTCTTACCACTTGCTGTGATCCATCTTTGATGCACGTTGGGTCTCCTCCACTGTGTTAATACTGAAACTCGGTTTCCATTTTGGGGAGAAAGGCGACTTTACAAGGGGTAAATTTGATGAGCTGGGTGGGAGGCAAAACCTCCTCCTCAGTGTGGAGTGAACGGCACACAACAACATGAAGAGTGCTGAAAGGTCACTGTTGGATGCCTCCATAGTTTACTCTGACAGCTGGACACTGGAGGATAAACTTACGACTGCCATGAATTTTGAAGAAACGATGTGCATACATCTCATAAGACGTACGCATACATCCTCTGACCTGATGCACTGCCCATACACTTGCCTTACACTGATGACAGCTGCTAACTGGACCATAATGGATCCTCGCTATTAAAATCAGGTCAGCCTGATATTTGAAATCCAGGATAAAAATTGTACGGAGAAACTTTTGAACAGCAGCTACAATCAAAGTTGTCCAGATGTAAAAATGAAGACAGCCATGAAGGGGAAACTAGCCAAGTATAAATTGTCACTAAAATTCACTCAAACAAATACTGCTTCTAGTTAGGATTAATATAAGACATACAAGACTATATTATACTTGACTTATTGAAACACAGTTTAAAAATATGAGACTTCTTGAGAGATGGCAAATCATCCCTAAAGTGGTTTCCCAAGGATAAAAGACGAGACACAAGAAAGATTCAGCGTGGCAGCAGTTTTTGTGCCAATGCTGCTGAACTTAATGTCTTTTATTTCTGATTTTATTGTTCTAATATGAAGCTACAACAGTCTGATGTTACCCAAACCAGTTTAACTTTATTGAACTGAAAAGTTTCAGCTATTTTTGGTCACACTAGGCAGTGTGGAAGTGATGCAGAGTCTTCAAATAGCAAGGGTTTGTGGTTCTACAGAGATATTAGACAACTAGGACACTTTCCTGAATCATGATGCCATTAATCTTAACCTGTACTAATATTTATATTCACAATGGGTTTTTTTTCTTAAATAAATGCTAGCTCACCACTTCCTGTTGCTACCAGCAGCAGAAACCAGGCAGCTCAGCTTAACATGCACAAAACATTTAGCAGCTCAAACTATTGTCACTGCTAATGTTTGCTAATTTTACATTTTAGTCATCTTGGTATGTTATCCATGATCCCTGTAGTCTGGATTTTAATGGTATTGTTCTTATGTTGCTATGAGGTGTCGTTGTGCAACCTCAAAGAATTTTGCACACTACATGGCTGTGGTTTATTCACAGACTCATTACCAGCAAAGGGTTTTACCTTCATGCTGAGAGCCATTATGAAATCCTGCATTGACTGACACCATTCATGATAAACTCTTAATGGTGTGATCTAGTGAGTCACTGTACTTCCCATGCACCCTGCCCTTAGAAATGGTAATTTTTGGTGACTCAGAATGTGTTTGGCTTAGCAGAAATGTCACATGCACACTGACATCCTGCCTGCTCTCTTACCAGAGTGCGCCGTTGTCTCTGCTCTGTGTGTTGGTAAAGTCTGACTCCAGGAACGTGTCCTTATAGATACGTCCCACCAGGCAGTACATGTCACTCGCTACCTGCTCCTCGCCTTCCACCAGGGGCAGCATGATGTCCAGGGCTTTCTGCCTGTCGCCTGGAAGGTTCCTTCTATAACCACACACAGGAAAAAACACAAAAAAGCATGTAACAAGTTAATAACTAACCCACCAAAACAGCTTTGAGCATATCTAGAGATATCAGTGGATTTAGGTTTGTGATTATTAACACTTATTAATCTTAAAGGGGACTTTTATACCAGTATCCATAAATTCACTATATCAGTAAGCTCCTTATCCCAGTCCCTTACCAAACTTTCAAAACACTCAGAAGTTAATTACTTGTTCTGAGTGAAAATGTATCTTCCTTTTGTTTAAATTCTGCTTGTGGTCAAAGCCCGAAAGGGAAAGTACTTCTTTTCGTCAGCAAGGTGTCTAGGCTCAATGGTATCTGGTAAGGGTGGCTCCTGTACACCTCCACTTGAAGGTTTTATGGGCACACCCATTTGCAATCACACCCAGAAGTTTCTGGAGAGATTATATTTGCTCATTTAGCCTGAAAGCACCTTTGCATCTCACAGACAGTAATAGAAAATTACATTCTCCACTGCAACCAGACTTTCTGCAACCAGACAATCAGAACTGATGCAGCTAGTTAAAATATATTTCATATTTTTGCATTTATAAATGTTAATATTTTTTGTATCATGCTTTACACACAATCCAGGTCAGCCGTGCTACAGTTCCAGGGAGATTTGACTTATCAGGCATGTGGTAGACACCCTGATTTAATATTTATTTTACTCCAAATGGAAAAAATAACGAACAAAATAAATGTTGTGCTGTGTTGGAGCAAACTTAAAAGCAGCAGATGAGATCATAAACTGTGGTCATTGAGGTCACAAAACAAGTGAGAAACAGGATCATTTTCTTATAGACTGTTTTCAATTTACAACCAGAGGTGTTACCCCCTACTGGGCATTACAAAGAATGCAATTTTGCCCATGCTTAACTCTTTAGACCGGCAGGCTGTGCTACTTTTTCCTTGCTTCAAGCAGACGTGAGCTACAAAGATGAGATTATTTCTATGCATATCACATCTCATATATGCATTAAATCCATTACAGACCTGTATTTAACTTGTACTGTACGCTCCCCTTTGAATCACTATTGTTGAACAACTGTCTTACATAATCACACCAAGAGTTAATGTATTTTCAAAGCCTAAAGGGTAAACATTAAAATGGTACATGATGGCATTTAAAATGCAATTTCTAGAACATGAATAATGACTTATAGTTTTACTGCATACTTAAAAGCTAATGAGACTCAAAGAAATGGCCAAATGACCATGTATATTCTCAGGTGTATAAATAAATAACTGGTTTGAACAGATTGCATTAAAATGAGCATCACCAGCAGCATGCATGTGCATGCGGTGTAGGTGTGTGGAGCAGATAAATATGTGTGTTTTGCGTGTGAGTAGCTAGGGAACAGCTGCAGAGGTATTGTTATTGGACACTAATACCAGGCACAGAGGACGCCACCAGGACCTTAAATTACAGAGGTGACTGGGTTCATTAAGAGAATGCCCAATTTTATTTAGCACTGTGAAGTTCCAATTGCACCACAGGTGTTCAATGAGGGACTAAATGATCAGTTATAACTGACCTGCGAGGAAATAATTTGAGACTCTCTAACGAGCAGTCGAACTGGAAAATAACAAAGAGAGAAGAAGGAATCTATTATGGTATTAAAGAACGAGCGATAACCTCTTCAGGTGGTAACTGCTTACATTACATGGATGTTAACTTTTTCACCGGGTGTCAACAGAAGACATGTTTAACGCCGCTGCTTCATAGTAACAGGAATGCAAATAGGAAGATAGACTGAATTATAAATCTGACTGTCATCTCAGTTGTCTTGATTTATTAGCTACATGAATTATGTTTAATATACCAACTGTTTCTATGGGAAACAGCTGGTACATGGTACATGTTGAGTTTTCAAATCCATTATCTTTTTCTAAACCGACATTTAAACCACTAATGTCAAACTTACTTTAGTTACCAGACATAATATTATGACCACTGACAGGTACGTTAATAACGCTGATTATCTCTTCATCAATGCACATGTTAGTGGGTGGGATACATTAGGAAGGAAGTGAACATTTTGTCTGCAGAACTGATGTGTTAGAGGCAGAAAAAAATGGCTAAGCGTAAGCATTTGAGCGAATTTAAAGCTGATTCTGACAGAAAGCTGTCCGAATACACAGGGCATTTCAGTTTGCTGTGTATAAGGCTGCAAAGCGGCAGATCAGTCACGGGACCCGCGTTGACTGCCGTCCACCACCGAAAGCACCAAAAATGGCAACGTGAGCATCAGACCTAGACTACAGAGCAATGGAAGAAGGTCGCCAGATTCATCTTCGTCATTTACTAGAAGAACACCTGGTACAGTGTCGTTTCTTTTAATGTAAAGAACTGCAAACCATAGTTTTCAGTCACGTGACTGAATCACTTCCCTGACAGGCAAACATTAATCCACTATGACCGGAAAGAATGACAGTATTGCAGGACAAAAGTGTTGTTTTTTTTTACTTGTCTCAGGCCAAGACTATTTGGATCATCTATCCGTGGAGGGAAAAACGAAGATTCAAAGATAAATCTGAATTTTGGGGACTTGTGGTTCATATTCTGCCTTTATTTAAATCCCTGAAAGTGGCGACAGAGCTCCAATTCAGTGACATCTACATCAGTCTTGTAGAGAGTGACTCATCCTAAACTGCTGCCAGGATGAAAGCCATCAAAGTATGTACAGCTACATGTAATTTCAATCTAGATGGGTAAATAATACTGTCGTGCGAAATTTTTTGTCGTTAAAGCAAAGCTAGCTTAAACTAGAGCCCTGGAGTAAGTCATTCCATTAATTCTACGACTCTGGCTTGATGGATGATTTTCTGAGGCGTGCCTCTCAGGATTTGTGTCCACTCCTGGTCTGAAACCAGGGAGTTTTTGCATATTAGTTGAACTTTTACACCATTACACTGTGAAGCCACTTTAAAAGAAGCAATTAAATACATTTTAAAAAAGCAAACATAAATTAAATAAAATACTGAACTGTGATCACATAATGGTTTCCATACGACTTCTCTCTGCAAATGCATTCCTTATTATGTTTTCCCCCCCCCTTTCACACAGACTGTTTAACTGCAGGGAAATAAAGCCTGTTCAAACACGATTGGTCAACAGAAGTTGGATCACAAATAGAGACCAGGAAGCTTGTGGTTAGGTGCTTGACTGAAGGTGGGAGGAGCGGTGGCCTGTCCTCCTGAATGCATCACAGAAAATGTAAAACCTTCTAATTATGAATGCTAAACAATACAATGAGTTTAAAAATGTATAGCTTTCCTCGCAGTGTTTTTACTTTACTTTTTAATGTGATATTCAAACAAAAGACAAAGTGATACACCGTTTCACACATGTAACGTAATTTACTGATTTCAGTGTGTCAGTGTGAAACCATATTGTGGCCTATCCCCAGAGATCTATCCCCAGTTGGTTTATTTATTTCTGATTGAATTTTTCTGATTTCCCAAGGCACCCCCCTTGCACCTAGACCAACCTTTGCTTTAGTATTGTGAAATCAAAAAAGAGATTTCTTTTTTAGCAAAGCTTTTGCACAGTTTTGAAAGAAGGAGATAAATGCTGCTGTCCTCAGGTCAGTAAATTGTTTGGAGTGTCTATAAAAAACAACATTTTGAGATCACAATTGGTGTTGCACACATTTTATTTTATGTAAATAACAGCTAAAGTATGGATAGGACAAACAGTATTTATTAATCGGATAAGATAACAGATTGTGTCCAAAACACAGACTTGGGAGAAGAAATGAGAGGTGATATCCTGCAGAGTTTCACACAGACAAAATGTGTGACAGCCATGAAAAAACCCTCCTTATTAACATAACGTGGCTTCTCTCCAGGGCGTGAAGGTTAAATAAAACATATGAGCTGACAGCTATTACCATGGAGACTGCCCAGAGGGAAGAGCAACGAGGGAAACAAGATCTGCTCTTCGAATGCATCTCTCCGCTTCCCTCTTTCTTTTCTTCAGAGTGCTGATGGATATTTGGAAATGGGGATTTTTTTCCTCGATCTCATCAGGCTCTTAGCAGTAAGACCTGCACAACAGGCCTCGAAGCAGAGCTGAAGACTCACATGCCTGAGGCGGAAGCCCCTTCAACCCACCAGATTCATTTAGAAGCAGAGCACCTACTTTAGATCAATGATTAAGTGCCTATTAAGGCTAAATATTAATAATCTCAAGGCATGGTGTGGGCTGCATGCTGCTTACTCAGAGCTCATTGAAGGTAATGATTTATACGACTGCATCTCAGTGAAGGAATTCATTCAGTTTCACACTCAGAACAGATTAGATTATTTGACTTTACTATTCTATGGTGCCACCTTCTACAAACTATTATCGGAAGGCAGTTTATGAGTAATTTGAATAAAAGCTTTGAAACAGGCTTAAAAGAAGAGATTGCATTTCCAAGGATATAATTCTACTTCTGCGTGATTATAAATACATAACATAGAGCTGCTAGTGTTCTCTTTAGCAATAGAGGCAATAGCTAGAACATCTATGGGCATGCTCAAATGCACAGAGGCTTCAGGGATGAGTGCTAACGATTGTGTGGAAAACATAAATTCTAAAACGGAGAGATCTGCTTTTGTCTGATCATGCAAATCAAATATTTGGCACTTCAGCACAACGGTGCAAAAATCACGCCTAGCCTTTATGGTGTGTAAAATTATTCCCAGAAATCTTACAGGGGATACCAATGAAACAGAATATGCATGTGTGTGCTTCCAGATTTGTGATATGCTGTGTTTGTGTTTTTATGTTTAGTTTTAGTTTTGTTTTTATGAATTTTTAGTGTTAGTTTTAGTTTTTGGTATCGTGAGAACAATAATTACACAACAGTTAGGATGATTCTGATTCCTGCTTTCTAGTTTCCAGATGCTTTAGTTCTTGTATTAAAGTTCTAGTTTTGTTTTTATGGAGTTTGTATTTGTGTGCAATTTCCTCCATGTTTTCCCTTACTTGTAATCAACAGTTTAATATTTGTGTTTTTGTTTCGGGCTTAGTGTTCTCGCCACCGTTGAGTCCCTTCTCTACTATGTTTTTGTGCAGGTTTTTGCATCTCTGTGTTCAGTTGGGTTCTCTTGTCATTCCTGGTTTTACTTTGATAGTTAGGTGAATTTCATTTCCTCCCCCATCTCGTCGTCATGACTGTCTACACCTGTGTCTTGTCCACTCTGCTGTTTCTGTTTCTCTGATGTGTATAAATAGTCCTGTCCTTTTTTTTAGTCATGGTATTTGTGAATCTTTCCCTCATTTTCCCTGCCTCCCTGTTTGAATTTAGAGTCCCTGTTGTTTTTTGCTTTTTTGGGTATATTTGTATTTTCTTTTACAGTGTATCTTACCTATATTTTACCTGTGAGCTGTGTAGCAGAATCCCTATGTCATTACCACATTTGATATTACTTTATTAGCAGTTATTCAGTGGTCCCCCCCCCCCAAAAGAAAAAAAATGTAATTTGAATATTAAAGTATCCAAATTAAAAATACTCATTATGCAACTTGGTGCATTTTAAAATAATGCGTATCATATCATTGGATTCCAATTGCATAAACATACAAGCTGCATGTTGCAGCTTGTATGTGGGGATATGTGGTGCTTTTTATACTGTTTGGCAGGTCAGTTTTATAATAATACATGGTAATTTATTCGTTTTTTTCTATTTATTTGTCTTTAAAGTTGCTACTAAATGCATACAGTAAAATAAAGTACAGTAAAGTTAAAAATATAATTACTGGCTCCAAAAGTCTCAAAAAGAAGATATGACCTATTTACCACCTTTAGTGCACTCAAAATCTATTTCTCCCTCCCACTAACAAGAACAAATCAGACAACAACACAGTTACACCACCTGTGGCATAACAATCTCCTGGAACAGCTATTGTATTTATGCAATGGTTTACTTGCTGAATAGGTGAACTGACATAAATGCCCTCCTACCCTCTGCTCATGTCGACCTGCTCTAACACTGGAGGATACAACTCAACCTCACCAAAGACACAGAGTTTTCCATCATTACCGCTCATTCAGTGAATTGGTCTGACAAAATGTCTCGGTATGCCGCCTCGAGCTCGCAAATGCAATATCATATAGTGGGAATGGAGCAGCTACTAACAGCGAACACACGGGCATCTTGGCACCCTACAGAAACATTTTCCATTTGCTGCCAAATTAAAGAACAGCATGCTTTATTGCTCTTTGAGGCAGTCACACCATGAAAACCGCAGGAAGTTTACAAGAAAAGCAGCTGGTGAGAAACAAGCAGCCAAAACCTCCTGTTTTGTACATCTGTCTCTTCCTGAGACGAGTACTGTAGCTAGACGCGCACCGATAATGTCACAGCTGCTTAGAGACATACATTTAGGATTTCAATACTGCTCTGCTAACGCAAGATAAATGAAACCGCTAGAATATATTTAAAGAAAACCCTGAACACCGTGAAAAATACTCTGTGGCAGCCCTTATGATACTTAGAGAAAAAACTAGGACAAAGGAAAAGAGTGCATTTGTTTCACTGTGTTTAGAAGTTTTTATTCCAGGAAACCTGGGTGTGTTTTGTGAAAGGTACTTAAAGAAAAAGCAGGTGTGTTTAATTGCATGTCATCGCTTCTCTTCAAAATTTAACAAAATCTTTTTGATATGGTTAAATATTCTTTAGTTTCACATTCTGATAACTTAGTGATATCTTAGTTTACTCTTCATGCATCAATAAAGCATCTAGTTTTATGTAATTTAAATGAAAGCCTTTCAGCGTGGCAAAATTGCCCATCTCTATGACAACATCTGTGTGAAGCATCTCACCAAAGATTTCATGAGGTGGGAGAAAGTCAAAGACTGATAAATAACTTGAAATATATAAAGGCCAGCGCCTTCCCTCTATTTGATGTCCCTTATTCAGTACTCGTGGGTCACACCACAGTCTGTTGGAGCCTGACCATCATTCTCATGTGAACTGCGTAACGAAAGTTTCATGTCCATATCTTACACAGTTGTGACCCTATCAAACTGTCAAATTATGTGATGCAGTGAGCGAGAGGGATGACAGGCAGAAAAGCTTTTAAGGTTTATATCCAACAGAACAGGCAAACATAGCAACACGAGTACAGAAAACAGGGATATGCTGAATATACAGTGTTAGCTCCTGCTACGGTAAGTGTCCCCAGGACTACTTTTCCCCACAGTGACAGATTTAAAAGGTGAACACAATACCAGCGACACTGTGGAGAAGACACATTACTCAAATGTCAAGGGTTGCAAAAAACAAAAACACACACTAAAAAGCTCCTACTGTAACATTTTTCATTAAAGTTTTTATCTGTCAAACTGAAAATGTGTGCATGCTGCAGGGTTTCTGCAGGAAAGGTTTCTGTGGGGTCAGCTTTGGCTCAGTGGACTTTCAGAAAACCTGTTTTAGCCTTGCGACTATGGCTATAGAACACTTCTCCAACTCCAACCCCCGACGCATGTGGCAAGGACTCCAGACCATTACAGACTACAGGACCACCAAACCCTCCCCGCATCCTCTGATGTCTCCTTCCTCAACGAGCTCAACAACTTTTATGCTCGTTTTGAGCGAGGGAACCCCACAACCACAACCAAAGCAGACATGACGCCAGACCACCAACCTCTGACTCTCTCCCCCACCGATGTAGGAGCGGTGCTGAGCAGGATCAATGTCCACAAGGCTGCAGGTCCTGATGGCATCCCCGGGCGTGTTCTCAGAGCGTGTTCTGGGGAGCTTGCAGGAGTGCTGACAGACATATTCAACCTGTCCTTGGCCCACGCTGTGGTACCGGCCTGCTTCAAATCCACCTCCTTAGAGCTTAGAGCAGCTGGTCCTAGCACACTTCAAATCCTGTCTCCCCCCCACCCTGGACCCCCACCGATTCGCATACCTGCCAGAACAGGAGCACAGAGGATGCAGTCTCCATCGCACTGCACTCTGTCCTCTCACACCTGGACAACAACAACAACACCACGGTGATTGGCCTCATCAACGGACAACGATGAGGCGCCTACAGGGAGGAGGTGGATCGTCTGGCTGAGTGGTGCGACAGAAACAACCTGCTGCTTAACACCGAGAAGACCAAGGAGCTCATCGTGGACTACAGGAGGAATGCTGACCCACATCCACCCATCCACATTAAGGGGACGGCTGTGGAGCGTGTGAGCAGCTTCAAGTTCCTGGGAGTCCACATCTCCGAGGATCTCATCTGGACGACCAACTGCTCCAAGCTGGTCAAGAAGGCTCACCAGCGCCTCTTCTTCTTGAGGACTCTGAGGAAGAACCACCTGTCCTCAGACATCCTGGTGAACTTCTATCGCTGCACCATCGAGAGCATCCTGACCAACTGTATAACAGTCTGGTACGGGAACTGCTCTGCCTCGGACCGGAAGGCGTTGCAGAGGGTCGTGAAAACTGCCCAGCGCATCGCCGGAGCACCACTTCCTGCCATAAAAGACATCTACAGGAAGCGGTGTCTGAAAAGGGCTGGGAAAATCATCAAAGACCCCAGTCACCCATCACATGGACTCTTCACCCTCCTGCCCTCTGGGAGGCGCTACAGGAGCCTCCGGACTAAGACCACCAGGTACCGGAACAGCTTCTTCCCCACAGCTGTCAGACTCCTGAACTCTGCCTCCTGACATCTGACCTCACTTAAACACATGGACTGAACACACCTACACACACCCACAACCACCTACACACACAAATGGACAACTGTACCCTCATACACACAATAATAACATGGACTGAACCACCACTCACAACCACTAACACTTTATATAGCCTCTGTAGAAATTATCCACATATCTCACTTATCTTAACTGCACTACTTTATAATTCTGTGTAAATAATCATTCTGTACAATACAATAAATTTTAATTCAACAACTGTTTATAACCTGCATATCTCATATTTCTGTATAGTTTTTTATTTCATATTTATATCCTGTTCATAGTCTGTACATACTTATAGTTATAGCATATTCATAACATACTTCATACCGTGTACATTACAACATACCATAATAGACCCATTTCTGTAATATACTTACATTTCTATATTATTGCTAATATATATTTGTAATATATCTATATCATGGCTAAAGCACTTCTGGATGGATGCAAACTGCATTTCATTGCCTTGTACCTGTGACATGTGTAATGACAATAAAATTGAATTCTATTCTATTCTATCCTATGCAGGTTGGTGGTACAGGTTTACACTGTGGATCTCTATGACACGTATGCTTGTTGCCTTACCGATTCAGAGCAAACGCGTAGTGGAACTTCACATGTGGATGAGCCATGGGGTCAAAGGTCGGAAGCTTCTCCAGAGTCTCTACCAGCTTCACGATGGACTCATAATCCTAGAAGGTAAGAAAAGATCGGCTATTGAGCTGTTCCTCCTGTCACTGGTGTATCTGACATCAATGACACTCTTGTGATGTCACAGCTTTGCAAGTTAAGGAAAAGAAAAAGAAAGGAGGAAGACATTTGCCTTCAGCGCTACCTGGCAGAAAGGTTTTCAGAAGTCACAGAAGATAACATTAAGTGCACCAAAGTCAGTGTAAGGAGCAAGTTAAATACGATCTTGTAGGAACACCACCGGTCACTGCTGAGCACTGTGGGACTAGTGCCCATGTACCTCGGTTCCAGTGCCCTCCAAACACACACTCTCTGACTCATCAGTGTATTTACTTGCTGCTTTGATCCTCAAGGGAGAGTTTCTGATGTCCTTTTATTTATTATTTCTGAGACTCAACTGTCTGTGTATCACAAAAAGCACTTCAATAATTGAGCTGCCTCTTCATCACATTTTTGTTTCTTGTAGTCACCAAAGCCAAAGCACTTTGAATAATTCAGCACATCCTCAATGCTTATTGTTCTAATTAATGATTCATTAGACTGTGCACTGCCTATGGTGAGTGGGACGATCTGGACAGAGAAAGCCATGGCAATGCGGAGACTAAAGAGGAGAAAGAGCAGAGCGTTTAAGACGAACAGACCAAACGCTTCGCCTAGAGCACTCTACAGGCAGTCTGCAAATGGCCCCTGTTTGAGAAAGTGGCTCTGGTAAAGGGATGGTGGAGATAGATTGAAGCTGATTCAGTAACCTTGCTTAAAATTGTACAGCAGATGTGTACAGTAGTTTCTTTTTCAAGGTCAGGGACATCAGCACGCACATTCAGTGCATCGGAGTTGACAGCTGGTTTAAACTTGATAAGGTTGTGGGTGATTAGCTAAATGCCTGAACGTTTATGGAGAAACTTTTTGGCATGCCCTTTTCAAAGTAAAGGCGTGGTGAAATTACCACGTTGAGTTTTTGTTTTGTTAGTATTAAATAGTAACTATTTGTTCCCATTTTTGGTAATTTTATAACATAATTACAATCACAAATTTTAGGAAATTGGTTATCAGAAAATGTAGTAGCAATTAATAAATCAATACATTAAAAAGTCAATTGAAGTTAATTGTTATCTGTGGGCATTTGCTCATTTTTTCTAGTTTATTGTAGTTGAAAAATCTAGCTTAGTATTCACTGCCATGAGGTCATGCTTAGACGCTGCCAAGGAAAATCAGCTGATGGTTCAGCTGTATGTTTCTCAATATGTAATTCTCTAATCTCATATAGGGCGTGCCATTTAAGCCATTTAAGCTGTTTAGCCCGCCCACAGTTACAGTTTCGACAAGCAGCAGTGTGAGCCATCTCCACCACAGCCTCTCATTTCATGCTGTTTCCTGCCTAATCAGTGTTAGGGATTGTTGTCACTGACACCTGCTCTGCTCTGCTGTGTGCTGGAAGTCTTGCTGTTGCTCTCCCTGCCCTTTGCATTCCAAGTATGCACGATGAAGGGAAGTCCCAAAACAGAGCCATGCCAGCAAAGATTACGGCAAATTGAAAATAACAATCTTCTCGTGACTATACTGGTTCTGGCTGAACTGAACGTTTTGTACTTTTGAATGTTTGTTCCAAAGAAAACAAGACATCAGCTTTCCTAGGAACCTGTCCAGGAAATGTGACGGGTATTTTTCAGTATTTTTGAGATTGTTACATAGAATAATAAATCATTTAACTGAAACTAAACAAATACATAGCCAAAGTTTATTTTTAAGACTGCTGCCTTATCAAAATCGGCCTATCATGAATATATTTTTTTTTTATGATTTTTGATGTTGTAGCACAGATGGATGTTCAGATTAAAGATAACTGATGTCCTTATCTCAGGCACACAGCTTTGGCTTGCACTGTGTGTTTATGAGGGGCAGCCAATGAGAATAAAAGTGGCCTAAAGGAGGAGAAGCTGAAATAACTCATTTCAGACATGGAACAAAAAGGGAGGGGGGGTGCACCAAGACCCAGTACATGATAAACAAGGACCACTGAACCACAGCCCCTCTGGTTGAAATACCCAAAGGCAATACACATAATTTGACAAATGACAGCAATATGTTGGTGTTCAGAAAGTCCACACCCGACAGATGTACCTGGATGTCCCTGTACGTAAGCAGCAAATTGATGACGACATCAACTGAAAGGCACTCCACGTTGTCCAGCCGCTGCTGGATTCGGCTCAGCTCTGCAGCCAGTTCCAAGCCAGTGTAAAGCTCCCGGGCTCTACGGATCTCATTCAGAATCGTCTCACGGAAATACTGGCTGGAAGACACGAATACAAACAAACATGCGTTTATAGAAGGAGAAGATTGGCTTGCATGTATATGATCGCCAAATAGCAATACAAAAATTTAGCAAAAAAATGTTTTGCATACTTTAGGATCTGCTCCTTCAACTCTAACACAATTGGACTTACTTCTTTCCCTGCATTCTCACACTGTTTTGCATAATTTCAGATCATTCCCCAGTGAGACACGAGCTATTTTCATCTCATATAAGTCATAAATTATTCACTGACAGATGAAGGGACCAATAAACCTGATAACTTCAGATATTAGTTTGATGGATTTAAAAGCAGAGCAGACAATTAAGACAGTTAATTAGCTTAAAGCAGAATTACTACCAGAAACCATATTCTTAAGCTCTTAGTTGTTCTTGAAAAAACACAAAGGGATGAGCAAAAGAATATTAAAATACGTGAGGCGGTTCAGGTGCTTCCCATATGGAAACGAAATAGTAAAAACGTATGCAAGACTTGCATAAGATGTGGCCTACTTCATATAGTGAATCATATAAGGCTTAAATGATTTACTCATGAAAGTGGCCACTTTCTCATTACTTTCATATATTGTTTTAATAAGTATCCAAAACATACAAGTTTCATTTATAGAATTTTTCAAAGGATCTTATATCTGTTTTCACTCTTGTATGCTTTTCATACAAGTTTCACACAAGACAGATACAAACTTTATAAGATTTATATTTACCTTTTCCATATGGGTTAGCAAAAGCCTGTCTGTAGGATCTTTTAGATTTTCACCTTTAAAACCGCAAAACTGAAAACCTTCAGAAATCCTGTGAATTTGGACCATCTAAATTCAGTTAATTAGTATTTTCCAGTTGCAAATTGTGTCTTTTTTAATGCTGAATTTCTTTGGCTGTTTAATCAGCAGTTTGCAAAGGATAACCTTCTCATAATCGTCTCATTTTGATTGTGGAAAAACCATGTGTACTGGCATTAAAACTCAAAAGACTGATGCAGATTATTGTCACTCCCCAGCCTCTTGTATGCTGAACGTAGTGTACTCTAGCTTAAAATGATAATATTAAGACCTAAATGCCAAATAATGACACAGTCTACACTCTCTATTCACATAATTAAGCCTTATACACAATTTTGAAAAGACCCATGCAGTGACGAGGATTTGCTGCCATAACCCCGAGCCAATCCTGGGGGTCAACCCTGCTTGCAGGGAGTGATTAAAGCATAAATAATAACCCAATACAAGCTCTGTTATTAAATAGTAAATGTGTTTAATATGAACAGTCCGGCTAATATTTTCCTGTTTAGGTTGTTTTTCATAAAATATGAATAACAAATCATGTATTCGCATATTATGATCTGCTGCAGATGATCAGTTGGGTGTGTCCTTGCTGGAAGGAGCAATTTTAAAGACATAAATACATATATTTGCTTCATGTGAGACGGCTCTTGTAATTCAGTAAGCTTATCTGTCTTCTTGAGACTTCAAAACATGGTCTCGACTTCAATATACACCAAAAACAATATAGTGCAAACACTGAATTACAACTGTAGGATCTTCATACTTTCCTTTATGCCTATCTCCAGGAGACACAGCCTTCATCAGTCTACATGATTTTCTTTTCTGCCTGTAAAACCTGAGTCACTATTCCTGGAGATGGACTAGAAATGACTGGCTGCTGTATCGCCTATTGGCAAGAAAGCCTAAAATATTACCCCAGCAACTGAGCCAAACAAATGTGGGTTTTTTCTTCTTCTCTGGTTTCAAAATGTAAATTACCATGTAAGTAAGGCTGAAGGATCCACGCAAAAAAACAATTAGAACAAGTAAAAATAGGATGAGTGGGATAATAAAATAAATGCCTGGTGTGCTGAAAAACTTCTAACAGAGCTGCTCAAATATAAACATAATGTTAAAATGCTAAAAATGGTAATGCTACAACAGCTCCTTCCTATTTGTGAACGTTCACCTTAAGTTGCATGCAGTATAATGTAATTTATGTAATGAAGCAATCATTTGGGCACTGCTTACCTTTATGAAAACATATCACAGAGTCATATTGTGGGCATTTCCCATGCATATTATGACTCTGTGATAAGCAATAGTGATCTTACAGTGCTTTCAGAGGATCATCTTGTCAGGAGCTTTAAATAGATTTTCTTTCTCTTTTGCTTCCTTTTTCTCAAACCCATTGCTGTACTGTCAGTATGTCCTTCATTAGTAACACTAGACAACCTAAATATAAAGCTCTCAATACGTTCACTAACACTATTTGTCTCAGCAAAGCCAAAATGCATTAAGGTTCAAATCTCTTCTGTTTCAATGTGTAGAGTTTACAAAACAGAAACTTTGAATTTTTACAAAAACAAAAAGGAAAATTGTTACAGGAAGCAAAGTAAATACAGAAATAGCTAAAGCTAAAGCAGAAACTATATTTACTGTATTGCATTTAGCCTAGCTGAAAAACTGTGCACACTCTGATGAAACATGATAGTGGGCACAGTCCTAACAGCTAACTTCAGATTGTTATTCCACACAGCATGCTGTTAATGTCACTTCTAGCAAAGCTCTTGTTGTTAATCTTAGATTAAACTACTGTCCAATTTGCAAACTATAGATTAATTTCACCTGCATTTTCCTCTAAAAGTTGTTTTAATGATGTAATTATTGTTTATACTGCATAAATGTGGTGTAGTTGAGAGACCTGGAAGAGACATCGAGAATCTTTTCATGAAGAACCGACGGTGCCAAATATGTAAATTAATATAGTATATGTTACCCATTTCAGCATAATAAAATCTGTATAAATGCCCAGTGGCATGATACGAAGCGAGGGAATATATGTGTTCAAAGTTTTGACCAGTGCATGTAAAAAGGTCATAACAAGAAACTGGCTAAAACGTAATCCTCCAAGGACAGCTCAGCGGCTGGACATGTAGCAGAAGATTTATATTCCATGGAAAACAGACTCATTCGTTAAGGGTTAAAGCAAGCATGCATAGAAAACTATGGACCAAAGAGTCTGTTCAAAAGTCAAAACGAGTGTCAAATCTTTGTAAAAGTACTGATACTATTTTATGTCATGTTATATTTTTGGACATATATTTTATGAGAATCCACCATGGCTGGTGCAACCTTTCTGGAACAAGAGTTTTATCTTTGTGTTGCTCGTTTTTACGGCTCATAAATAATGAAAAAAACAAAACAAAACAGGTTATTGCCCCCTACCACACCACTGCTGCACCACAGTCATGCACTGACACACAAAAACCCCCCAACAATATTTCAAAATGACAGGCAGTCGATTTTGCAAACTCAGGTGCAAACAAATCGGCTATTGCACGCTTGTTTGCACCTGAGTTTGCACCAAAGGAGTAGCAAACTTGTCCCAGTCGGCACCAGTGCAGTACTTTCAGAAGCTGCATTTTTAGGTCATAAGCAATGTCTTAACTAGGCCTAACACAGCTATCACAGTGTTTCTGTGTTTGCTGTGCAGGAAAATCTAGCTTTTATCATTAGTCCTTTGTAGAGCATTACTGACCTCATAACCCGGGTGTTTCTATTGTTTAGCATCCCCGCTTGTACGCTATTATTGTTGAAATTTCTGGATTGCCTCAATAGGAAGTTTAATTTCACTTAATACAGTTTATATTTCTATTACAGCTGTCAGATATAAAGCGGATATAAATAAGCAAAATATACTTACTGGGAGTTGGCTTGCGACACTTTGAGGAGCTGGATGAAGCGGTCCAGCAGAGGCATGCAGATGGGACCCAGCAGCATCTCGAAGCTGGGCTGCATCAGCTCGGTCAGGCCCTTCATCAGGCTGCCCTCACAGCAGTACACCTTATTCTGAGGTGTCACCATGTACGGGATGAAGGTGTAGTTAGCTGAGCATGTCTGTTAAGAGAGGAAACAAAGTTCTGGATATCAGATATCAGCACATTTAAACATCTGTGAAATTTCTTTTTGTATGCAATTGTAATATTTGCCCAAAATATGTGTGTATTGTTTTTTTTTAAATCATAAACCATACTCAGTAGTCTTTTAAATGATATCTATAATTTACTTTTAATTTACTTCTCACCAATTTAAAAGACTGATGTGAGCACTCAAGGTAAAGTTTCTGCAAACAAACATCTATTTCGATAAGTTAGGCTTAGTAGCTTTATGACAATATATGAAACTATAAATCAATCCATTTTCTTCTCCTTATCCAATTCAGGGTCACGGGAACGGGGGATGCTTGAGCTTATCCCAGATGCCATGGAGAAGGAGGTAGGGGTAGACCCTGGATTCAACCCAAAACCTTCTTGCTGTGAGGCAACAATGCTAACCACTGTGCTGCCATTATATGAAACTATATGTATGCAACTATATTTGTAACATTTACAGACTATAATGTTAAATTTATACTAAACTATGTGTAGATACAGCATCAGATTTTTAATGTTTATTGTAACATCTTTGCATAAACTGTAATAATAAATAATAAACAATAAAACCATCTTCAACTTTGTTCTTTCTATCCGTTTTGTCGCATTTATGCAAAATAGGAGCTGGGCGCTAAAGTCTCAAACCTTAGCTTTACTAAAGTGTACAAAAAAGATAGTAAATGAGGTTTACTATCTATCAGAATATATAGCTTCATTTAAAAACTAACGTATCGAAATTGTTCAATAAACTCAACTTCCGGATGATTTCAGTGACCTGTGCAATGAAACATTACATTGTATAGGGAGGAAGCAGATTGCCTGGGGGGGAAGTCTGCAGTAATTTCCCCTATTTGAAATGGTTTCGGGTAATTACATGAACCTTAATCTCCGATCTCCCTATTCACACAGTAGTGTTTATGTAGCACTGTCTTCAGTGAACTAGTCTAAACAGGCAGCAGAGGAAGGTGAGATATGCAACAGCTTCATTAGGAGGTGCTGTCTTATAACCACAAACACTTACAGCACCTCATTTTCAAATGTCACTCGCTCAAGCAGCCTAGTGCACAAGAAAAATCGAGCAGCAGCAGCTGAAGTCTCCCTGCTCACCTGCTGCAAAGCTCTACCCTGTTCTTTGCTCCAGCTGTGCCATTATGGAGTAATTGTGTTTCAAGTCTGTTTCAGGTTTGGCCGCACTAGTAGCATTTAAGGCCTTTTTCTTTATTCACTTAGCTTTAATACTCGACAGCCGTTATTGTGTATCTGTATTTGCTTTTTTAACTTGACATTATTTACACCGCATTCTTGATGTTTCTGTTGCGGCGGCCCACCACTGCTGAATAAACAAAGACGAAACACATGCGTGCGGTGTCTACAGACAGAGGAGAGAGAAAGAGCGAGAAAGAGGCAGGAAATCCACAATTAATATCCTCAAGAAACAGCACAAGTCCTGTCAAGAAGAGCTATTCTCAGAGTGTGAGATATGTGGTGAAACAACACGAGCATCTGAAGGCGGTTGGGCTGCAACCCAGCTGCATCCTGATGACTTTAATAATCTATCATGCTTTCGGTTTTTCAGCAACCTCAAAAATACACTGCTGCTGCTGCTTTCAGTGCCAAAAAAAAGGAAGTAAGAGGAACATGTGGCATTGAAGCAATGAAAGCCAACCGAAGATAACTACTTCCTCCTGTACAACTGTGGTTCATGACATCACCAGTAACTGCAGCGGCAGTGTGTGCCTTTCAAAACAAAAAAAAGACTGTGACCCCTATTTCTTTTACGTGTAACCAGACAGGTTGCAAAATGCTGATGCTATATTTAGCTTCTTTGTGCGATTCATGCTGTCATGGGGCTCACATGACAGATTTGTTTTCACACGCTGATGCATATTTCAGTGCGGCAGCAGCTGCGGGTTATTTGAAGCTAACCTCCAGTAGTCCTTTACAGGTAGCAGGTTTCCGAGCTGATACACATGTGACAACTCTGGCTGATGAATCCAAAGAATAAGCCAGGTATTTACAGAGTGAGTCATCTGTTTAGTCAGTCTTGCCAAAGATCCATCTGCTCATCTTCACTTTCAGCATCAATGTTCTCGAGCAGCCTACTCACTCACCTTCACAGAGCCTGTTTACACTCCTTTAAAATGTGTTTTGGACAAGTGGACTAAAGCACTAAACACAACCTGCATTGCTCCTGAGGTGTTGCGGGGCACATTTGGGCTCTGTATGCTTTTAAATGTAAATCATAATTTGTCCTGAACTATTCCTAAGCAGGACAAAAGATAACATGTCACGGTGTCCATTCTTGCCTGCAGCTCATGAAGCATTTTGCTAAAAAATATGGAGCCTTGCTGGCAACAGACCTAGCTTTTAACCTTTGTTGTAAATGATAATCAATAACTGAACATGAATATAGGAGAATATCTTGGAGACACATGTGTAAACGACCATTGACTCCAGTCAACAGTCTCCATGGATGTTGTTTTGTGGGTTAAAACCAGCCATCTGGTCAGTCTAGTCAAATCCCATTGCAATGTGAACCAAGTACTACCTAATTTAACCAACAATCAATGCACTTTCAGTCTGAATAATGTCTTAATGTTAAGCAGACATTAAAAGTAAGAATTGTTTCAAAAATTCAAATCAATGTCTTTAAAAATTATATTGATATTTAATTTAGATGGGAAATGGTTGCAATGATGCAAACATTTGTTTGTGTGAGCTTCCAGAAAGTTGAAACCACTGTTCCCAGATTCTGGCAGGTCACCGTGGTGCTGTGGTTAGCACTGCTGCCTCATAAGAAGAAGTTTCTGTTTGCAGGTCGTTTGTAAGCTTTCAACGACCTGACAGAACATCGTTTCACTTTTCAACCAAATCTTGATGATGCTAAGATATCTGGCGAAGTTGTAAATGGGCTGTCCCACTCGGATCCAATAGCCAGAGATACAGGGTAATCGACACACACGCCTATGCTCCTATGGGCAGCAAATGCAGATAGAAATAAGTGGGGAAAGTAAATGAAAGTGTAGTGACACAGAGGGACATTTGTGTATGTAATTACAGTCATGGGGCGATCGTGGCTCAAGAGTTGGGAGGTCGCCTTGTAATCGGAAGGTTGTCGGTTCGAGCCCCGGCTTGGACAGTCTCGGTCGTTGTGTCCTTGGGCAAGACACTTCACCCGTTGCCTACTGGTGGAGGTCAGAGGGCCCGGTGGCGCCAGTATCCGGCAGCCTCGCCTCTGTCAGTGCGCCCCAGGGTGGCTGTGGCTACAATGGTCTTGCCATCACCAGTGTGTGAATGTGTGTGTGAATGGGTGGATGACTGGATATGTAAAGCGCTTTGGGGTCCTTAGGGACGAGTAAAGCGCTATATAAATACAGGCCATTTACCATTTTTATTTTAATTGAACATACACAATGAAGCTAATTACCTGGATTTCAGTTATAATGGTAGTGAGCTACACACACAGTTACAGACAAGTAGGAGCACATGCTTTTCTCTGATGAGAATAATCAGACATATCTGCAGCTGCAGAGTGTATTTTAAAGCAGTCACCAAAAAAAAGAAATGTATTTGCAGCACTACAGAGGGAAGATCAACCTTCTGCTTCCTAAACAATAACAATATATGCAATCAGGACCTTAAACCGAAGATCTTCTTGGGTTTAGGGAAGTTTGAACTGCTTCTGCTAACTCCAGGTGAGTGTTACTGTTACAATGCTTCCATTTGCTCTCACCACTGTATTGTTTTTCGGCTTAACAAGCAGCTGTTTCCAGTCAGAGTTTTTTTTACACTGTACACAACACCAGATAACTACTGGGTTAAAGAGTAGCAGATAAACAAAGGGGCGAATACAGCAGGTAAAAACGGTGATACTTCCCTCGGGCAATTGAGAAGACTAAAAACAGAGGGGCTACTGGCGTTTCATCAGATAGCTTCTAAAACTTTAAGTAAATGATAACGGCGCTCTATAATGAGGTCACTGGGCAGCTCGGTGACGCATGTTCTCTCTGTGTCTGTGGGGTTCTCCCTAGGTACTCTGGCTTTCTATCGCCGTCCAAAGACATGCTTTGGACTTAATCCTAAACTGCTTGTATGTGTGAATCAGAGTGTGAATGTCTGTCTCTCAGTATCAGCCCTGCAATACACTGGTGAGCTGTCCACCCCTGACAGCCAGATTAGGCTCCAGGCCATGTGACCCTAAACTGGTTTGGAGGAGGAAAATAGATGGATGAATGGATGTGTAATTATTCTTTTTCTTTGAATTCTTTCAAAAATAAAAAAATGAAGCAAAAATCTGATGCTGTGATAGCTGTAGCTAACAAGTTCATGATTGTCATACAGAAGAATCAGGAAGGTACAGCACATGGAACCTCCCTCGGTTCGTTTGTGAGCCTTCGGTTTCACTAGATTAACAAACAGCTTATTATTAGCAACATGTTGAATAAACCCTGTTCATCAGATAAACAAAGAATGGATAAACAAGTTGAAAGGAATGGTTTGTTATGTTTCACATGCAGCCCTGGTTATTTAAATACTTGCGTTTGAATCATTAGTTCACTGCAGTTCCAAGGTGGCAATGCTGAGTGTTTGCTTAGATCATTATATTGCTTATATTATAGAAAGAAATGCCATGTGGATATGTTAACAAAGTCTTGGCTGAAAGTCTGGAACTTTTTGGGAATGAAAGAGAATAAGGAAGACATAAAATTGCTATTAATTATGGTGTTTGCAGGGGGAAAAACATCTGTAATAACATTAAATTGAAGGGAAAGAATGATCAAAAAGTCCAGTATTGCAATTTAAATGCACTTTTACCTGCACAGATGGCTAGTTAAGAGCCTGTGCACTGGTGCAGAGTGCATTTAAGTGCATTAATACAAGCAGGAAAGAGAAAGAACAAAGACAGTAAGTACACATAAGGGAGATCAGTAAGCTCACACTCTCATACTGTGAGTGATAATCAGCTCTCCTCTTGGTACGAGCCAGTGTCAGAGAACAGTACATTTCATGTAGCTCTCCTTTCACTGTGAAAGCCACTTAGGAGAGCCTTTTATCTGACTGCTGAACATGGATTACCGACCGCATCTGTGTTATTGACACAATTAGTGCGCAATTTAGAAATGTAAGTCAATCCGAATCAGTTCATCATTTTTAAGATGACAAACATTCTTTACCTTTGGTCTCTGAAATAAGAGATTTTGCAGCTTATCTGTGCTGCGAAAGCACATTCAGTGGTTGATAAGACAAGAAAAGTTGTACATATTAATACATTGTAACAAGGCTCATGGGTCTGCAGAGAAACTTCAAAAACAAAAACAACAATCTTTGCATGTCTGCTAAAAAGGCTTTACTTAAAACATATGGTACAGTGGGTGACTCTATATTGATCTACTAATTTTAGGAACTACAGTATGATATGCAAAGGACAGGATTTCCTTAGCTTTAAGGCAGCACCTTATTTGAATACTGCACTTTTTGCAAGTCAAATTCTCAAAATGCTTGTGCCTTTTTATGCAGATTGTGGCACTGCAGTCACTGTAACTCTCAAAGCAGCTGTTGTCTGAGACGTACATCTTGAAAGTGGAAGGGAAGATGTTTTCATTTTACATGAAATCAAATATTTATCACAGCTTCGAAACAAAAGTGGGCTGTGCAAAAGAAAGCCTTTACAATAGCGAAAAGAGAGACATAAGGCAACAGGACACTGTGCTCCCTGCACGCTGTAAAAAGCATATTCTTTGCACTACACAATGTGTGTAATGTGTGAGCAATGAGTGAGTAATGTGTGAAAGGCAACGGGAAAAGAAAGAAATGCCTCGTGTACTTACAGTGTTCTTCTGGCAAATTATCTCCTGAAAGAAGAAAAGAGAGAAATCCATTTAGAAATTCATCATTAGCATTTTCTCCGAGGCAATTTAAGTTAGATATGATGTTACTGAATGACACTTCAATTCAGTACACCATACCTGAGCTACAAACACTTTGTGAGGACGACTTGTATTTGTGGATATTTGTTGATTTCCCAACAGCTGATTAATATTTCTAGTAAACCGTGATGACCTATAGGATGACTTTAGATGAAAAATTACTTGTTTGTACATGGAGAAGTATATGGCAGTGAAAGGAAGCATAATCAACAAGTGTACACTGAGACTTAGTATATATACAGGGAGTGCAGAATTATTAGGCAATTGAGTATTTTGTCCACATCATCCTCTTCATGCATGTTGTCTTACTCCAAGCTGTATAGGCTCGAAAGCCTACTACCAATTAAGCATATTAGGTGATGTGCATCTCTGTAATGAGAAGGGGTGTGGTCTAATGACATCAACACCCTATATCAGGTGTGCATAATTATTAGGCAACGTCCTTTCCTTTGGCAAAATGGGTCAAAAGAAGGACTTGACAGGCTCAGAAAAGTCAAAAATAGTGAGATATCTTGCAGAGGGATGCAGCAGTCTCAAAATTGCAAAGCTTCTGAAGCGTGATCATCGAACAATCAAGCGTTTCATTCAAAATAGTCAACAGGGTCGCAAGAAGCGTGTGGAAAAACCAAGGCGCAAAATAACTGCCCATGAACTGAGAAAAGTCAAGCGTGCAGCTGCCAAGATGCCACTTGCCACCAGTTTGGCCATATTTCAGAGCTGCAACATCACTGGAGTGCCCAAAAGCACAAGGTGTGCAATACTCAGAGACATGGCCAAGGTAAGAAAGGCTGAAAGACGACCACCACTGAACAAGACACACAAGCTGAAACGTCAAGACTGGGCCAAGAAATATCTCAAGACTGGTTTTTCTAAGGTTTTATGGACTGATGAAATGAGAGTGAGTCTTGATGGGCCAGATGGATGGGCCCGTGGCTGGATTGGTAAAGGGCAGAGAGCTCCAGTCCGACTCAGATGCCAGCAAGGTGGAGGTGGAGTACTGGTTTGGGCTGGTATCATCAAAGATGAGCTTGTGGGGCCTTTTCGGGTTGAGGATGGAGTCAAGCTCAACTCCCAGTCCTACTGCCAGTTTCTGGAAGACACCTTCTTCAAGCAGTGGTACAGGAAGAAGTCTGCATCCTTCAAGAAAAACATGATTTTCATGCAGGACAATGCTCCATCACACGCGTCCAAGTACTCCACAGCGTGGCTGCAAGAAAGGGTATAAAAGAAGAAAAACTAATGACATGGCCTCCTTGTTCACCTGATCTGAACCCCATTGAGAACCTGTGGTCCATCATCAAATGTGAGATTTACAAGGAGGGAAAACAGTACACCTCTCTGAACAGTGTCTGGGAGGCTGTGGTTGCTGCTGCACGCAATGTTGATGGTGAACAGATCAAAACACTGACAGAATCCATGGATGGCAGGCTTTTGAGTGTCCTTGCAAAGAAAGGTGGCTATATTGGTCGCTGATTTGTTTTTGTTTTGTTTTTGAATGTCAGAAATGTATATTTGTGAATGTGGAGATGTTATATTGGTTTCACTGGTAAAAATAAATAATTGAAATGGGTATATATTTGTTTTTTGTTAAGTTGCCTAATAATTATGCACAGTAATAGTCACCTGCACACACAGATATCCCCCTAAAATAGCTAAAACTAAAAACAAACTAAAAACTACTTCCAAAAACATTCAGCTTTGATATTAATGAGTTTTTTGGGTTCATTGAGAACATGGTTGTTGTTCAATAATAAAATTATTCCTCAAAAATACAACTTGCCTAATAATTCTGCACTCCCTGTAATGTTTTTTTAGGATTTTTTTTTCATGATCACCATTGTTTAAAGAAAAAAACTGAGTATAAAAAAAGCTGCCTTTAAAAAACAATTTGGTGGCCTGATAGAGATCTGAGGAAACTGTCTAAGTGAATTCTTTCAAAGCATGGTGAGAACAAGTTAACCCACAGCCAGCTAGACGGGTGGGCACCATGGCAGACCACAGAACAAAAAACCCCTCCCAGATACCACCAGGAGCAGGAAAGAACGTCATTTGAAACAATTTTCTTGCCATAAAAAGCAGACATAATACAGCTGTGAATGTCAGCTTTTTATGTTGTGTTTATTTTAAGACACGCCTCCCCTGACTGTGCAGGCTGTGCATTATGGGTCGACTCTACAGTTTGTTTTCTGGCTCATGACCCTTGTCACCACAATACTCCTCCCACTAGACTAACTAAAAGAAAAGCGTCAGTGTTCTTCTGCTGCAAGTTGCCTACAGCAGGCGATTTTAAAATGTGTTCTGCGTGGGCCTCAGACGGTTTGAACCATGCCTTTGTCTGCAGTACAGAAACTACAAGACTCACACCATTGTTACATGCTGAAGTAGTCTGACATTTATGGTAAATAAACACAGCTTTGGTCAATACATATTGCTATTAGGGATTGAGTAGTATGCACTTTATTGTTACCTGCAAGCACTTTCCAGTGTAAAACTTCCAGTGTATTTAATTATCTAAATTGTTGCTGAGGAATTTGATGTTGCTTTGTGGCGCTCATAAAAATATTAAAAAATAAATCTCTAAACCTCAGCAGCAATGTGGCTTTCTAAAAATCATAAACAAGACCACAAAAACAAACAAACAACATTTTGTGAGCAATTTTAATCAACACTTGGTTCCATTACTTCAAGTTTATAACAAGAAGCAGTTCAAGAGTGCAAACCTCCTCCAGGCCAGCTCGTTCTTTGGGCATTTTGTATGGAAATTGTACAGTATATTGTATACAGTCATTTTTTTTTCTTTGTAAATTGACTTTAAGCAGTATGAACTTTTTTGCACGATGACCAGAGTAATACACATCTACATCTTCAGCAATTTGTGATGTGTGTAAAAGTGTGCATTGTGTCCACAATACCCACCACACTTGTAAGTATCATAGTTTCCAAAGTTATAAGGTCTTTTTAATTTTAGAGCAATAAATCATTAGGTTGACCTCGAAGACCTTGGTGGATGTAAGCCAAATTTTAATGGATTGTTAACGTGACCCCTCTCTACACCCCTACAAAGTTCTAATAGAATTAATTCCAAACTTCTTGAGCACGCTCACAAGCATGCACTCACACAAATGATACCGAAAACACAACCTCCTTGTTGGAGGTAATTAGCAGCAGAGCTAACTGTAGGAACAACATTAGTGTTTACACCCTATTAACGGTCACTGGCATGAGCGCCATGTCTTGGTTGGACCTATGCTTCATTCTGCAGGATAGTTGGGCACCTTGTGTTGCCCCTGTCTTTCTCACTGTCTTTCTGCATTAACAATGTCAATGTTAAATAAGTAATCTATTTAAAAATAAATTAAAAATGCAAGGTTTTTATTATAAAATTGGAAAAGTTACCCAAAATTTTCTACCCTTGAATAAAATCCTACACTCAGACCAACACGGTGTTTGAGGGCACAATCTCATTTCTCAAAACAACCGAACAAGAAGGCCGCTAACTGGATTTTTGGAAGGATTGTCGAAATTGACTTTTAGGGTATAACATTTTTAGATTTTCAGCTGTGATGCTGCCTGTGCTGAGAGTATTTTTAACAAAGAAGCCTGAGCTGCTCTGAGGCACAAATATATCAGCATATATTGGCTTCTGTTCATGATGGCGGCTTACCTGCAGAGACTGGAGAGCATCAGAGTTAGTGTCGCAGTACAAGATGATGTTGTTGGCCATGCTGAAGCTTTCTCTCACTCCCAGGTGGTAGAAGAGCGAAGGCTGGCGGAAGGCATCTGTCATCTCCACCACAGCTATGTCTGATGATAAAAGAGAGGTGTACGTGTTATAGTGCGGTTCAGGAGTGGAGCACAACAGTCACGACTAGCTTTCTTTGGGTTCTGCAAGTACAAGTAAATACACACCATTCTTAGAATATCATAAGCTCTAATAATGCAGTTGCATAGTACAGGCAGAAATATCTTTTACATCCATTACCCAACCAAGGATGTTAATTCACTGCTGTAACAGCCTCCCTCTTCTGTTTTTGACCACATTTTGGAATCTGGCTACAAATATGTGGTCCTATCCATCCATTCCTTTACCTTTTTAGAAATGCCTTAACCCCAACCTTTTTTAAATTTTCTTTGTGAAACAGATTTTAACAATGTTTATTAGAATCTCACGACCAGTTTGGTAGCCTAATGTCACAATTTCAACTCAAAAATCAACTGATTGAAAACTCATTGTCTGATAATTGATCAAAGCCATTCAAGCCACCAGTTCTAAATCCACCCGCCACCCCCAATATTGACCCTTATCTGAATAAATCTCATTAAGATGTTATTTGGCTACAACTAAACTGCCCATTGGGGATCTTTAACACCAACTTTGTCTGCTGTTGCTCTGGGAGAGACATGGATACAGCTCAGTGGTTATTAGTGATCGGCACGGCTGTTATTCATGCTGTTATCAGCTACCGATTTGCATGTCAGTGTTAAGCTATCTGCAAGCTGAAAAACAGATATCATGAGATGAAGGTAGCTTTACTCCTTTTTTGTCCAGTACACTCAATAATCAATAATGCACCATCTGCAGTAGGACTCAGCCATACTATCTGGGTCAACAGGTCAAGCAAATATTTCCACTCAAGCAAGCAGGTCATCTAGTAAAGAGTTCCTAAGGTTAATGTCCTGTGCAACAGGCTGTGCTGTTATGCAACTGTAAGCACTGGACTTTCACCAAAGCTCTCACTCACTGGTCGGCCCCTGCAGTGAACAAATCTTTGTATGACGCTGTCAGTTATGGTGGGCATGCAACATTAAACATGCTCATCAGGATTTGGAATAAACATGATGGTGTTTTGCAGACCCACACACGAGGTAGGGTGGTACTACACGTTGTTTCCAAGGTCGCCCTGAGCAACGGATAACAACAAAAGCAAATCAGCCCGATGGCTATGCTCCAGTTATGACAAAAGAGCTCAGAGCTACGGAGATAAAGCTGCACCCTGGTTTTTCATCAACTCCAACTCTCCAACTCTTTTGTGTCAACAAAAACATTACACGGAGCTGAAGAGCAGATATTGTGCGACTCTGATGGTCAAATCTTTTACCTCTAATGGGTCTGTTCAAAAGCTGGGATAGTCCCCCCCCCTCCACCATCACGACCTTGAATTCGATTTTCAAACTGGTGCTCAAGCTAATGGACCACTACTGGAGGAAATCACAAACACATTCAGTCATTCAGCTCAAGATGCTGTCAGATTATGGGTGGCTCAGTTGTGGAAGAGGAAGCATGACAAGTGGATGACACATCAAAGATTAGTGCTATTATTAATGCTTCCACTGGTTTTTGAAAGATACCAGTTAGTCAAGGTACTATGCAACTGTAGAGACGACTGCTCTCCTTTTAAGTCTACAGTTTAGGAATAGACTACAATCTGAAATGATATCACAGAAATGATGACTCGGCCTTGAGCTTTTCTTTAAGTATTAGAAGCAAATATTTTCAGCGTGGTGACATTACTATAAATTAAAAAAGAATAAATCATACATATGCTTTGAAAGATTTTGTCTCCACTATGTTAAAAAGCTGAGAACAATTAAACGATTACAAAGGCAACAGCCAATTTTGGTGCTGGTATAGCCAGCCGACACCCGTACTGAGACTTCCTGTACAAATCATCGCCTGATTGATTTTCAGCAAATCCAGTCCTTATTTTAGACATGCAATTAAAAAAGGATTGGTTAATACAGCTCACACTATGAGTGGTCTACAAGTAGAAACCAGAAAGTTTCAAATACCAAAAGTCTTTCCACCAGAATCTGTTGATATGTGTTGATGTGCAGAAATCTGAGTACAATCTACAAACTAACTGTGATTCACAGCAGGTGATCAGAAACAAGGCTCCGAATGAAAGCTAGTGTTGCTAATGTGCAGCGAAGTGGCAACTTTTAAGATGTAACACCTATAACTGGCAGCTAACTAAGCTCTTATCGCAGCTTCTTGCATTAACATTTTTAAATGCAACATGATTTCTCTTTAAGCGTTATTTTCACCAGGAAGTAAAACTCCTGAGATACAGTGATAGCGTCCTGGGCCAAGAAGGGCAGCACAAATCCATCATGTTTTCTGAATGGCACAAGAAAATGGAGCTTGTTAAGCTGAAGCAGCTCTACAAATGCATTGCGTGCAATCAAAGCCACTGACACAACCCAATCTATCAAAGCAAATTACTCAAAGCAAGCAAGTGCAGGCTCATAATTTGAATGTGCAGTTAAACATCAAGCAGCCAACATGACACTTGGGAGAGAAGCCTATCAGAGATTGGCCGATTGCAGCACTGAAGGGGTTTCATCAGGGCCATGCAGCTCCTCGCACTCATCATCAGAACATGCAAATTCAACCAGGAAGCAGGTACTTGTTGGCCTCAAAGGTTCTCATCATTAAACCCTTCGTTCACACCAGGGGAAAAAAAAGCCTCATATTTTCATCCCATCAGAGTACCGTAGCCGTAGGACAGCATTTTAAGCTCTATGGCTTCTGTGCAACGATGTGGAATTTCAAGAGGGATTTCTTCTCTGGATGAGCAGCGTCTTCACATCGGGATGCTGCTCGCTGATTAAATGAAACTCATGTTTCGCTCTCTAACTTGCGAGGCAGACGGGGAAGGTACACTTTAATCCTAGCTAAGATTAACAGCCAGTTGTCAGTTCTGCATCCCTGATGCACTCATGCGACTATCACACATAGCATTTAGAACATTCAGACATAATTAAATATTGGTCTATTGGATTTACTCATTGTTAGCAAGACAAATAGGTTGCTCACCACGGCTGATTTTTACACAATCCCAAACAATCCTGGGCATATACATGATAAACGGCTGTTTAGATTCTTCTTCTCTCGACTATGCATACAAGGTGCCGCTGAGTGTCAACATCCAGACGGCACAGGTTGTCTGCTGAATAAAACATAAGCTTGTCTTGTTTTTCCACCTGCAGCAGGCTCCCATCAATATTACATCTGAATGAGATCTTAATGCAAACAGGCCATAAAAATGCAATAGTATAATATAACTCACAGAAATATGAAGCAGCAGTGACTTGGGTGGGATAATTTTGCTTTGTGCTGCTTGGAAATTTCACCTGTTTCACAGAAATGGGTCTGAACAAAAAACATGTTTGCTGTTTGCTACACAGAAGGGCTAAAAAGTGATGAATAACAGCATATGGCGTTCGCATATGATGGAAAAAAAAAAAAAACAGGCCAAAGTGAGTCTTGTTCTGCCCACAGAGTGAGGAAGAGCAATCAATTCTCGTAAATGTTTTGTATTTATAACACTTGACTAGCAGCATATGATGTTGTCAGTGCTTATTTCAGTTTAGTCTAATTATAGAGAACGCACTCTAGGTTTTACTTAGAAGCTGCTTATAATGACGGTTACAAACTACCCTCTGATTTTAAATTCCAAAAATGAAAGCAACTGTTTGTTTGTGTCCTGCTTGAGCGGTTAAATCTGTCTACTCATGCAAACATTATTTTTTGTGTTCAGTTGGTAACCAATTCAATACTGATAACGTGCAACATCGCAGCAGGGATGTGTTCAGGAGTATTCTTGGGCTAAATTTTGATCTGGGGTGACCACAGTGGGTGGTAACAGTCACCACAGGCACACCACACAATCGCTGACTATCCTGTAAATGGTTGGGGCATTGATTACTGCTTGCTCACTGTCATGTCAACGCAGCGCCATAACCATTTATATTGGAACTTGAGGTCTACCTCACTCTCTGCCGTCTTCTTCAACACAGTAAATGTCATTTCTCAGACCCCAAAAACAAAACACTTCACTGGATTGAAGAAGAGTAGAAGAAGGTAAAAGATAAAACAAAGGGATCGCAGAGGTTTTCTTGGGGAACTCGCTTCTTTAAAAAAAAAATTAAAAACTGTTAAAGCAATCTCCCTCAGTACCATCTGGTAATTCTTGCTCTGCAGCTTTGATGCTTCACAGAGGTACTTCTTGAGATCTCCAGCCCTGCAGGTCATGCTGCATGTGACAGGTCATAAAACTTGGGAGGTGCACAACAAGCTAGAACAGCAAAGTAAAGCATGCAACAGCTGCAATATCCCATGTTTAAACTGCCTGTAAGCGTTAACTTTCCTTTTTTATCACAATATCTCTCTACATTTGTTGGTCTTACAGGAATGCATTTTAACAGCACAGTCACCTCTTTAAATCCTAATAATCTTCTGAACTTTGACAACAATTAAAAAAGCTTAATATAAGCAAAGTTTGTATAGAAAAAGCCCATTAGTCTTAAAGGCATGGCACGGCTTACATAAACAAAGCTTGAGTGAAAAAAACTATCTGATTGCATCTTATTCTGTATTGTAAAGCACTTTGTGAATTTTGTTCTTGAAAAGCGATAAATAATAAATAAACCTTCAGTCTGTTCACTGTGGTAGAATCTTCTTGCTATGGTGGAAGACAGAATGTATATTTTTAATAGAAGTCAGGGCAGCAGGGTGGTGCAGTGGTTAGCATTGTTACATCACAGCAAGAGGATTCAAATCCACCAGCTAAAGCCTTTGAAGTTTGCATACTCTCCCTGTGTTTGCATGGGTTCTCTCTGGATACTCTGACTGTCTCCCAGCCCAAGACATACATTGGGGTCGGCTTAATTAGCAATTCTAAATTGCCCATAGGTGTGAAAGTAAGAGTGATGGTTGTCTTTATCAGCCTTGTGGCAGACTGGCAACCTGTCTAGGGTGTATCCCGCCTCTCATCCTAACAGCTAGCACAGTTCCCGCCCCTTCGGCGAAACTGAAGCGGAAGAAGATTGGCGGAAGGATGATAGAAATGAGCAACTCTTCCCTTTCATGAACAGCTAGCTTACTTCCTCTTTTAATTCTTGCTGGTTCCAAGGAAGGCTTGGTTTCCCAGTACAGTTAATGATGCAATTACTAAAAAGCAATGACAGCACAAATACTTTCAAGTAGCTTTTAAATTGCAATGTTAAAAGCATTTTGGCTAGTGTGGTACATTTTGTAATTGTGGATATTGTGGATGACATTACACAAGGAAACAGAGAACAATGGTAATCTGCCCTCACAGGAAAGTTGGAAAGTCAGTACTGGAAAGTGTTGCCCCTGCCTACTATACAGAATCCATAGCTCAGAGTCACAGACCCATTGCAACAACAGCGCAGGGACTTATAATCCTTATAAATATTAAAAATATTAAAAACAAAAGAAGTTTCAGATTCCAATTCATTGGAAGTGTTTCAGCTCGCAGGTTCATAGTAGGCTTTTTAAACCACATTAAGGACAATGATTCCAAATTTCAAAAGGCACGAAATATATGATAAACACAGCGACTGCATTTCAATAGCACAGGCTATGAATGTTTGTGAAGCGTGTTCAGATGCCATGATTACTTACCAATGCAACAGCAGAGTGAAATGCATGCCAATACAGCAGCAGACCTGCCAACATAGTGTTGACAGAAGGCTTCGTGAAGCCTGCAGAGGAGTTACTTGAGACTCCTCGTCACCCTTTTCGCATACAGTGGCACCTTTTCACCGCATCTGGTGTTTTACAATCACCTGGTATCACCAGTAAACTGAAATCTGTCTACATCAGTGAGAGATAAGACATGCAGAAAAAAATGTAAAAAAAGAAATGAAGAGTAAAACATTCATACTGATGCCCTGATAATCCTGCTACACCTCCTACAGTTGGACCTGCCAGTGTGGACCAAAAGTAAATTGATTCCCTCGCCTACTGCTCAAAGCAGAGGAGGGAAAATAATTCAATACTCTGAACATACTCTCTCACAGTGTTTGACTCTCAGCAGCACTCGGCCTGGTGCTGTAGGTTCATCGGGCCTCAGGTGAGCAGCTTGGAGTGGAGGGCTTCGAATTTACTGGAGACTGTTCTGGTGTCTGTTGGCTTCTCTTTATGGATCCTTCCCAGCACTCTCCAGAGATCCTCCACCAGCTCCACATGCTCTTTCTGAAGAGGAGCTGGGGGATCAGCTCCATCTAAAATATTATGATCTAAAAAGCTCTGGAGCATTTTCACATGGATCTGGATCATTTCAGCAAAGCAGAGTCTTTTGTCTCTACTAGAGAGCACATGATTGGACACAGAGAAATCTATTTTAATGAGAGCAGGTTGTGGAGAAAAATAAACAATTGCTACCAGCAGCCTAAAATCATAAGCTATAAACAATACTGAGAGATTGTGTTTCAGCTATGCTATACATCCCTACAGCTGTAGATTAAGGTGACCTGTTTTGCTCACTCCCAGCTACATAATTTTATTTTGGACTCTTACAGGAACAGATTTGCATGATTCCCTACAACAAGCCCTCCCTCTAAGCTAACTTTCTTCTGATAGATTTGCCCCTTACAAACTTAAGGTGTGAACATCAGATGGATAGGGCTGCTGTGCTCAAAGCCAAAACTCAATAAAGTGACCTCTGTGTATAGATATATAGATTAAAGAATTAATGATTTATCAAGGCAGCTACAGATACAACATGTAAAACTAAAACATTAAATCTACATACATCAAACAAGTACTGGTGGCTTTCTAGAAGGAAAAAATGTACATTTCAAGTGCTGATTTACAAGGACTACAACACTTTTTAAATTTATATGAAAGCTGGATTGCAAAACTTGACTCTTTATTTGAATTTAGAAGTGAAGATTTGAAAATGAACTTCTTAACGCAGTCAGCATCACGCTTCAGTTCACATCAGCTGTCAGAAGGTGAAGGGTGAACTACATCAGATCCCAGGACAGCTGTGTGCAAAGTCTGACCCATTCTTCTTGAATAATCTTTCCGAATCATTATCTGAACCTCCCACTGTGTTTCAGAGCTTTAAATATTTACTGCTGATAACTACTGAACCTCTGTAGCCACTTCATAAAATGTGTACATCATTAGAAAAAAAATTGCTGCCCAGAAATCTGCCCAAAAATGAAGGATATCGTTAATAATCATTAAAGATATTGATCTATAAATCAAATTAAAGGTGAATAAATGTGAATATTGGTATCTATCTAATCCCAAAGATGCTGTATAAGCTTGTACTGGCCCATTGGAAACTTTAGTAAGTTGCAATGCAAGAGTGATTTCAGTTCACCACAATTGTTCCATTACATTTCATGCGTCCTACGTCATCTAGCCGGGAAAGAGGAGGATACAGTGTTTGCATGTGTTGGTATGTGACCTTACTTTGACCTGATAATATTCCATATTTATGAAAATGCCGTTGACTTGTCATGATTGAAGAAATGCGATTACTGTAGCGGTTTATGCCTCGGTCACTCACGGACCAACGGCAAGTTTGACTCTACCAAGAGAGATAGTAACAGCGCTGGCACAGTGAATAACGCTTCGTTACCATCTATTACATAACAGCTACATATAAGAAGTTGTAACCATAGCGACTGTGAGGAAAACTGCTTTGAGTGATGTTAGTGAACCGAAGCCATCAGTGTGCATAGTAGTTGAGGTTTTTTCCCCTGTATGTCTAATGGAAAACAAGGTAAACAGACTCGTATTAGTGGAGCAAAGTGCAGCTGGAGTTTTACCCTGAAGCCCATCCTACACAGAGGACAGGCAGATGCTTAGAAATACCATCTCCATGCTGCTCTGGAAATATCCCCCTCCCTTGAAAAGGAACCTTCGAGAGCATAAAGTCCAAACAGTCTGCCAACTTTCCAGGAACAGCAGAGGATGCTTGTGGTGCTCTTGCATGCTGGGCCAGTGTGATGTTTACCTCTGGTGTTTCAAACGATGTTTAGCTGTTTAGCTGTCAGGTTGCAGAGACAAACAGGATTAAAAGCTTCAGACTTGTTTATTTGGTGTCATACAAAAGGTATTGCTCAACGAATTACTGCAGTTAACCGTGTTCTCAGACCACAAGTGTTTATACTGTAGCCGTTCTGAGCTGCCACACCTAAACGCAGTATAAAAAAAAAGGAACTTTTGTACTGCGTTTCTCTGTAAACTTTTATTTTGATCTGTCTATTGCCTAAAGGCACCATTGAGCTACACAGTGTGTTTTAGATTTTTATCTTTTATGCTAAGCACATTGAGTTTACATGCAATGAAATGCGCTATATAAACATAACTGACGCTGACAGAGACAAAAAGCTCCAGAGGGGTGTTCTGTGCTACAGGTCAAATAAACAGGGGATCACAATGGCGTGTTATAAACTGAAAACTTGGCTTGAGTTGATGAAACAGATAAAAATAATGACTTATTGAATTTAGTTTAAGTTTGATTAGGTTTTCTTGTTTTGGTGTCTTTTTGTTTTAAGTCCAATTTATCGTATTTGTTTGTTTTTCCCGTTTTTTTTTAAAAATTGTATTTATTTTACTGATCTATGGTTTTGTAAAGCACTTTGGCCACCCTTGTTGCTTACGAATCTCATAATCAAAATTTATATTGACATTAAAAGAAACCTTTCATGATTTTCTTATTTTACGTATTACACACCCAGGATCTCCTTTTTCGTTTGGATACCTTAGTATGGTTATCTCATACATAACCATACTAAGGCAGCCAATCAGATGACAGTTGGCCTAAAAGGAGGCTGGACTTACGGGAGACAGTGGACACAAGGAATGACAAATGAATGGATTGTTAATGATGCAAAGCTGATCTATTTCCATATAAGAGCATAGCTTCAAATAAGTGAAATGGATCCATTATAGGAACTTACAAACAACTCCACACTAATTGCTTTTTAGTTTTCCTGTATGAAGCACTAAAATAAAAATTTTAAAAAATTAGCTGCGTTTATATGTGAAAATGAAGTTTTCACAAATGAACTCCACAAGTTGTTGAATCCTGTAGTAATTTGTTTCTCATATACAACAGATAGCCATCATTCTCACTATTGTAAGTAGTCTATTGGGTGTGGTGTAGGGTTCAGCACACCCACTGAATTCATGTGATTACTTGCACTACACTCATATGGGTGTAATTAGACATTACACAGAGTTTGAAGAAAACTAAGCTATCGACCAGCTCCTATCTGACTGTGCTGGTTAGTGGTCTTACACGCATCTTTGCTGAGTAATCGAGAGATTTCAGAGTTGAAGTGCAGGTGTAAAAAATCAGCTTTAAAAGTGATGCACAATTCCAGGTAGTAACAAGGCAGTGCAAGTTAGTTCCTTAGGGAGTCTCCATTAGTCACATGGAATAAAATTTTTACAAGTTTATTTTTATTCTTTTGTTTATTCTTGCAGGAGAATACAGAAAAACTGCCTTTTCCCCTCAAAATAAACCCCTAATACTGGTGAAAAAAGACCATTCAAGTCTTTCAGCTAAGCTTTTCTGTTTACAAATACATTTCTTCTCCCACAGGAGAATATGGGACATATGAATGGATATTCAGTCATCTGACGCCTCACCTAGCAGCGAGAGATTAATGTTCCCTTTATTTTTAGACCCATGTGCTTGAAAGAAACAACCCAGAAAAAAAGATCATGATGCAGGAAATGAGACCCGCCTGCCAGTCGCACGACTCTCCTGGCAGTCAGCTCCTCTTTACCTTTGCTCCACTTTGTTGCCTTTTCACTCACTGAGATATTTTACAAACCACAGTGCAATGGCCCCCGAAGGGAAAACAGCTGAGAACAGAATGTGAATTCATCTACCGCTGACAAGCACGCTGGGAGAGACCTGTGCTGCAGTGCAAGCTGTCCCGACATGCCTACTTGATGTACTTCCTTGCTGTTGTTCAGTGAAACAGAATCATGTTATTGTCTGGTAAACAATTCCACTTTATCTCACTTGCTTCGCGTGACAGGACTGAGGAACAGTTGTGGTTGTTTGCAGAGTGTTGCATGGAAATAAAACGGCACCAGGCAGAAATTAGTGTATAAATACACCTGAAGACCTGGAAAAGTGAACTAGATAAGAAATTTTCCATCTGAAACAGCAGAAACATCAGACACCAGCATGACTGATAAACATTTCCTGACATGATTTCTTGGTATTTTTAGACCTATTCTTGAAAATGTTAAGGGTTCCTGCATTTTTTCCTTTTTTAAACTGGAGATATCAGGGGTATGACATCACCTGTACTGGTTTTGAAGGACTGGAAGGAAACTTTAAAACCTTTTTGGTGCATACTGAGATACTTTGTCTAATTTCACATGGGCCACTATTATTTTATGCAAATATTCATGCACAATGCCTTTATACAATTAAAAAAAGAAAAAAGACAAATTTAACCCAGCAGCTGCCCACTTCGCCTGTTGTTACATGAAGTTGCTGAATGTTATTTACTTTCTACGGTGTCTGGTAGTCACTTCACTGCTAATCGATGCCTGTGTGGAAACCCCTTAAGACTCATTGGAAGTAGTAACATTCATTAGTGTTGGTTTCAGTTGTGTTTAGATATTAATCGTGGATGTGCAATGTGGTTTCCAGTGTTTGTTTACCCAAGACCAGTGTTAAGGTTTAGCCAGCTACAGGTCATCACAACTAAGCCTTCAGTAGTGATTAATCATGTTCAGCTGTGGCTTTGCAGTGACTGCTGAATGGTAATGGGCTGAGCGTCGGTTCTCAAAGTAAAAATGCCTTGTTGGTGCCAGAGGTCAGAGGAGAACAGCCAGACTTCTATAAGCTGATAGGAAGGCAACAGGAACTCATATAACGACTTGTTACGACAAAAGTCTGCAGAAGAGCATCTTTGAATGCATAGCACAGAAAACCGAGGCTACAATTTGCATGAATTCAACAAAATTGGAGCACAGAATATTGAAAAAAAAATGATCTGATCTGAGGAGTCAGTATTTCTGCTACACCATTCAGATGTTAGGGTCAGAATCAGGTGTAAATAACAAAAAAAGCACAGATCCATCTTGTTTTGTATCAACAGTTGGTTGATTCAAGGCAGTTTCCTGTAATGGTGTGGGGCGCACTTTGGGCCCATTTGCACCAACCGAGCATCGTATCCATCTTCTGTGGCAGCTTCTGACCCCACAGTCACCAGATCTCAGTCTATTAGAGCACCTCCAGCATGTGTTTCAACAGCTCACAAATCTGCAGAACCTGAGTGACCCAAATCTTTGATTCTAGCACCTTGCTGAATCTATGCCACAAAAAAAATGAAGGCATCTCTGAGGGCAAAAAGGGGCCCAAAGCAGTACTAGCAAAGTGTACCTAATAAAATTCCCAGGGACTCAAAATCTCGCTCCATCATTCAAAAACACGACTGTCTACTAACTACGAAAAAACCAAAAGAAAACACTGCACTACAGGTTCAGGATACATCTTTTTTGTTTGTGGGCAGTGGTTACCTTCACCAGCCTTCACATGGACAGATAAAAATTACACTGCATTAGAGCAGGGCGATATGACCAAAAATATTTATCACGATATACGTTTGAAAATTTGCGATAACGATATAACTGACGATATAATTACACTAGACAAAATACTTTACAACTCCACAACTTATTAGTGCAAAAAAAAATCAATGTATTTTCACTTAAACAAGCAGCTGTTTTTTATGTGCATTAAAGTTATATAAAAATTACAGTGCAAATGCAAATTCCTTGCTGACAGTTTAACAAAAGGCTTTTCCAGTGGAAACTGGCCGACATATCCTCAGCATAACCATGTATAATATCCACAAAACTAAAAAGAGGTTATACACACACAATACGGTAATATTATGTTGAAGCACAGTACGTATCACTCCGCGAGGCTCCTGCCTACGATAGCCGTAATGCTCCGACAATCCATCAAGCGGTGCGGGTTCGTAGCTTAGCAAAGTCGTACTAAAACATTTGACAGATTTTCGAGCGCCGTGTACAACATAAAATCGTTTCGAGGTCAGTAAACACAACCAGAATTCATACATAAGGCACACGGGATTATAAGGGGCACTGTCGATTTTCAGAAAAATCAAAGGATTGATTTTAAGTGTGCCGTATTTTCCAAAAAACACAGTAATAACGACGGCCCGCTAGCATGCTCTACCAAAAATAGTGCTTTGTTGTGTATCTGACGGACGAAAGCTAAACCAGTTCCACACCACTGAAGTTGCAGATTTTTACAAACCAGTTCTGGTTCATCTGTTTCATTCAACGATCCGCTTTTGCCCTTCTTATTCTCTATTGCCGTCATGTGCTAATGAAAACAAAGGCACTGCGCATGCGCGTTTTACCCATATTCTATCGCCATATTTCATTTTCTTATCGTTGCCCAACATTATACCGGTATTGCCGTGAACGATATGATATGGCCCAGCCCTACACTGCATAATATAAAATAATAAGAAAATGATATTAAAATATAAAGACTTCAAGTAATTTTTCTTGTAAGATGTGGGTGGCATCCTCGAGCTAGACTAGATATGAAATTCAAACTAAATATGGAAATTTAAAAAAACTTTACCATTGTCTTTACAGAAACACCTCTTGACTCTAATATATGCGCACAATTTTTTTAGTTTTTTTTTTTAAACTGCCAACAAAAACTATTTTCTTTTACGCAAAAACACCCATGCAGTTTTGCATACATGCTGTGACCTTTGCGGTGGGTATGCAGAATCAAAACAAACCAGACAAAAGCTGCATACTGCATGTGAGAAAAGCAACTGCAAAGACAGATGAGTAAAACACACCTCCGCCGGAGCCTGGTTACAGCGTTATTATTAGACTCTGTATTGTGAACTTGTTGCATGCTGCCAAAGGTTTTCTAGTTGGAAAAAAAATAATGTAATAACAGCTGTTCTACTAGAGAAAAGAAACCACTGGTATCAAACCCACCCCCAAAAATCAAATAAATGCAAAATACAACCAGACTATTCTCATAGCTCTTAGGGCTGTTCACTGCCTTATCATGATACTCAAACTGATAAGACAGAGTTCCCTGTCACGCACCATTGGTTTCTAAAGACAACCCTACCCACTCCTGCTGCATTTCACCTCAAATGAACCCTGATGAATCCAAATGGGAGCTTTGATATTCGGCTACTCCACCTCCTGTCCTATTTCTGGCGATCATTTCTGAGATATAAGCAGGATTTTATACAGCACTTACACTTATTCCAGCTGATAATACTGCATAGAAGGATGTGGGGTATAGTCATTGTCATGTATGTAAAGAAGAAGCTGCTTTTCATTCTGAACTAGCCTTTCCTTCCTTCCTTGAAAAGAAAAGAAAAAAAACTTGTTAAAAAGCATTTGCACTTCTGCCTGGAATCTCCCACAGAGGTGAAGGCAGTCCTCCCCAGAGGCCAGCAAATGGCCCCTAGGCTAATTCCTCCTAACCTTGTGCCGCCTAACCTCTGAAAAGCAGCCAACCACTAGCGTAAACAGAAGGGAAGATAAACAACTTAGCAAAGGGCCAGCTGATGGGATTTCAGGGCAGTGCGGATTCACAGTCAGGAATCTTGAGTGTACATTCTTGTGCTGGATAAGAGACAGTGTCTGCTGGCGCCCGGCAGTATTGACACTGGACAAAGCTGGACGTCACCCATTGTGCAAGGATTGCATCTGTGCTCCATTTCCGTCCACTTTTTCAGACTACAGTTTGCTTACAGTTTGCTTTGCTAGTTACAGTAGTTCACCAAATAGCCATGTGAGAAGCATTTCCTATTTTGTGACTTTACACTGCTGAACAACACTATCATGAGACCAGGTCACCTGATTGTTCGCTGCTTGTTGTTCACTTCTGCTAATTTTTATTACTGACATTTAAACGATTAATCAATAACTCTAATAAACATTAACTTTTAACAGAACAAATCAAGATTGAGGATTTACTATACAGTGGTGTTTACATTTGCCTGCTATGTTAAAGCTTCCTGGTTTGAGACTAGGAGGAGGATTGGTTTCAAAACCACGAGACATTTACAATAATACAAACAATATCAGCAACAAAACTGTTTGCAGTTCTTACGATAACATAACTGTAAGAAAGAAATGGTTTGTGTTTGTGTACCAGAGGCCCGAGGGTTTGAGGGTTCTGTGCAGTAACTTCGCTGTTTTTAGTGCCTGGAATCTGCTGGAGCCACTGTTCCAGAGTTACAGCTCCTAATGCTGCTACTACCACCGGGACCACCTTCCACATCTGCTCCAGCTGATCCTTCAGCTCCTGCTACCTCCACTCTGTTTTATCATGCTCCTTCTTTCTGATGTTTCCTCATGCTGGGATTTCCACATCTATCACAACTGCAGTTTTCTGCTTCTTGTCAGCCATCACTGTAGCTGCTTGGCTGGCATGCAACTGTCTGAATTTTACTTAAAGTTTGCATTATTAGGGGCAAGTCTGATTTGACCATGTTTGTGGCATTGATGCATTTTGGAGCGTTGTAATGGATATGTCTGACAAATGATGTCTTCTTTATGTTATGGCAGAATGCTTTTTTTTTTTTTTAACTTGGACTAATTTGCAAGTAGATGTTAGGATTTTCATTGGGAGTGACCAGGATGGACAAGATTAGAAATGAGTCCATCAGAGGGACAAAGTTAGAGAGCGGTTGGACATGTGCAGAGGAGGGATAGTGGATATACTGGACAAAGGATGTTGGAAATGGAGCTGCCAGGCAAGAGGAAAAGAAGAAGACCACAGAGAATATTCAAGGATGGACTGAAGGAGGACATGCAGAGAGTTGGTGTGACAGACAGGGTGAAATGGAGGCCGACGATTTGTTGTGGTGACCCCTAAATGGAGCAGCCAACAGAAAAGGAAGAAGCAGTTTTACAGTTTATGAATGCTAACAATACTACCTCATGTTAACTGTATAACTTAGTATTCCACCTTCTCATCCAAATGTGGTTATCTCTACCTTTTACAGAAAGTCTATAATTTGTAGATGCTAAAGTACTTCCTGTTTTTTTTTTTCAACCTCATTCACCTTGGTGCTCCATTATATACTCCTCTTCTCAATACTACTACATTGTAAACTGGGCAGCATGAAAACAATTTGTGAGCTAGATCTGCGTTGGCTGAGTGGTGCTGTGTGTGTGTGTGTGTGTGTGTGTGTGTGTGTGTGTGTGTGTGTGTGTGTGTGTGTGTGTGTGTAATGGAGTGGTAAGCAAACACTCAGGTTCAGGTAGAGCAGCTTTTAAAGTGCTCAGGAATTGTTCACAAATTCAATGTGCACCCTATAAATGACACAGTGGTTTAGTGTAATGATCAACAAGAGGGATAAAGCTCTGCATACCACAGCTATGACCCAGCACACAAACACACGAACAGGTGCGCCATTTGATCCCTGGCAAATACTACAGTATTAACTGCTGCACTTTCAACACTGTAAAAAGTGTTTCGAAACAGGACGCATCAAGTTGTCGTACTGCTGCCAAGCAGTCGCTGCTCAACAAACTGAGTTAAAAACATAAAACGAGTTTCTGATTCCAAAACAGATGATCAGAGTTTAGCATGTGCGTGAGTAGAGAAAGAAAGCCATCATCCATGAAGCTCAGATACTATGAATCACCATGGCAACAGATAAATAAAGAGCAGAGACTTAATTTTATTCCAGTGGACCGAGGAATATGAACACGTGTCAGCATGGGCTGCGATTTTTATTTGAAAAACGGGACTTTTAATCAGCTTGGGCCACTCTGCCAACGTTATACATGAGTAAGAATTTGATATAAAATATATAATTTATTTATATTGTCTGTGATAGTCCTTTACTCAATTTGATTTTTTTTTTTATTGGATGAAACTGAAATCCTCATTTTGTCATTTAATTATTAAATCTAATAATTCAGGTGTAATTTGACAGAAAGAAAAGGTATGTGACTGGAGATATGGAGAAACAGAGACACAGTTTAGTGATGGACATGTGATATTTGTTACCCAGATAGCTATAGACAATCCACCCGCAAGTCAGTCTTTATTAAATAAAAACTGTTTTTGCAGCAGTCTACGGCCACTGCATTTTCTCAGTAATTCAGGGAAGTTTAAACCTGATTTCTCATAAAGAATTTCATTATTTCTGCCATTACCGGATAAAAATGCTTAATGAGATTTACAGAAAACCTCTGCTTTAATGCTCCCCAATTTAACCATTTCTAATTTGATTTAATATGAGCCATCACTCATAGATAATGCCTCTCTTATAGCTGTAGCAGAGGTGTTTTACTCAGTTCCTGGCAGCCTAATATTACAAATTCACATTTTTTAAATGAATGACTTACCGATAAATCTTTACAAACATGTTATAAAAAATGTCTCAGCTTTTGTAGACTCTGGTCTCATAAATTTAAGATATTTTAGTATTGTTTTAGAAGGTTGAAAGATTTTAAATCAAGAATGTTTGCTGATCTTTTACATATATTTTTGGTTTGATGTGTTTGTGAGACTGATTTAGGCAATTTTCAGTAGAAAACATGTCCAAGTTCAGATTTTGAATTTGTTGTTTGACATAATTTAATGACTGAATCTGAAACTATTTTACTCACAGTCAGAACGTCTGAAGCCAGCATTTAAAAAGTAACTTTAAAATACATTTAGTTTTGTTTTAGTCATTTCAGCCTCAACTTTACGCAGATATTCACATCACCGCCAAGGTCCAACTGTGACAGTCATTTTTCCATCAGTGTGACTGATTACAACACAGAAACTAGTCAGAAACATGGAGACTATAAGTGCTACAGGATTCTCATAATTAATCTGCAATATGATCGCTGTCTCTGTACTTATTGATTATAAAAGCAGTCGTGTAATTTACATAGAATGGTGAAGAAACATCTAACCGACGTTTCAGTGTTTGTAAAAATGGAAACTCCTGTCAAATAATTTGCTTCACTCTGAGCTTTGATAGCGACTTTATGTATGAAGAAATGAATCGGAGTATCAGCAGATGGTTCAGGTACGGGAGGGGAGGAAGAGTCAGAGAGAAACAGAAGAAAACCTGCCAGCGAGCAAGTGGCATTCTTAGAGTTTGTCACCCAGTTGACTGACTCAGAGTTTAAGTTGAACTACCTTCTGAAACAGAAAACTCTTGTCTCAGGGTGAGCAGCCTCAGAGTCCTTAGCTAAAGCTTCTTTCACTTCAGCCTCTGCCAAAGATATCAAGAGAGAAACAACTCAAGCACTGAATCCTGATGACTTTGTGTCTCAAGTATAAGATGGCCCATCACTGAAGCTGGTACTCCAGACTGGGGGCTGAGAATCAGGCTAATCACAATAAATAAATAAATAAAGGAAACACATTCCCTGAAGTCTGATATACGCATCCTGTCAAAAGGACAGATGAAGATTATCTCATGGGCTAAGGGAAAGCATATATTTAAAAACAACAACCGGGAACTGAGAAAACATAAAAAAGATACAGATAAAGACTGTTTTTTTTTTTTTTAAATTTAAGATGTTTTAAATAAGTTATTCAATTTTCAACAGCCTCAATTAGCTGACAGAAATGTGCACATTTGTTTGGATAGAATTAATGGTCTAAATTCTAAAACCATTCAAGTGAAACCTCATATCCACCCATCTACAGCATAGCTACTCAGGAGAGGCAGTGGGATGAGAAACATGGCAGTGAGGGCATACCTGCTTCTTTTTTGCGATAGTTATAATAATAATAAAAGTTGTGTGTATATCAAAATCAGCAGGATGATGAAGTATGAATTTTTGCTTCACATTTTACTTCTCCGATTTTGTCCTTTCTGTAATTATTAGTTACTTGTGCCCAATTATCTGCTAACATGCTGTATTTTTTTTTTTAAATTTTAGATTAAATGACATTTGCTGCTTAATTTCACACTTGGCTCAAAATTGACATCTTATAAAGAAATATGACACATAATACAAATGATTTACTGAAAATGTAATTCAGCGTTTTCTACACAGATGTTTGTTTGTAAGATTTCATGTGTATTTGGAATTTTTTTTTATGTTTATTTTTGTACCCAACTGAGAAAACAACGTAATCTGTGATCAGTTTACTAGCAGACAACGTGCTCTCTATCATTTTAAAAGTCCGATCACTGCTGGCAAACCAACCTTGGCCCTTCCCTCCTGTGTTTTACCTACAGACTGGCTCACTGGCCAGGTTGAACTCAATATTAATTAGTTGCTTCTCCAGAGAGGCTTCTGTCACACAGTTGGATGCACTCCAACTCCACTCTCTTGCACTGCAAATGGCCTTGCTCTGCTTTGGAGATCTGCTGTGAAATTTACTGCGGATGCAGAGCAGAACAAGGACCACTATAATCTCGTATAGTTCCGTGACAAATTCCACACATACGTATCTGAATTTTGAAAACACTGATAGGTACATATGTAATCTATTCACATCTTACTCATGTTTTTTTTTCCTCCCCCCACTTATGTTGGTTAATATCATGTGATCAGTGGTGTGAGTAAGATAGGCACAGCTACACAAATCTGACTTCAAATCTGAATTCTGACTCCATGAATAACTGGGCTGTAGTGACCAAAATTCCCAGTGATAAGATACGGTTAGCTATCACTGTTGCCAAACTTTTGCATCTACACTTCCTGTGTTTCATGTCCTGAGGGTTTCACAATCAGACTCTGCCATCTTTCAGCCAAATACCCTCTTTGTCCACAGCATCATGCGGGGAGGACATGTAAGGACAGTCAGGAACAGCTTTTCATTGTATCAGAAGCAGACAAATGACAGAAACCAACAAGCTCACTCAAGTTTTTTGTTTCCGGTCTTTCATCTGCAGGAGGATAATGAAGAAGTGGTGTGTGAGTGAACAGATATAGCAATGTGTGTCTGGGAAAATGCCACAGCCCTCCCCTGTGTATTATGAGAAAATTCCACGGTAGCTCAGAGGAAAAAGACCAAACAAAACACTGGGAACATGATGTGTTTGTACAGCCAATAATATGAGAAGCAAGAAGCATGTCGAGCATGGAACAAACAATACACCTGTCTGCCTTCACTAGTAGGCTCTGATGTTGGCAATATAAGTGCTGTTACTGCAACTAAATATGGTTAATTCAGCTCTATCTGTTTATAATCACTACATTGCTATAGTTGGATAAAAATGTTATTATATATACTTTTTCTATGCTACTTTTTGCATAATATTAAGAATTTGTTACATTTTAACTCTAAATTTTGCACAATTATAATATATTCATAAGCACCTTGGTGGGGTTGCTGACCTTGTGTCCTGATTTTCATTACTTTTTGACAGTTGTTGCTAAGATTTGTGAGGCGGCTGGGTAGTGCATCGTTTAACACACTCTCCCTTAGCTTGGCGTGTCCTTCTACAGTGCAAACATATTATTGTTGGGTTGAACTGGTTGGGAACTTGTTGGGTCTAAACTGGTCATAGGTGTGGATTTAAGTACAAATGGGAGTGGAATTGTGACCTGGCCAGTTACCCGCCTCTCACCAAATGTCAGCCAGGATTGGCTCCAGCTCCCTGTGAGCTTAGCTGGATGAGTGGTTAAGAAAATAGATGGACCTTTAATTAGTGACTTCTAACCACTGTGACCTCAGAATTGATGCTTTTGTTTTTAAAAAATATAGTTTTTTTACCCAGTGACTTAATCTTAGTTTTGTTACTGTTAACACTGATGCAATTACCATTAATAAAACAGATATTTTCTTTTAGGAATTTTCTAGGTCTTTTATAATAAGGAAAAAAACCTGCATACTGCATATTGACTTTTATATATGTTGATCTTTTTATAGCTCCTGTCAGGTAAACTCTTTTTACTATATTAATAACGAGTCAAGCAATGATTGTGTCTTTAGGCTACCAGAGTTTGACAGTAACCCCCCTCAAAAACAAAAAAAAAAGAAAAACCCAAAACAAAATTAGCATCATTTGCAGAGATGCCACTGTTTGAAAGGCTTTGACGTGTCACACTGTTTTATATTTACAATATCTGCTGAACACATACTGATACAATCTTAATGAAATGCAAACACTGGCTGCTGTTTCTGGCTCTCAAACAGAGAGATCCGCCATGTGCATTATAGTTTTGTTTTTCATGACTTAACCAAACCTTTTCAGTAGTATTTAGAGCCAACTGCTACATATACAACATGAATTAGAGATGGAAAGTGCTTTCTATCAAGGGATTCAAGTTAGCAGATTCCAGTGGAAAGACCAGGCTTGTGGCTCAAACTGTGACACTGAAGCACAATGCTGAACCCCACAATGGAAGAGGGGAAACTAGCCATAGGAGGGGGAACTCTAGCAATAATCCCCACATTAGTGGAGCAAATGATACAACTTCTCAGCAACTATTGTTCAATGAGTTCCAGCTTTGTTCATTTAAGTATACATACCACTGTGATCTAAAGGAAGCAACATCAAGCCATGACATGCAGAGCAATGGGATGTATTTAGGGAGTCCAGAGCAACCTGTCCTGCAGCACAGTTTCCAACAACAGAGGTGATGCAGTAAAAGTGATTTTCGAGCCCCTGAAAGGAATTTAGGGGAGAGGTTCTTGTGCTACTCTTTCATGAATTAAATGCCATTCCTGGGTCACTGAGCTTTAGTGAGGTCCACTGTGGCTTAATCATTATAATGGAGAGCAAAGATTAAGCCGAAAAAATCAATTTAGAGGATTGATCTAAAATCCTAACAGGCTGCCGTTAAGGCTAAAAATGACCTCATCTAATAATCACGTAATAATCACTTTTATAAAATGTTTGTCTTTTCACTTGCTGAGGGTGGTTTGGGAAGCTTGTTGTGGGTGGATGTGGAAAGATTTATAAGCCTTTCTTCACTTGACTCACCTGCGTTGTAGAACCTGTCCAGCACGGCGGTCTCCCCGAAATCCAGTTTACCAAAGTTCACTGTCTCTAGCTTGCTGCCCACAGAATCGCAAGCGTCCTTCAGACACTGCAGGGCCATGCTCTCATGATTATTCTGTTGGCTGGCCTCTCCGTTCACCACATAGGCCACTGTCACCGGCCTGCTTTTGCAAGATTTTCCGGTGGACAGCAACCCTCCGGTGTCCAAGGGGCAGCTCCCGGAGATCGGGCTAAGTCCCCCACCTCCAGTCCCGGAATCATGCCAAAAAGTCCCGGCTGCGGGGATTCCACAGGCACCACCACCACCACCACCACCACTGCTGTTGACGCTTGTATTTTCCCCGCTGAGGTTCTCTCTGCCGGGGCCAGCACCAAAGGAAGGTACCGCTAAAGAGATCCCGTCCTGGTCTTGATTCATCTTTCTTCAAGTGTCTTTTTAAAGTGGGGATTTCGATGAGTGGCTTCTCCACCAGTCCTCCATGGAGAGCCAGCGTTACGCACGGCGGTTACCCATGGAGCCTCTGCAAAGGCACGACGTGCAACTCTGCTCCTTCCACACAGGTAAACAGTCTGTTAGGAGCAGAGGTGCAGCTCCACATCATGCTGCATGACTGCCATTGATTGCACGCTTACAAAACACGCGAATAGGGGCTGCAGGCGGACCGAAGTCACGACGATATCCGAAGAGAAAACACAGGAGGAAAAGCCACCAAATCCGCGCATTCCGTCTCAGCCGTCGCAACAAATTCACATACTTCTCAAAGTTGAGCAACACAGCCACTGTAGTGCAGCAACGCCCACGGGATCCACAAATGTCACACCGAGTCCAACTTAAGCTCACTTTAAATCCTCCGATCAGCGCAACGGCTTCTCAACGCGGAGAAGAGAAAGCACACCGCGCACGCAGTCAAGGTGCCTTCATGTGTAGACAGACCCTGCCCAGTTTCCACTGTTATCTTCGAGGCCAGACTCACGCTCTGGGCGGAGAGACGATACTCGGAGCCTGGGTTAGTGGGGCGGGGACACGATGACCATATGTGGAGTTGTGTACTTCAGAAAGGGAGGAGTCCCTTCGAAAAACAAAAAACAAAAAACAAACAAAACCGCCCAAAAGTCTCTGGGAGTCATCTGGAGCGAAGGTAAAAATGAATAGGTGATTTATTTATCAGCTTTTCCCGAAAATGATGAAAATGGGGAATTAGAGATCGCAATCTAGAACAAACACACCCATTTAGGACACCAATCTCCGTAATGACTACATTGTTTTTGTCGGAGCTGTGAGTTGGAAGTATTTCATAATCCTGCAAACTAATTGCGTCGGTTTTGCACATTAATCTTCTGACCCACATGGATTAGGCCCCACGGTGAAAAAGTGGCTGTGAAACAGGTAAAAGTCTGAGCACATGACCATGTGACTTTGTAATTCCTCTGGACAAACGCTAGAAGTGACTATTATTAGTAGTGATTGAATTAGTTTACAATGAAACTATCCGGGTGGGTGGTCTGCTGTTCAGACGTGGAAGTGTCATCCATTTATGTTTCAAGGAGGCCCTCTTGTGGTAAGCACTTGATATTACAGTACATGTGAATACATATGAATAGTCTGCATTTTATACTTGTGCCATAAAATATTTTTATTCTTTATTAACAAATATATAGCAGATATTTATGACCTCTAGAAAGAGAAAGTGCATTATTTTTTCAGTAGTAAATTAGTCAAGAAAGACTTATGTTATGTTGACAGATGAAGTAAGCAGGAGTCTCTGTGGACTATTATGTCTTATAACCTGTAAGAAGCAGGTGGAAGAGATCCTAGAGAGTTGGAGGTATGTTTTGAAGAGAAGAGGAATGAAAATCAGGAGAAGCAAGACAGATTACATGTGTGTGAATGAGAGGGAGACAAGTGTAGCAGTCAAGATGTAAGGTAAGGTGAAGGAGGATGATTTTAAATACCTTGGATGGAGGGTTGGTGTGACACGAAAGGGTTGGTAGTGATAGAGTGAAATGGAGGGAGATGATAACTGTGGTAACTCCTGAAGGCAGCAGCTGAAAGAAGTTGAATAAGATGCTGAAATCAATGATGACCCCAAACAAAACTTGTTTGTCAGAACATGAGGTACAAATATGAACATACAGTATTTATACGTATGTGACAAAGGGTTAACAAATACACAAAACATAGCCATTGCTTTTAAAAAAGGAAAGAGCATACTTATCTTGGGCGAAATTCGTCTACACTTTATTTGAACACATGAATTTCCTGCAGGGCTATTTCAAGGTGAGACGAGTCCTAAATCACTGAGCTTTAATGATTTTTATTTTAACATTTTATCACTGGAGAAGGGGCTAATGTAGCACCGTGACAATGAAATTATTAGAGGAGTGAAGGCAGACATGAAAAAGGCTCCCAGTGGAAATATTCAGTGCTGTTACGAAAAGTAAAAGAAGATAAGGGGAAAGAGCCGCAGTGAATCCTTTTTTTTTTTTTTTTTTGCCATTGTGCTCTTGTTTTGCCTATAGGCTGTTGTAGCTTTAGCACACCATAAATGACAGGAAAAAAAGTCCAGAAAGGAACAGTAATTGTAGTTTTACAATTACACACTTGTTCTGTCAATTGACGGCAACATTTCTGCATTTAAAACAATACAAATTCTGCTATTATAACTTTTAGAGCTGCTGTGACTAATTAAATACCGCCAGAAAAGGCACCGAGCTCTCTGCTGCTCAGGGCAAGCAGGTTACATTACATTGTTAGTCTTCAGGGAAGAGTCTGTTTAAATGACGGTAAACAAAAAACAAACAAAACAAAAACAAAACAAAAAAGTGTACTTTTCCTTTTCTGCCACTAGATGTCTCACATTGACCGTGGTTGAAGTTTCACTCAGCAGGGTTTTAGTGACAATGCTGCCAAACCAAACACATCCACAGGGCTGTGTGATTTCTTTAAACACATCTGTCTGCTCTTCATCGTTTAGCTGGGGGCGAATTACGGATCACACCAGCCATTTATCCATCACCGCGTCTCTCAGTCACACTGGAATCAAATGGAATGAATGTCGAGGTTACATCACTGAGGCAAATTACACACAATCGAATGCAGTGAAAATGTATTTTTTATTGAATTAGTTCTTGTTTGTATACCTCTTCCCCCTCCTACCGATGAATTCACATAAAGCTACATACTTCACTGATAACTTTAAGTACATGTTGTCTAATAAAACATAAAAAAACGCTTGCAGATAGATGTCAGCCTTTATCTCATTAATAAAAAAATAGACTAAAATAGCAAAAAAAAAAACACTGCAAAAGAAAAACTACGTATGCTTTTTTCTAAACAATGACAACTAAGCTGAAATTAGCAAGTCCATTCTGGAAAAGGACTTGATACCCAGCAGTCATACAATGCAATAATTTCTGTAGGACCTATCTTCAACATAGAGCTAATGTAATGTGCCACTATGCTAAATGTCTCCTATCATATGAAAGAATTAAAACTAATTATTACACATTCATAAAGAATTTTTAGCTCACACTGGTGAAGGTAATTGCTTTTTCCATATTGCCTGTAGTCTTCAATCATGTATTATATAGTGTGTAAAAAGGATGATGAGTAACTTACCATTAAACAACATTTGAGACAGCTGATTTTAAACCCTGTCTCACCTTTATTACCTTTATTTAACCAGGAAGATTCATTGAAATGTAGAGAGATCAAAGTCAAAGTACTCAAGTTATTTAGTTATCCAAAATTAGAATTTGCTGGGAGTAAATTGACATTATGCCTTTTATCACATGGATATTCTAGGTACCTCTGAATTAGCTTAATTTATCTGATAAAATTTGGTTTGAAGTCTTGTTATCTGTTTAAAATGTAATTTATTGAATCAATAAACACAACTTAGTAAATGTTAATAGTTAAGAGTTGCAATATGTCCTTCAAAGAAACATTTGTGTTATCCACTCAGCTGTGACAGACAGTAGGGTTTCCCTGGCAACACAATACAACAAGCCCTGCAGCTGTCATCATATACCAATTTCATTTTTTGCTATACGGTTAAATTCTGATTGGCTTAAGAAAACATGTGACATCACGTGTTTCCAACACAACCATTCCCACCTTAGATCTGTGAGAAGTGACAGACCAAAAATATAAATACACGAAGCTCTCACCAGAAATAATCCTACAAAAGTGTATTTTCATCTAAGGCAAAGTGAAGTTGATTGATTAGATTTTAAAGGCCTTTAACTACTGAGAAGTGAAGTAGTTGACTTATAGCCTATATTTTATATAATATATTTGACTTGAGTCAAGCTGAAGAGAAAGTTTCCCTTTAAGAGCTTTTAAAAAGGATTTTATGGCTACTTGAAGACCCACAAACATCTTATCACTTTACAGCATTTGGCTTTATCAGCAAACAGAATAACGCTGTCTTGTGAAGATGTTCTTGCTTTTGGCTTTATTTTGCCTTCTATGAGCTCTGGAGTGAAATATGTTTCTCTTAAGCTCTTACATGTTACACTAAGATGTCATCGTCTTTCTGCTGAGAGCCAGTCCAACACCATCTTCGCACAGAAAGTGGGAAGCTCCTAATATATAAATAATAACATGTACAATATACAGTGATTATTAAGGGTGAAAGCTGGAACCTGGGAAACTTGTGCTTTTTTTTCGTCAGTGTTGGTGTCCATCCAGTAGTTATGGGAAAAACATTGCAATAATTCAGTTATGGGTGGATGCAGATCTATCTATCTATCTATCTATCTATCTATCTATCTATCTATCTATCTATCTATCTATCTATCTATCTATCTATCTATCTATCTATCTATCTATCTAT